>NC_072386.2:103026388-103329418 GCF_028885625.2 Pongo pygmaeus
TCATCTGAAATACTGTGACAGACAACCTAAGTCTTTTGGTGAGATCCATCAAAACCGTGATGGCTCACCACTGCATATGCAGTTACCCAAAGAGCTAAGATCTTGAGAAATTTTATTTTTCACAAATGCAGATGTATGAAAAGGATATCTCTTCATTTATTAAGGACATTTCAGTGCTTTTATATACACGCACAGTGCTTACACACAAAGTCAACATTGTGGTAATGTACCTTTTTGGAGTCAAATTTGCAAGAAGTACATAAAATAAGTTAGAACTCTGTAAGTCTTCCCGATGTTTATACCTCCAGTTTTGGAAATGGTAAGATGAAATACATAGCATAGCACGTTGTAAGATAAATAGTGCTTGGCCCAGCATGGTGGCTAAAGCCTGAAATCCCGGCACTTTGGGAGGCTGAGGTAGATCGCGTGAGCTCAGGACTTCAAGACCAGCCTGGACAACATGGCAAAAGCCCATCTCTACAAACAAAAAATTTAATACAAAAATTAGCCAGGTGTGGTGGTGCGCACCTGTGGTCCCAGCTACTAGGGAGGCTGAGGTGGGAGGGTTACTGGAGCCCGGGGGGCAGAGGTTGCAGTGAGTTGTGATCTCACCACTGCACTCCAGCCTGGGCAACACAGCAAGACTTTGTCTCAAAGAAAAAAAAAAAAATAGGGCTGCCAAGTTAAGAGTAGGAAAACTGAAAAAAAAAAAATTGACATATGACAATGTGTGTTACAGGGATATATTATGGCAGTTGCATGGAGGTAGTCTGTAAGAACTGGCCGACTTTCATAATCATTAACTGTATTTTGAAGTCTTGCATCTTGATGAATAGCTGCTTTTTTTCTTTTCGGACATGACTCTCGTTGGAGAATATGTTCACGTTCCTTCTATATGTGGTACTGTTCTTTTTGAAATTCTTGTATGATTCCGTATACAACAACATGAGCATTGCCTATTAAATTTCCCCCGTTTTCCATGCCATGCTTCTGTATTGTGAGTAGGTGGAAATCCATTCTACATGTACTCATACACAGACCACAAATTTGGCAGAAGCAATACTGGTGATGAAACAGCAACACCATTGTATTAAGTGCCTTCTTATCCTATTGTGCACATAATTATTTTTGAACTAGTCAGTACTTTGCTGGCTTCTTCAGGCAATATGGCTTTACTTCATTAAAAGCTTCTGGAATGTCATCTGCTGAAAGGAATGCCAGTGCAGGCAAATGATGCTTTTAACTGAAGTTTGTATCATTGCCATATCATTGTAGCCAATCCGCTCATCTGAATTTCCTGCCAAATGCATTAGGCTGAATGGGAGACACAAACTTTATTGGTAACACTTTGAAATTCACTTTTAGATTTTTTTTTTTTTTTTTTTTTTTTTTTGAGACGAGTTTCGCTCTTGTCGCCCAGGCTGGTGTGCAATGGCATGATCTTGGCTCACTGCAACCTCCGCCTCCCGGGTTCAAATGATTTTTCCGCCTCAGCCTCCTGAGTAGCTGGGATCACAGGTGTGCGCCTCCGTGCCTGACTAATTTTTTTTGTATTTTTAGTAGAAACAGGGTTTCACCACATTGGCCAGGCTGGTCTCAAATTCCTGACCTCAAGTGATCCACCCACTTCGGCCCCTCAAAAGTGCTGGGATTACAGGTGTGAGCCACTGCACCTGGCCCAAATGAGCATTTATTAAGTGCTTTACTTTTTCTTGTCATTAATACATAATTGAGTGGATAAGTTGTAGAATTTTCAGATCTAACAGGGACATGAATTATATATAGTTGATAAACAGTGGGAATGATTTTGAAAGTGCAATTTATCAGCTAACGTGAAGCATGTGCTAGTTCTTCTGTGTTAGATTTGGTGGTAAATATAAGAAATCTGTCTTCTTTGACAGTCAAATCACTAATCAAGAATAGTTCACCATTTAATGTTTTTTGTTTGTTTGTTTTTTAACACTGAAGAACCTCAGTATCAACAAGTATCTTTGGTTCAGAAGGTCACTGAGCTTGTTGAATTCTTTTTATTTTCTGCTGAAGGGCGTTTTTTGAATGGAAGCATGGTGCTACACGTGAAGGGGCAGAAGTCTTACATGATTGAATAATTTGGCCGGGGAGATTTCTTGCACTTTTGGCCTGTGTTTTCACTTCTGTGATCTTTGAAACACTTGCTGCACTTGTATTTGAAGGGTGGTTGTGGTCTACAGATTTTGTAAGTATACGCTATCCGTCTGAAAGTCTGCTTATTGCTTGGCTGCTGCAGTTAAGCAATTTTCTGCTTGTGCAGCACCAATAATAATTAGCTTTTAAACTTTTATCTTTCACCATTTAGTAACCTTGTATACTTAACTTATCACAGCCCTTTTGCAAGGGAACATTTCTTAGTCTCTTCTGTTGTGTTGTAAAGAATACAGTAAGAAGGAATGATACTTGGCTTTGCCAGTACCAAATCTGTATTAGTCAAGATTCTCCAGAGAGACAGAACTAATAGAATATGCATATATACATGAGAGGGGATTTATTAGGGGAATTGGCTCGTGTGATTATGTGGCTGAGAAGTCTTACAACAGGCTCTCTGCTAGCTGGAAACCCTGGGGTGCTGGTATAGTGGTTCAGTCCAAATCCAGAGGCCTCAGAACCAGGGAAGCTAATGATGTGACTCTCAGCCTGAGGCTGAAAGGCCGGGACCTGGGAACTGCTGGCGTAAGTCCCAGAGTCCAAAGGCTGGAGGCCTCCAGTTCTGATGTCCAAGGCAGCGAAAGAGAAGCCTGTGCTAGCTCTCAGAGAGAGAACAATTCACCTTCTGTATTTGTTCTCTCTGGGGCCCCAGCTGATGAGATGGTGCCCGCCAACATTCAGGCGAGATCTTCACATAATCCACTCAGACTCACACACTAATCTCTCCTGGAAACACCCTTACAGACACACCCCCAAATAATGCTTTACTAGGTTTCTAAGTCTTCCTTAATCCAGTCAAATTGACACCTGAATTTAAGTCCACAAGTTCACCCCATGTCAGTTTATCGCTCATATGCATTTCCTTAAACCATACTTAATTTCCAAATAAAGACAATAACAAGGTAATAGTTCCACCTAACATGATGTAGTTATCCTATGATTGTGATTTTGGGGACGTTAGATTTTAGGGATTTTGATCTTTCGGGATTTCAACATCTGGAACTATGGCGTTCAGAATTTTGTCTTTCAGGATTATGATCCAAACCCCTTCCATTTACGTGTCCTTGGCCATGACTGTGTCATAGGGCCACCCTTGCTCCAGGGGAAGCTGGGAAAAATATTTTAGTGAGCACATTGCTGCCTCAACAAATTTGGACTCTGTGAGGACTAAGAGAGAATGGACACTGGGTAGGCCAAATAGCAGTCTCTGCCACACCAATTAAATATTAATAGCTATGTTAAGTTCAAAACAGACTGGGGTGCAATAGCTCATGCCTGTAATCCCTGAGCTTTGGGAGGCTGAGACAGGAGAATTGCTTGAGCCCAGTTCAAGACCAGCTTGGGCAACCTAGGGACACCCCTGTCTCTACAAAAAATAAAAATTAAAAAAAAAAAAAAGAAGTTCAGAACAAACACACAAACCAATCTATGTCTTTTTTTTTTTTTTTTAACATTTCTACTTTAACCAAAGTTATATGAAAGGAACATAAATAAGTCTAAATTTCTAGAGTATGAAGGAAATGTAAGATCATGTAGTCCTGGCATTTTAGACTTAGAGATAATTAGTGCCTTGTCTGAGACCACAGGGAGCAGTTCCAGGCTTGGGATTTCACGTTCCTGACTCCCACGCCAGTCACTGTTCTTTCCGTTTACTTGGCTGCTTCATGAACTCTGGGAGCTCATCTGTCACTCTTCTGCATATACGGGGTGGCTGGGTTTGGGTTACACTATCCGGGAGAAAACTGTCTAATCCCTTGAATGATTACAATAAAAGTGATCTGAGGAAAATTTATGTGTCTTACTTGAGAGAGTCTTATATGTTCACTTTGTAAGTGTTGATGGTGCTGGCAGTATGTAAACATTCATTCATTCTTCATTCATTTATTCGACGACTGCATACTAGACAATAGGTTATAATGTCCCAAGAACAGGACCATGGCTTTTGAATTTCCGTATCCCCAAGTAGGTCCTCACTGACGAGCGAATAATTAAGTCATAGTTTCTGCCTTCAGGAAATTCTTAGGTCTGAGAGACAGACAAGCAAATCAATGATAATAGTACAGCAAAGGCAAATCCCTTGAGATGATACAGGCATGGGTGAAGGGAAGCTAAATAAATCTCTGAGGCAGAAAGGAGGTCTGGAAAGATGCCAATAGGAGGTAGCCCCAGGTTGTTTTGAAGGGGCTGGCCAGGTGAGGAAAGAGAAGGGCAGCATATCAAGCCAAAGAATCAGTTTCTCACCAGTAGGGGATTTAGAGAAGAGGGGACCACAAGAAGTATGGGAAGAGGCCATGGTCGTAGGAAATGAGGCTTGAGAGGCAGCCGTGGCCACATCAACAGAGACCTTAATAGTATGTTAAAGGATTTGAACTGACCTCACCTCCCTGACAGGGCGCCATGGAGTCAGGGCAGGGAATGGCTCAGGTGTCTGTCCACTTTGGTGTAACCACCTGACATTGTGGTTAGACCATGGTGCCTGAGTGCAGAGCACCAGTGAGGTACCTCTTGTCACCCACAGCTGCAGATAGCCAGGGCCGACAGAATGACACATAAAGATTCCTGTGCCTCCCTGCCCAGTGCTCCCAGGACCCCCTCTTGGCAGAGCCTTACTAACCTTTCCAGCCCCTTGCAGACTCCACATGTCCCCTTTCACTTTCCTACCCATCTTGTTGTCCTCACTCTTCAGGGACTCCTAACAAGGGCTTCTTTTTGTCTCCTGCCTAATAAGGAATGATTTGCTTCTATTTGGTAGTTGGTTATACTTGACTTTACGAGACCCTCAGATGGTAGAAAACACCAGACGTACTTTGTAACCTCTAATGGTGGGATGAAAGGCAATATTTCAGGAATTGCAGACAGCCAGGAGACAGGAAGCCTGGTCCTAGGAGTGGTTAGAGCAGGGCCTCCTGCTTCCCCATCCTTGCTTCTTTGGTCTACAGCCTTCCCCTCCAGCAGGTCTCCTCCCAGTCTGTTCTCCCTTCTCTGCTTTTCTTTCCCACTTCTCAAATTGAGCCCCTCATCCTCTCCTTGGACTCCCAGTTGCGTTGTCAGCAGAGGACTGGCTTGCTTTCTCTGACCTCCATCCTAAGATGGATCTAAACCTCCTTTGTTGGCTCTGCCTCTAGTAGTGAAGTTTCTGATGACAAAGGGTGTCATTGGAGCTGCATCCTCTTGGTTAATGCAAGTAATAGACACAATTTTATTATTGGGGGACCATCTGAACCTCTCTGTCGGTGACTTTGGAAGTAAAATGTACCATGGAAAAGCTCATCTCTTTATTGCTTGTTTCTCTTTTTCTTTCCCTCCTTTTTTCCCCCCTTAGGCAGGAATTATTATAACAATAAAGAAAACTAACAAAATTTTTCTCCAAATCCCACAACTGTCAGTCATCAGCTGTTTCTACTTTCCTTGGTATTCTTTTCCAGTCCCTGCTCATCTACAGCGACCTTAACTAGATTCAGTTTTGAAGTGCATTTCTTTTTTATGCCAAATGATCATATTTGGAACAAACTGAAGTAATTGAGCTATAGGATTATCTTGGGTAATAATGGCTTCTTCTTTTGATTATTTCCCTTTAGGAGTGACACTGCTGATCCTGTAACATGGAGGATTGTCTTCATACCTCATCTGAGAATCTGTCCAAATTGGTCAGCTGGGCCCACAGCCATGGGACTATTTGCAGCCTCATTCCAAACCTGAAACACTTGCTTTCTGAAGGTTCCCATGGGAACCTGACAGCAATGTGGGGCTGTAGTGCTGGCCATGCTTATCACTGGCCACTAACAGCTACTTGCAGAGCTGGGTCCCAAGAGAGGGTCTGTTTCCAGGATAACAGAAGTTTTAACTCTGATAGTCCCAGTATAATCGGGGTGCCCTCTGAGACACAGACTAGCCCTGTTGAAAGGTACCCTGGGAGACCAGTGAAAGCAAAGCTAGACTGTAACCGGACCAGAGACTCTTGTGACTTCTCCTATTGTAGTGAGCCCTCTGAACTGGATGAAACTGTTGAAGAATATGAAGATGAGAACACCCTGTTTGACATGGTTTGTGAGTCTTCTGTTACAGATGAGGATAGTGACTTTGAACCCCAAACCCAAAGGCCTCAAAGCATTGCTCGCAAAAGACCTGGGGTAGTCCCATCTTCCCTCCATTCAAGCTCCCAGACGCAGATGGTTGACGAATGCAGCAATGATGTCATCATCAAGAAAATCAAACAAGAAATCCCCGAAGATTATTACATTGTGGCAAATGCAGAACTGACAGGAGGAGTAGATGGACCAGCCCTGTCCTTGACACAGATGGCAAAACCCAAGCCTCAGACTCACGCTGGTCCCTCCTGTGTAGGGTCTGCTAAACTGATTCCCCATGTCACATCTGCCCTCAGCACGGAGCTAGACCCACACGGTATGTCTGCATCCCCCTCTGTGATCTCCAGACCAATTGTCCAGAAGACTGCTAGGGTACCTCTGGCTTCACCAAACAGAGGACCCCCTGGTACACATGGCACCAACCAACAGGTGGCCATGCAAATGCCTGTGAGCACATCCCATCCTAACAAACAGATCAGTATCCCCTTGTCTGCCCTGCAGCTGCCTGGACAGGATGAGCAAGTTGCCTCTGAAGAGTTCCTGTCCCATCTGCCCAGCCAGGTCTCCTCCTGTGAGGTAGCCCTTTCTCCCTCAGTTAACACAGAGCCAGAAGTGAGCTCCAGTCAGCAGCAGCCCCCAGTTGCTCCAGCCATAACCACTGAGGCCACAGCACAGTGCATACCAGGTATGGCACGTGAGGTGACAGCGAGTCCCTCATCCACGCACGCCAGAATTCTGCGCCGTCAGCACTTCTAAAACCATTCACTCAGTTTGCTAGAATTCAGTCCTTTGTTAGTCATAGAAAGATAGAAACAATGACTTTATAGTATCCAGGTGATACTATAAAGGAAATTCATAAGAATTAAGGCCATATCTAGTTGACGTACCTTAGGGCTGAGAGGACAGCTGTAAGATTGTTCTGTTGATATTGCAGTGTTAGATTTAAGGTTGATACCTGTCAGCTGAATTTTTATATAGTAAAGTTATTTTTGAAAGTTTTAAAAATATGCTTCTCTATCAGTAGCAAGGTGTTTAGTTGCTGTTTGAAGCCAAAATAATGTTGGGTAAGGCATATCATGACAATAGACCTAATGCTTTTCCTATTATTTATTTGACTGAGCCAACTTGACATTGCTATTCATTTTAGTTGGTCTGGTAGTTAATAAGCTTTTTAAAAAGTAATATACATTTCTAAAAGAGGTATTTGATCTTTTCTCTTAAAATTTAAAAGAATATGGAAACTTGCATTTCTGGAATCCGTGAGCCTAACTGGAATGGATTGAGAGGAGAATGAAATAATTGTACGAGGCTTCTCTACCTGTAATTCTAGCATTCTAATGTTTTTTAATTCTGACATTCAATATTTATTTAATCTGGGCCATTAGTATATAAAGGGGTTGGATCTCATGCTTTTGGCTTCATGACTCAATTCTAGTAGGCTAGAATAGAAACGTGGACAAGGATGAACAAACGTGCAGAAGTCTGTGTGGCATGTTTTAGTTTATTTCAGCCCTTCTCAAAAATATAGTGTATTTTGGGAAAAGCTTCCTAGAAGCCTGAGGCCCCTGTGCCTTCATCCTGAAACTTCCTTGGATGAAGTTGCTTTACAAACTTTTTTTTTCCAATTTTAGTATCAACTTTAGGATTCCCAAAGAAGACCTTTCATTTATTATTTTTTTGAAGACATAGTCATGGTATTATTAAGAAGATACTCATTGAAAATATTTATATCCTGATTGAAGATTATGCTTTTCAGTTTCTTCACTTTTCTCTTTTTTTAAATAATAGTTTTATTGAGATACCGTTCACATATCATAAAATTCACTCTTTTAAAGTGTACAATTCAATGGGTTTTGGTGTATTCATAGAGTTGTACAACTATCACTATTATCTAATTTCAGAATATTTTCATCACCCCGAAAAGAAATCCCATACCCATTAAAGTCACTTTTTCCCTCCTCCTAGTTCCTGGCAACCACTAATCTGCTTTCTGTCTATGGATTTTCCTATTCTATATGTTTCATATACATGGAATCATATATTATGTGGTCTTTTGTGACCATCCTCTTACACTTAGCATTATGTTTTCAAGGTTAATCCATGTTGTAGCATTTCTTTCCTTTTTATTGCCAAATAATATTTTGTTGTATGACTCTACCATATTTTATTTTTCCTTTCATCAGTTGATGGACATTGGGGTTGTGTTCATATTTTGGCTATAATGAATACTGCTGCTGTGAACATTTGGGAACAGGTTTTTGTGTGGGTGTGTATATTTATCTTGTTTGGGTAACTACCTAGGAGTGGAATTGCTGGGTACTGTGGTAACTTCGTATTTAACTTTTTGAGGAGCTGCCAAACTGTTTTCCCAAGCAGCTCCATCATTGTACAGCCTCACTAGTAATCTATAAAGGTTCTTATTGCTCCACGTTGTCACCAACACTTGTTATTTTTCATGTTTAAAAAAACAATAAATATCCTGTTGGGTGTGTGAAGTAGTATCTTATTGGGGTTTTGATTTGCATTACCCTAATGACTAATGGTACTGAGACTTTTTTCATGTGCTTGTTAGCCATTTGTATATTTTCTTTTCAGAAATATCTACTCAAATCTTTTGCCCATTTCAAAATTGCCTTCTTATTGGTGAGTTTTTGGAGTTCTTTATGTATGCTGAATATGAGATCCTTATCAGGTATATAATTTGCAAGTATTTTCTCCCATCTCATGGATTGTCTTTTTCTTTCTTTCTTTTAAAAAATATTTTAATGAATTATACTTTGATCATTGAATAACAATGTGGTCCTTGACTAATCTCATCATGAGACAAAATGTTATCTTTATTAGGCTGGTGAAAGTCTTTGTTCTAGGAAATCTGACTCTTGATATATGTAGGATATAAGTAGTACCTTTTCACTTAAATAGCTATGAACCTAGTTCTAGTTTATTTATTTGAACTCTCCTGCCTTTTTTTTTTTTTTTTTCATTTAAATAGGGTAGAATTCAGAAATGTATTTTGCCAAGTGGTCCAGTGTACCCAGTTTGGTGAGAGTATTAGTTGTGTTGCATACCTTTTCACTAATCCCTGCAAAGCAAGATGCAAGACTTTTCTGCATCTGCCTTGTGGATAGTAAATGAGGCACTGAGGCACTTTGCTAAACCATATATGAATATATTACTGTCTCATTATTTTGGGAAAGAAATTCAGCCTATTTGGGAAAAAAATACGAATCCATTTATTATTGTGTATATTACATTCTCTTAGGTTTTTTTCTTCCCTCATGGAAATTGCACTTCTTATATTAGCTGTGAAAAGCTGGCATGGCCAAAGAGAGCACAGAATATATACAATCATAAATTGTGATTTGGCTTTACTCTCAGAGGAGGATTAGTTTGGCTTGGAGGTAAACCGTTAAGAAAAACATTGTGAAGACTGGTCATGACGATTTTCCAAGGATGGTCCTCATGTTTTGATCCATTGTTCTCGGGAAGGGTATCATATTGCTAAGATGTCATTAGCTTTAGAGAAATACTATTTGAACTGGAAACAGCAGTGGGACAAATAAAAATCAGACTCGTATTTTTCTTTTGAGTGAACTGTATAAAGTTAACATAAAATTTACTTTTTACTTTAGTACCTAACTAGATTCTGTGTTCTAAAGTTTTATTTATGTGTTTGTGTTTGCATGTTTATTTATAGTAGATAATCTTTCTAAACATAGATTTTAGAAAATTTAGAATCTAGCACACCCAGATGTATGTGAATGACTTTGTTACAGATGGACCTTACGCAATTAATACGTAAAGCGTACTTGGGACTAAGCAAAGAAGACAGGTTCTGAAAGCTAAGTCAGGTTCTTTTAAAATTAATGCTTTATACTGAGTCTTTATCAGATCATTGCAGAAATATTGCGTATCTTTAGATAATATTTTTAAAATAATAATTTGACAAATGACTGTTGAGTCAGCCAGAAACAAAGAGAAATTGTTCCATTTTGTTTGGTTTTATTGTTGCCATTTAAATTTGATTCCCATAGTGGAAAATCATCCCTACTTCTGTTCAGAGCTGAACTCATAAAATTATAAAATGTTAATCAAGGTGTAGATAAAATCATTAATTTTCATGTCAATCCTGCCATACTGCTCAATCCAAATCTTAGCAAACAATGAGTAAAGAAGGCATCTATTATTAGAAGAATTATTGACTACCTAGTAGTAGCTTGGATTCCATTAATTTTTGAGGTTTTATGTAAATTTGGGGCATTTGTCATAATGACATTTAAATCTCTATCGCATCATGAGTTAGGGTTTTATGTGTATATTATATTTCTTCAATATACTTAACATACACATAGCTTCTTTTATGATTTTGTGCAAAGATCCCTTTTATTAATCAGCTTTTTTCCCAGAAGTTCTGTGCTATAAGCAATCCATTTTTGCCTATCAGATTTGTATGTTTATATATATTTTCTTTTAAAAAAAATACATATTTATCTTTTTCTAATAGATTCATATGGGTTCTGCATATGTTAGAAATAGTAACTCATAACCTCTCATGTATATTGGAAATACATTTCCCAAGTAGCTCATAGTCTCTCATGTATATTGGAAATACATTTCCCACTTTACCATTAGCTTTTAATTTTGTTGATGACCTTTTTTGAGGTATGAATTTTCTTAATTTTTATGAAGGCAATTCTTTCAACATCTATCAGTCAATCAATCTTTTCTGTCTTTGGTATTTTGCTTAGGAAGTCCTTTCCTTACATTGGGATCACATAAATATTTCTCTGTATTTCCCTCTTGTTCTTTTATGGTTTTCTTTCTCTCTCCTCTCCTCTCCCTTTCTTTTTTTAACATTTGACTTTACAGTTAGAATACCTTTTGGGGTAGAACTTCATGTTATTGTTTTTGCAGATAGTCAGATGTCTCAGCTTCATTTGTTGAATAATTCTCATTCTCTGCTGAATTGATTCAGATACCACATTTTTGTTTATTATTGGGTCTCTTTCTTGTTTTCAGTTCTGTTTTTATTGATCTCTTTATTTTTTCTTCTGATTTTTACTGCTTGAGTATTTATTTGTATAAATTTATGGTGATTGTATTTTATACAAAAAAATGCATTCAGAAAGAGAAATGTAGTCTAAGTCATTTAATATGCTTTTTGAAAAATTACTCATGTAAAATTGAGTTCAGTGAGCTTTTAAAAATTGATTAAGGTATATATTACTGCCAGTTATTTGGTCTGTGTTGACATAATAGATAATGGTTTCTCTTGTCAGAAGCAAAAAATCTGAGTTGAAATAAGTTAAAGGAGAGAATTAACTGCCTTATAGTCCAAGGACAGATTTTCAAACCAGCTTTCACTCAGGCTCAGACAGCATCAAGTTTCCCTCTTGCCATTTGCCACCTTGCCTTCCTCCCGATTAGATTCACCTGTTATACTTGATCCCTGCGTGGACCCAAGATGGTTGTGCTGCTGGTTTCTTGTCTAGCAGTAGACAGAACCTGTGTCACAGCATTCCCAGTCACCCCTAAACCACTCATAGGAGGATCAGGCCCCCACCCTGGAAATGGTATTTAGACCAAGCCTACACAAACTACATAGCTGAGTGCGAGCGTGGGGTGGAGGTATTCTTCCAAGAACATTCTAGGTATGATTCTTGAGAGGGGCAGTAAACCAGAGATTCCTGCTACTGTTTATGGGAGGTTTGTTTTGTTTTCTTTTGAGCATTTAGTTTTTTTTATGTGGGCAGATAAGAGTTGTTACGTGTTTTGTTTAAAGGCAGCGTATATTGGAAAAGTGTTCTAAGTGTGGACATATGTATAAATATGTGTGCTTGTGTATACATACACATATATGTATATATATACATAGACACATATTTTATATATTTCTTTATTCCATGAGAAATATATGCCTCTTCTTACAAGAAGAAACAAGACTAACTGGGCACAGTGGCTCATGCCTGTAATCCCAACACTTTGGGAGGCCAAGACGAGTGGATCACCTGAGGTCAGGAGTTCAAGACCAGCCTGGCCAACATGGTGAAACCCCATCTCTTCTGAAAATACAAAAATTAGCCCAGCATGGTGGCAGGCGCCTGTAGTCCCAGCTACTCGGGAGGCTGAGGCAGGAGAATTGCCTGAGCCCAGGAGGCAGAGGTCACAGTGAGCCAAGATTGTGCCACTGCACTCCAGCCTGGGCTACAGAGCGAGACTCCATCTCAAAAAAAAAAAAAGCACACAAAGAAACAAGACTAAAACTTATTTTCTTAGCCATTTCTTAACCTTTTCCTGTCATTTCCTGAAGGAAGAGCTGAGACATAATTTTTGAAAAATAAGAGAGACAAAGTAAAAATTCAGCTTTTTATTTTTTGCCATCATTTTCTTCCTTATCACAAAGCGGGTACACATCTGAAGACTGATATGGCAGGCAGCTCTGGGCTGAGAGAGTGGAGCCTGGCCACCCGGAGCTTAGAGTCTGATGTGTTTATTTATTTTTATTTTTTTCTCAGATCTCTTAGAGATGAATAGAATCAGATGTATTTGAGTTGATTCCTTACTCTGCCTCTTGCTGGCCTTGTGACCTCAGCTACGTCATTTCACTTCTCTGAAACTCAATTCCCTCATTTGTAAAGTAATGATAATGTCTGCCTGTCAGGGTTATTGTGAGGACCAAATGCAAAAATATAGGTAAAGCACTAAAGAGAGTACCTGACATATGATAAACATTCAATAAATGGATAATAGCCTCCTTTATTAATATTTTTATTTGCATCATCATCATCATCATTAGATTGTGCTCAGTACTCTGTGAGAAGTGAAGTAGATTCTGGTTTCGTGTAGTTACACCCATTTGTCTACTAAAATATGGTCTGTGGACCAGTATCACCACCAGCATTACCTGGGAGCACATTAGAAATGCAGAGTTTCAGGAGGCCACGAGGAAAGACCAAAAACGCTGTGTCTGCCCAGCCTCCCCCAAGCCCTCAGTGCCCAGGGCCAGATCTGGGTGCAGGAGCGGAGATTAATAGGAAAGTCTGGAGCCTTATTTCCCTTACTCATCCAGGAAGCGAACCTTGGAACTGATCTTTGGGGGGAATCTTCCCCAGTTGTAGGAAATCTTCCCCAGTTGTAGGAAATCATACACTAAAGGGGAAGGGAAAGAACATTGAACCCTGCTCACAGGCCTGGTACCTTTCAACACTGGTTATCCCATTTAACCTCTGTCACAATCCTGTTAGGAACTGGAGAGCTGAGATCTCAGAGAATGTGCAGCCACCCAAGAACACCACCAAGGTGAGGTGAAGGGACTCACTGGAATCCTTGATTTTCTTGGTCATGTCTGAGGTCAGACCAGATTCAACTCTTCCCTGACATGCTAGTCCTGGGGGATGCATTCAGCCCACCTCTCGTTGCCACCTTTCCCCACTGTCAGTGCCACATACCCATGAGTGCAAACTCACTACAGTTGAGCAGCCCTATTACCTCGTTAGGGAAGCTTCACCGCTCCAGCACCGGAAAGGCATAGGCACTGGTTTCAAGTCTACAGACAGTATCAGGCTTAGGAAAGGAAAGGCGTGGCAGTCACACTGTCACATTTTTTGCTCATTTACTTGAGTAGTAAAGAGTTGGGATAGCACAACGGGTGACTGCAGTCAATAATAACTTAATTGTACATTTTTAAATGACTAGAGGAGTATAATTGGATTGTCTGTAACAAAGGACAAATGCTTGAGGGGCTGAATACCCCATTCTCCATGATGTGATTATTACACATTGCATGCCTGTATCCATGATGTGATTATTACACATTGCGTGCCTGTATCAAAATATCTCATGTAACCTATAAATATATATACCTACTATGTACCCACAAAAATTAAAAATTAAAATTAAAAAAAAAATAGTTGTTAGGCCAAGGGACCAAGAGAAGGCAGAGAGAGTGGAATATGAATGGCAGTAAGAGTGACTTGTTCTCACCTGCCTGATGATTCGGCAGCTTAGAGGCACATAGACATCTCTGAAGACCTAAGCCATGTCTCGGGACACTTTGAGATCTTACTCGCCATCCACATGTGGGATCTAGAGGACAAAGGACTATAAGGCAAGTGACAACTCAGCCCTCTAATGCTTTAGAGGATCAGATAGAGTGGCATAGTCCAAAGAACAACTCTTATTTCAACTAAAGGGAGGAGAAACAGCAATAGCCCTGAAAAAAACAGACAAAAAAACCGAATCCATAACCAAACATGACAGCTTCTGTTCAGTACCCACTAGTTCTGTGGAATGAGTTCCCATGCTTCCCATGAAGGGCAGAGGGAAGGATTCAGTGACATTGGACATGGCTGTCACTGAAGCAGCACATACAGTATTCTCTGGCATTGGCAGGGGCTTGTTACATGTTTATTGAATGAATCTCTCCAAAAAGAAAAAAGAAATGCAGAATCTCAGGCTCCACAAAATCAGAATCTGCATTTAAAAAGATCTCCAGGTGACTTTGTATGCCATTAGAACTTGAGAAGCAGTGATCTAGGAAATTCAGGATTACAGGCTACATTGTCATTTCATCTGGCCACCCAGTAACGTTGAGCACTCTTCCTACCTATGTGAGAGAATTCCCTCCTTTGTGCATCTGTACCTCCCCATAGGAGAAGCCAGAAACTTGCTTTCCAGGTTTACATTTCAGCAAGGGCAGTCCTGTGACCTTAGGCTTTGCCAGTCAAATGCATCCACATCAGACTGGGGGAGCAGGGGGATGCAAATTAAAACAACAAGATACTATCTTACTCCCATCAGAAAGGCAGAAAGTATTAATTTTAACTATCCCAAGTGTTACTGAAAGTATGAGAAAATGGGGACATGCTGGTGGAAATATAAATTGGTACAACTACTTTGGAGAGCAATTTACAATATCTAATAAAGTTTAAAGTGTGCGTATCATACAACCTTGGAATTCAATTTTTAAATGCTTGTCTTAGAGAGACTTTCTCATAGTATATAAAAGGAGATATGTACGGGGTCTACAGTGCAACTTCTTGATAACAGGAGAAAAAAATCAGTTAACCTTAGTGTCTATCAATAGAGAAATAGATAAATATATTGTGATATATTTTTCAGTGGAATAGATGAATCAGCCAGATGTACATTTATTAATGTGGATAAATCTTGGAAGACAAAGTTGCAGAATATTATTATATATTAGAATAATACCATACCTGTTTACAGCACATGAACATTACGATGTAGTGTGTGTTACACAGACACACACTTAAAAATGGACTGGAAGGAGACACTCCAGATACACAGTAATGGTTTTCTTTGAGGAGGGGGTGATGGAAACAGGTACATGGGAAGCTTAAACTGTATCTATAATTTTTAAAAATACATATGTAATATATATAGCAAAATGTGAACATTTATTAAATCTGAGTGGTGGACACTCAGCACTCTGGGAGGCTGAGATGGGAGGATCACTTGAGCCCGGGAGTTTAAGGCTGCAGTGAGCTATGATTGTGCCACTGCATGCCAGCCTAAGCAACAGCAAGACCCAGTCTCTTAAAAAAAAAATCTGAGTGATGGGAACATGAGTTTTATGTTAACAGGAGGCAACCTTAGCACAATGCTTCAGGGTTGAACTTTTCACACAACAGCCTGGATTCATATCCCAGCCCTGCCCCCTTCTTTTCTGGGTGACTTTAGCAAGTTACTTAACCTTTCGGTGGCTTAGTTTTCTCATCTGTAAGATAAAGATGATAATAAAGCAATCCTATAGGGTTGATATATATATAGATTAAGCTGAGCTATACAAAGCCCTCTGGTTCATGGTAAACATACTCTAGCTGTTATTCCATATACTTTTTTGGATGTTTAAAAATGTGATTACTTTTAAAAATAGATCATGAAGCATAAATAAAATTGATTGTGGAATATTTACGAAGGCATTGTAACATTATTGCTATTACTGAATGTGGGGTATTTTTATTAGAAAGCAAACGTTACTACCACTGTCTTCTAGTAGATTTGTTTATGGACAAGGAATTTGAAAATTATCCTCACAAATTTTAACACTATGTGTTTTCTCCTTATGATTGTGATGGGATGCTGTCATGGGAAAGTTTTTTTAAAGCTCTTCTGTTGGAATAAATAAAAAACACACAAAAATAAAATGTCTGTTATCTATGCAGTACTTTTATTCCAGGATCAACATTGCCTGAGTTCCACAAAGTGAGAGGTTATTTCCTTTATTTTACTGATGGAAATGACACACAAAGAAGGTAGATGGTTTGGTTGAAGTTATGACGGGTGAGAGGGAACCTGGCCCCTTCCTTGTGAACCGAGAGGGACAGGGTTGGCGACCTGCATGCACCGTGCTCCCCGCCCCTGCCTTTGCCTGCGTTGGTACAGGAGTAGTCTAAACTGCCGACTGCTTCCCCTTCCTCTCCTTTTATGTCACATCATGCCCATCACTTATCCAAAGTTGAGACTGCTAGGTTATATCCTAAAGAGGTCATTTATTTTAGAAATGAGAATCAAAAAGGACCTAGAGTTTAACAGAAGGGTTGACTGAGGATCAGGGAGACATGTCTCTCAGTCTTTTTTCTATTAAGTATCTGCACAAGTCACTTGCACTTCGGTTTATCAGACCTGTTTTCAGGATCAGCTGTGTGACAAGCACTGTGCTAGACTGGTGGAGATAAAAAGAAGAATATTAAATTTCCTGCCTCGAGGATATCATTGTTTATAAAGGAAGCAGACAAACCAACAACTTCAACTTCAAGTGTATAAGAAGGAGGTGTATAAAATATAGCTGAAGATATATGAAGAGTGGTTGACTCAGCCTCAGGGAACACATGGAAGGATATTTCAGGTAGAAGGAATAACGTGAGCAAAGATGTTAGAGAAGCAATGCGTTGACTGTAGCTTAGAGTTGCTGCTGGCAAGATGGGCTAGAAAGCCACCTGTGAAAGGCTGTGCATATGATGTCACAGTGTCCTCCACAGGGCTCAGGGGGACACAGTTCATTATCTTAGAAGGTCATGCTGATAGTACTGGGGAAGTAGAGGCTGGGACAGGAGGGCTGTTTTATAGGGTGACAGTAATCCAGGTGGGAGATGGCAGTAATGCTCGCATGAGATAACAGTGAAGGCATTGGAGAGGAGGAGACAGGCAGGTGTTTCAGGAGTTAAAATACAGAACTTGGTGACCTGTGAGTGTTTGGCCTCTTAGAGTCTCTGTTGTCACCCACATATTCCCTGTCCAAAGGCACAACATTATTTTAAGTAATACTGAAAGGTCTTCAGGGCACAGAGATCTGCAGCGAAGTCATATTGTTAAGTCCTCTATATGTAGGATAAAGCAGTTTGAAGAGTTCTGAAGCATGTAATGATCATCCATTCATCCAACAAATACTCATTGGAAGCCTGCAAACTACCAAGTTGAGGTTAGGTACTTTGGATACAGCAAGAAACAGAGAAAAAACATGGTTCATGTTCTCGTGCTGCCTACATTCTAATGAAAGAAAAACATCTCAAACATCCCTAGTTTAAAAACAAAACAAAACTTTTAAATATTTCCAGAACCGAGATGCTGTTAATCAAATTGTGAATGATTTTGTAAGACTAAATTGGTTGCCTTTAGATAACACATTTAACAAGGATGATATACGAATAACAGTGGTTAAATGAACAATTAAGCCACTGTGATAAATGAGAGGCAAGTCTTTCTTAGGTGGAAATTAAAAGTGTAGAGGCTAACCCATTCCGTGTCATAATTTATTCGAAACACTTTCTACTCAGCTAAAAATAACAAGCCTAGCTGTATTAAAATTGTAATATTGCTTATTTTTGTGGACTAGTGACCTTCTTTAAGAACTAAACATACAATTGTTTACTAGTATCTGAAAGGCAAAAGTAGAAAAGCAAATTGCTCTGTGTTGTACAAATACATAATTTTCTGATAAATTATGTTTCAATAGCTTTTTAAAATGCTTGCAAATCCTATTTTAGTATGATTTGTATTAGTATTTCACAAAAAAAAAATCTTCCCAATTGGCTTTTTATTTCTTCAAGGGCATTTTCATATTATACCAATGAAATAAAAACTGTGTTATTTAGATGTATTTAAAGTTTGCCTGCGTATGATTGAGACTTCCAAATATGCGAAATATACCCAAATGCAGCAATCTAGCAAATAGCTATAAACCTCAGAATATAATTTCCTTTCAATGAATTGGATTTGACTAAGACTGCGAGGATGCCAGGAACCACTTCAGAACTGAAGAGGTGTTGACCTTTCTAGCTTGGTATCCATTCCTTGAGGTCTGAAAAGAGGAAATAATGTACAACCTCAGGTCAAACAAGTCAGTGTCAGGGCACTGAGGCCTTAGCTCCAGCATCCCATTAATTCAAATGTTATTCCCATGTCTGTTTTCATTAGCAAAGCAGCAGCCCCCTTCTCCCCACAGGTAGAGCTGCCTGACCATCTTGGGTCTCAGCAGGAGTGAGCAGAATGCAGGTGATCCGCTTCATTTTAGGTCCAGCAATAGCTTCTCTTTCAATATAGATGTTATTTATGTAACTAATGGCTTGTGTCCCCAAAAGAGTGTATTGGAGCCAGAAGTATTTTTATTTTATTATTATTCTTTTTTTGAGACAGTCTCACTCTGTCTCCCAGACTGGAGTGCAGTGGCGCGATCTCGACTCACTGCAACCCCCGCCTCCCAGGTTCAAGCAATTCTAATACTTCAGCCTCCTAAGTAGCTGGGATTACAGGCATGTGCCACAATGCCTGGCTAATTTTTGTATTTTAAGTAGAGACGGGGTTTCACCATGTTGGTCAGGCTGGTCTCGAACTCCTGACCTCAAGTGATCCACCCGCTTCGGCCCCACAAAGTGCTGGGATTACAGGCATGAGCTACTGCGCCCAGCCCAGAAGTATTTTTAGAGCATGGCAAAAATGAAAAAACATGCTTTATGGCTTCAAGGCTATTTTAAGCTTTACTTTAGGTAAGAACAGTGATCAGATTTATAATCAAGTAAATCTGATATAATGATTGATGCACCTTAGTTGGCTTATTGACTGTTATGATACACATATCAGTCTGCTTTTTTAGTACTGCCTTAAAATCGATAGGATTGCTTTCTTAGACCCAAAGAAAGCATTTTTTATTGCCTTTTTCAATTTTCTTTATTTTTGTCATGGTAATACATATATATGGCAATCAATAAAATAATAATATTCCTGAATAGTAACAATGTCTCACCTTAGTTTTCACCCCAATGCCAGCTCTTCAAAGGAAACTTGTTTTCAGTTCTTCCAAAAATCTGAGCAAATGCATATAACTTCTGTTTCTTGATTTATCAACTTAATAAAATATCCATAGGCTCTTTGTTATGAAAGATGAGGATTTAACTCATTTTCGTTAACTTTCCAATTTGATTGTTGGGTTATTAAAATACACCAGTAAGCAACAGAAGAAGTTAAAATAATGAGAGAGGAAATAAATACATTTTCTCCACCTAAGGATGAGGATATTAGGGATATCAGTGTCCCTATTCATTCCACTGTTCTCTCCTCCCTGCTCCTGTTTCTCACAATGTTCTTATCACAAGTTTGTCAATATTTTTACTCTCAATAACTAACCCTTTTCTGCTTTATCCATAGGTTGATTCTAAATATTCAGAACCAGTAACACCTTGTATGTTATTTTCACAGTGTAAATATTGTTCCTAGCTATTCATATTCTAAGATTGCATTTCTTTTCATCCCGATGAGTTTCACAAGCTCTGGTGCATTCAGAGAAGAATGTTTCTAAGGGTTGTTGGGTGGATAAATGACTTAATCCATGTAAAGGGCTTAGAACAATTTCTGGTACAGAGAGTAAGTCTTCAATAAGCCCGTCCCAGCATTATTATTAGTACTGTATTTCATTGCATCTGAAGTGTCACTGACTGTAAGCAGTATTATTATTTTATGTTCCGCAAAGAAAGAAAAAAGCATGCTACGGATTAAACTATAATCCCCAGGAATTTAGAGACAAATCTCACAATTATTAAAATGTGCAGAAGTGTATCTTAGAATCAGTGAAATGTATTCTTGTTTTGTTACTTTGTGTGTGTGTGTTTTCGTAAAGCTTTTGGTAGCCTTTCTTGACAAGAAAGCAATGTGTCATCACCATATTTGTTTGGTGCCCATGAGATTCCCAAGCTGGTTTCCTGCTACAATTTGGACTAGTTGATTTATCCTAAATCTAAGTTGATCCCCCAACCCTGAGGTTTTCCCTGGGTTGATCCACTGTTCCCCTAACTTCATGTTTCCTCCTTTTTTCCCCTCGTTTTGGTGGAATCCATCAAATAATTTCCCAAGAATGGATTGGTAGGAAGTAACTTTTGGAGTCCTTAAATTGCTGAAAATTTCTTTCCTCTAATATGACTTAAAAAAAAAAAAAATACAGATGAGGTCTCACTATGTTGCCCAGGCTGGTTTTAAACTCTTAGGCTCAAGCAGTTCTCCCACCTCAGCCTCCCAGAGCGCTAGGTTTACAGGCATGAGCCACCATGCCCAGCTCTCTAATATGATTGAAAGAGATCCTCAATACTTGTTCCTTTTGCAAGGGTTATAGCTACAAAAACTCCCAAATCTTTTGGAGAATTTTAATTAGAAATTTTTACAAAGTGATCTTCTGTTCTTGAGTGACCTTTTCCTTTGGTTTTTCTGTTCCTTTTCCCTCATTTTTCTCTGATTCTGCCAGTTTTCTTCTGATGCCTTGTCTACTTGTTTGTTCATATTTAAGAATGCAGGACAGGCTGGGCGCAGTGGCTTACGCCTGTAATCCCAGCACTTTGGGAGGCTGAGGCTGGTGGATCACCTGAGGTCAGGGGTTCAAGACCAGCCTGACCAACATGGAGAAACCCCGTCTCTAAAGTACAAAATTAGCTGGGCATGGTGATACATGCCTGTAATCCCAGCTACTCGGGAGGCTGAGGCAGAAGAATCACTTGAACCCGGGAGGTGGAAGTTGCGGTGAGCCAAGATGGCTCTAGCCTGAGCAACAAGAGTGAAACTCCGTCTCAAAAAAAAAAAGAATGCAGGACAGAAATCTGGTGTGGATTTCTGCTGCAGTTGTGTAAATAGGTTTGTGTCCCACTAGGCCTGAAAGTAGGATGGGATATGTGTGAAAAGTAGGACAGGACAAGTTGATTGGCAGGGCTCCCTTTCCAGAGCAGGTAGAGAGCTGGCACTTGGTCAGCAGGCCTCCAGTGACAGGGCTCAGATACCAGTACCCACGATAGAGGTCTTGACTCTCCCATGTGATAGGTACCATTTCCTTAGCAAAGTTCTTTCTGATTTTTTTCTGGAAAGGGGCTGGGGTAGGATAGTGGGGAGTAGGGATGTCCTGGCTGGTACAGCCATTATAAGTTTTTCATTAGTCTCCTAGGTTCAGATCCACTTGTTACTGCCACCCTCTCTTACCAGGAGCTTTTCCAAGGTTCCAACAGATGACTGGCTTCCACCTTGGATGCAGCCCCTGCATAGTGTGATCTGGTCCCTCATACTGCCATGTGTGGTCCCCTGACCATTGGCATCACCTGGGGGCTTGCTTAAAATGCAGAATTTCAGGCCCTAGGAGACCTACTGAATCAAAATCTGCATTTTAATGAGGTCCCTGAATGATTTTATTCACTTTAAGATTTGAGAACAGTTCAAGGCTACAGTTTCATTGCTGTGCCTTAATTTTTAACACATGCCATCAACTCTCCTCCAAAGCTTTGTTAGAATCCTCATTAGGTGACAACTCCTGACCCATCAAGCTCCAGACACCCTTCTTTTTTTTTTTGAGACGGAATGTCACTCTTGTTGTCCAGTCTGGAGTGCAATGGCGCGATCTCCGCTCACTGCAACCTCCCCCTCCCGGGTTCAAGTGATTCTCCTGCCTCAGCCTCCTGAGTAGCTGGGATTACAGGTGCCCGCCACGACACCTAGCTAATTTTTGTATTTTTAGTAGAGACAGGGTTTCACTATGTTCGCCAGACGGGTCTCAAACTCCTGACCTCAGGTGATCCACCTGCTTGGCCTCCCAAAGTGCTAGGATTACAGGCATGAGCCACACCGCCGGGCCCAGACACCATTCTTTAACCTCTTGCTAACCATGGCAGACCTCAGAACATTTCTGGGCAGTAGTTACTGAGCGTGGAGATGGGGGCCAACGTAATGATGAAACATTGAATTTTGAAACATGTAGTTGGTCCCAGTGAATAAAGTTCAGGCATTTTCTCTTACAGCAAAATTTCATAATTGTGTATAATGTGATTGATTGATTAAGGAAGTTGATATGTCTAATGCAGGTTACCATTAATTATAATTCACCCTACTGTCACCCTGACATCCAGCTTCTCTAGGAGCCTTTGGGCTTTGTGCATTATAATTTTGAAGGTGACAGGAATATGTAAGAACTCTGCTCTGTTACTCCTGGTGGTGATAAGGAAAAGAAGGGCTGTAATTCATGAGCAAAACTTAAATGCATTGAAATGCTGGATTTACTCGGTGATGGTTTAGCTTTTTTTTTTTTGAGACAGAGTCTCGCTCTGTCACCCAGGCTGGAGTGCTTTGGCGCCATCTCTGCTCACTGCAAGCTCCGCCTCCTGGGTTCATGACATTCTCCTGCCTCAGCCTCCCGAGTAGCTGGGACTACAGGCGCATGCCACCACGCCTGGCTAATTTTTTTGTATTTTTAGTAGAGATGGGGTTTCACCGTGTTAGCCAGGATGATCTCCATCTCCTGACCTCGTGATCTGCCCGTCTCAGCCTCCCAAAGTGCTGGGATTACAGGCGTGAGCCACCGCGCCCAGCCCGTTTAGCTTTTATGGCTATATACTTAAAGCAATAAAAACAACTTTTAGTATTGGAATTCATATAGGAAAAAATAATTTTGCTATTATATATTTAGAACCGTAACTTCATTCCCTCTTATTTTTTATAGAAGTAGTTATTGTTAATTCAGTATTTGATAAGTGGATTTTTTTTTTTTAGGGCTGTAACTGTCATGTTAGACTACATATTGTTCTTAAAAAGCAGCATGAGGCCAGATGTGGTGGCTCATGCCTGTAATCCCAGCACTTTGGGATTCTGAGATTGAGGATCGCTTGAGCCCAGGAGTTTGAGACCACCGCGGACAACATAGAACTTGTCTCCACAAAAAAGAAAAGAAAAGAAAATTTGCGATGTCTGGTAGTGTGTGCCTGTGGTCCCAGCTGAGGTCCCAGCTGCGGAGGCTGAGGTGGGAATGTTATATATAAAGTTACGGTGCCACAAAAGGAATAGCACTCTAATATTAAATTTTCTTTTTAATTCTCAGCAAGGCAAGTTACTTCTATAGAAGGGTGCCCCCTTACAGATGGAGCAATAGTGAGCTCACTCTTGGACAAGGGAAGGGAAGGTGTTCTTATCCCTGACGCAAGTGGCCCCTGCTGCTGTGTCGTTCCCCTATTGGCTAGGGTTAGACTGCACAGGCTAAACTAATTCTGATTGGCTAATTTAAAGAGAGTGACAGGGTGAGTGGTTTGGTGGGAGTCAGGGCAGAGCAGGTAGCAGGTAATTGGAATGATTTAGAGTGGAGCAGGTGATCGGAATGAGTCAGGGTGGAGCAGGTAGTCGGAATGAGGGTGGAGTAGGTAATCGAAAAAGGTTGCTTTACGAGGAAGTTAAGTTTAAAAGTAAAAGACAAAGAATTGAACATACTGACATATTAATTCTTTGAAAAGAAATTTAGAACTCATATCTAACAGGGAGATCGCCTGAGCCCAGGAGGTTGAAACTGCAGTGAGCCGAGATCACACCACTGCACTCCAGCCTGGGCAACAGAGGGAGACCCTGTCTCAAAAAAAGAAGCAGTATAGCAGTTAAGCATAGAATTTAGGTAAGACTGCTTGGCTTCAACACTTCTACCCATGTCACTTTGGGCAAATTACTTAAGCTTTCTGGTGCTCAGTTTCATCATCTATAAAGTAAGGAAAGTCATAGTATGTTTTAATGGGTCATTGTAAGGAACAAGTTAATCAAAGTAAAGCACTTAGAGAGAAGTACCTGATACGTAGTCAGTGATTGATAACTATTAGCTGCTGCTACCATAAGTTGGAAGTACTTTAGTAGCAGTGCAGGAAGGGAATTGTAGTTTTTATTTGTCATCCTGGTTCAGGATTTAAAAATAAGACAGTAAGATAAACCTTAATAGAAGAGAGGTAGCCTGGGTAGGACAGTGCTAAAACCTGGAAAATTCCCTTTTGGTGACAAGTAATTGGATCTGAGTAGCAGCCACATTCTGAAATGGGGCAGGTGGTTTTCAGGTAATGGGACAACGGAATACCATGTGGTAGAAAGAATGAGGTATGTCTATATGTACTGAATGGACTTGTGTCCATTTTGCTAATATTGTGCAAAAACTGTCAAAACTATGTATATAATAGCCTATTTTTATAAAAGAAAAAAAGCTGTTTGTTTTAGTACACGTAGAAAAAGGTTGGCAAGGATAACACTAAATAGTTTATGGTGGTTGCTCCTGAAGAGTAGGAATTGAGAGAGTTTTGAGGTGGGATACTTTTTATTCTATGTACTTTTTTGGTTTTGATTTTTGTAATGATGTGTATTGCCTTTTAAAATTAAATTTAAATAAAAATAAAATCTTTTTACATGACAGAAAGCAAAGGGGTTCACACATCCCTTATTTGCACCACTCAATGTTATTGTCAGGGTTCCAGCTCTGCCACGTGGTGGAACTAAACTGCAGGTTCTGAATATACATCAGTAACCCCCTTGAATGTGAAAGTCATACATCTTGGCCCATAACCAGTTCCCGGCCACAAACTAAAAGGCCACGGAGGGGGTCAGTGAAAGCTGAAAATTATCTTATGCAAGGTGATGGCAGATTTAACAGCAGCTGGACCACATGCCCACCTTTTGGGGGAGCTTAGATTACTGGTCTAAAAACTAACAAAATTTGAAAGAATTGTTCCATAATTGGGGTGGATAAAGAGTTTATGTCTGACCAGGGATGGAGGGGTGCAGTAGGACTATATTTGTTTTTTTGTTTTTGTTTTGTTTGGATTTTTGACACAGGGTCTTCCTCTGTCTCCCGGGCTGGTCTTGAACTCCTGGCTTCAAGCAGTCCTCCCACCTTGGCCTCCGAAAGTGCTGAGTACAGGTGTGAGCCACCGAGCCCAGCCTGTATTTTTAGAGTTAGTAAGTAAAACAAGTTGTCAAGATCCAGAGATGGACAGAAACTAAGGGCTTCAGACAATTCTTGTGGCAGAATACCCTCCTCAAGCACCAACTGCAAGGGAGACTTGTCTGTTTTGTTTTGTGTTTTAGACAGCAGAGTCTGGCTCTGTCACCCAGGCTGGAGTCCAGTGGCACGATCGTAGTTCACTACAGCCTCGAGCTCCTGGGCTCAAGCAATCCTCCCACCTCAGTCTCCTAAGCAGCTAGGACTACATGCATGCACTACCACATCTGGCTACTTTTATTGTTTTTTGTAGAGACAGGGTCTCACTACGTTGCCCCAGCTGGTCTCAAACTGCTGGCTTCCAACAGTCCTTCCACCTCAGCTTCCCAAAGTGCTGGGATTACAGATGTGAACCAGTGAGCCCAGCCAAGGGAGACTTTTAAATGTAGTATAGTTGGAAAGTTCTGGAAGGTGGGAAGATAGATTTTGCTGGACAGCAGCAATTTCTGCCAAATGTTTTCCAATTTACAGAGATATAATCCATACCATAAAATACATCCTTCAAAGTGCACAATTAAAATGAAGTATACAATTCAGTGGTTTCAAGTACATTGTTGTGCTACCATCAGCACTGTGTAATTCCTGAACATTTCATTACCACGTTGCTTCTCTTACTCCCTCCTCAGCCCCTGGGACCCACTAGTCTATGGATTTGCTTATTCTAGACATTTTATGTAAGTGCAATTGTACAATAGGTGTACAATGTGGTTTCTTAGCATAATGTTTCAAGATATATCTGTGTTATAGTGTCTATCAGTACTTCATTTCTTCTTACAGCTGAATAATATCCCTCATACACAGATATATCACATTTTGTTTATCCATTCAGGAAGTGATGGGTATTTGGGTTGTTTCCACATTTTAGCTATTGTGAATAATGCTTTGCTATGAATAGTCATATACAGGCTCTTGGGTGCATAGGTTTTTCGGTTATCTTGGGGATATACCTAGGAGTGAACTTGATAGGTCGTATGCTAACCATTTTAACTTTTTGATGAATTACCAATCAAATTGTTTTCCTAAGTGGCTGTGACATTTTACATTCCCACCAGTAATGTATGTGGGTCCAGTTTCTCCACATCCTTGCCAACATATGTTGCTATCTGACTTTTGCTTATAGGCATCTTAGTGGTGTGAAGTAGTACCTCATTGTGGTTTTAATTTGCATTTCTCTAACAATCTTGAGCATCTTTTTATGTGTTTCTGCCATATTTAATATAAGAGTTTTAAAACATAGGGACATCCATATATTTTCATTAAGTTAGCAGTGATCAATAAATAATACTTTCACTTTACCTGTGATACATAAATAAACCTGTTTCTGACCTCCTTCATATCTCAAAGTGATTGATAGAAACAGAATTTTATTAATTTCCATATAAAAGGACACATAACTGTGATGATAATAGAAAAACAATTAGATACAAGATAATCCATAATGAAGTAACGAAGCTATAGCACTGAGTTATAGCACTGAGTGATAAGGCTCAATGCTCTCCAAGATAGTCACACAGTGATCCATTGCGGTGCCAGCAGAAAACATTAGATTTCCTGATTTTTATTTAATCTGAGAAATTAAGCTGGCCAGGTGCAGTGGCTCACACCTGTAATCCCAGCACTTTGGGAGGCCAAGGTGGGTGGATCACCTGAGGTCAGGAGTTCGAGACCAGCCTGGCCAACATGGTGAAACCCCATCTCTACCAAAAACACAAAAATTAGCTGAGTGTGGTGGCGCATACCTGTAACCCCAGCTACTGGGGTGGGGTGGGGGTGGGCGGAGCTGAGGCAGGAGAATCACTTGAACCCAGGAGGCAGAGGTTGCAGTGAGCCGACATCATGCCACTGGCATCCAACCTGGGCGACAGAGTGAGACTCCATCTAAAAAAATTAAAAAAAAAAAAGAAATTAAGCTTTACTAACCTCTAATATATTCATTGGCAGTAGCACTTATACATAGTGTAAATAAATATACATATTCTGGGGCTGTTGTTTGAAAGCATTTTTTTTTTTTTTTTTTTTGAGACAGAGTTTCACTCTTGTTGCCCAGGCTGGAGTGCAATGGCGCGATCTCAGCTCAACGCAACGTCCGCCTCCCGGGTTCAAGTGATTCTCCTGTCTCAGCCTCCCAAGTAGCTGGGATTACGGGCATGTGTCACCATGCCCAGCTAATTTTGCATTTTTAGTAAAGACGGGGTTTCTCTGTGTTGGTCAGGCTGGTCTCGAACTCTTGACCTCAGGTGATCCGCCTGCCTCCGCCTCCCAAAGTGCTGGGATTACGGGCATGAGCCACCGCACCCAGCCGAAAACATTTTTACATATGGGGTGTACAGTAAAAAAAGCCGGGACCTCTAGGACAATAAATGAAATGACTGATTATAGTTGAGAATTTTTTTTTAAATAACTCAATTATTACTTAATTTTTCACCCTTCATTTAGCAGGGAAAATAATACCTCTTATTCTAGGGTACACCGTTTCTACGCATCTGACTTTAGAGTTTGATTCAAAGAATATAAATATATCTTTTTAAAAAATACTACCTAAAATTATATTTTACAGAATATTTTTAGTCTCTAGGATATAGGAAGATTTATGTTACAGGTCACTAGCTTTTTAACACTTTGTATACTGTTAGAATTAATGCTACTAAATTATTCTGTGTTATGGAAGGCAACCATCTCATAATTGAAAGAAAAGCTTTATTTTCCTGTTTTGCCTAATAAATGAGTATAGAATGCTAATCCATATAGGAAAATACCTAATTTTTTTTTCTTTATAGTGTCATGGGACAACATAATTTTTATTTTATAATGAACTTATTAAAAATATGTTTTGCTGTTGTCCACTGACCCACTTAGAAATCAACATCCTCCTGTCCATTAGGTTATTACTTCTTGGGTGGAATTTAATGAATATTAATAGCCTAACTCAGAAGAGAAGCAGGTAATTTATTATAGCTTTGTGCATTTCCATTTTTATGTGTTATCTGTTTTCCTTTTGCTTTATGTGCCATACATCTTTTGTTTCAAATTGATTAATAATACCTTTTTGTTTTTGATTTGTACTATGCATTTTTAGTAAAAGATGCCTTCATATTTTGATCCTTACTGATTAATATATGCAGTAAATGTAGATATGTAAATTGAGTGTAAATTTAAAGGAAGGAATGGTTTCTAATCAAATGTTTGTAATAACTATTTATGTTGTGGTACAGTAATAGTACTTCATCTCTTAAATTCATCAGATGTTACCGCTAATGTTTTGTTAGAGTTTGTTCTCAGTCATTGCAGCCATAAAATTTCAGCAAACTCGTGAAAAGCACCTTTCAAATACTCAGTTCTGACTGTCATACTGATGAACTGTTAACAAAGGTGATCTTATTTAACTTCCCAGACTCCTCTTCAGTCTGCAGAGTCATATGCTGTTGTCTCTCTTTGATTACTACACGCAAAATAGCAGTAATAATAGCCCACACTTCTAGTGTGCTTATTATCTCACTATTTATGTTAACTCAGTTCTCACAACTCTCTGAAGATAGGACTATAATTAACTCCATTTCACAGATAAAGAAACTAAGTCACAGAAAGATTAGAGTTACTGGAGGTCACACAGTAAGAAGCTTGGAAAGCTGGAATTTTGATCCAGGTGGTTTGATTCCCAAATTTATGCTCTTAACCAGTAGGCCCCCTTGCCATGGTGATGCTTCTCCTACATGTCTCGGCATCCTCCGTCTTGGCTGTTCCAGGACATGGGCCAACTTTCCCTGAGTTTGCTTTATTCCTCCAAAAACTTCATTGCCAAAACTTCTCCTCCTGCTCTTCTTTTTCTTGTTCCAATCTCTAACTGCTTTGTTAGATGGAAATCAGAGTGTTTAACAGTTGAGGGAGACACGTACAGACATGCTTAAAACAATGCCTACCATGTTGAGATGCTGAATATGTTTTTGTTGAATGTTGAAGCAAATATGCAAATAGTAAAGTTTCTAGAAATGAAAAAGGAGATCACTTTCATTTTCTTTGTTTTCTTTTGGCTTTATATTTTTCTTATATAGTTTTAGTGTTTCTTTTCTGATAATCAAGTTAATTCACTTATTTAACAAATATTAACTAACGAGTGCCTGCTATTCATTTCTTGAACCATGAATGAAACAGTGGGGAAAAAAAGGTCCCTTGCATTCTAGTCTGAGCTCCTCATAGACTTACTTACATTATAGACATTAATCAAGTAGTCATAGAAATAGATAATTATAAATTGTTAGACGTGCTGTGGTAGGAAAAAGCAGAGAATTGGTTGGCATAAGGAGAGGATAATGGAAGATTTTTTTTAAGGAAGTGACATTTGACCTGAGAATGAAGGATGAGAGGTTTGGAAATGGAGGCCAGGAGTGTATTCCAGAGGAGGGGCCAGCTCGTGCAAATTCTTTGAGAGAGAAGATGCCTTAAGATACTGAAAGGAAAGCATATTTGAAAACTTGCATTGAGGCCACTGTCGTTGGCATGGAGGAAGCCATGTGAGCTTGGTTTCAGATGGGACTGGTGAGGTGACCAGAACCTTGTGGATCGAGATACTGAAGACTGAACTTTCACTTAAAAGGACAATAGGAATTCAGGGAAGGAATTTAAGCAGGAGAGTGACATGGACAAACTGGGAATCCAGAAAGCTCATACACTCAGGCTGCTGTGTGGAGAACATTTTGAATGAGGGCAAGAGTGAGCATAGGGAATTCTCAGTAGCTAAATAAGGAATTTGTGTCACCCATGGAAAATAAATCCAATGCCAAACCATTATTCAAGTCTTAAAATCTGTAGTTTTATATGATCAAAAGGAATACATCAGAAATATCCAGGCATTACTATGTTAATAGTATTTTTTCTCTTGAACATGTCACAAAGCAGTATATCCTGAGAAAAAACAAGACACACAAGAAAACTGAAGTGTGTAATTAAGACAGAATGGACTAGACTCTTGGTAATTAAAGAGTACTATTTTTAGGCCAAGCATGGTGGCTCACACCTGTAATCCTAGCACTTTGACTTTGGGAGGCCTGGGTGGGAGGATCGCTAGAGGCCAGGAGTTTGAGACCAGCCCAGCCTGGATAACATAACGAGACCCCATCTCTACAAAAAATTCAAAAATTCGCTGGGTGCAGTAGCGTGTGCCTGTAGTTCCAGCTATTGGGAAGGCTGAGACAGGAGGATCGCTTGAGCCCAGGAGTTCGAGATTACAGTGATTGAGCCACTGCACTCTACCCTTGGTGACAGAGCAAGACTAGAGCAAAAAAAAAAGAAAGTAATATTTTAAATTAAAATTTTGCATTGGAAAGCTATGCATCACAGTACTTCCAATGGCTATCTTTGGATGATAGATTTACGAACAGTTTTTACTTTCTTCATACTTTTTGTATTTTGTGGGGAACATTTTATATTAACCATATATTGCTTTTATGATAAAACTAATGAATTTTTTTTTATTAGGGGAAAATGCATCATGTAACCTTTTCCTTATGTGTATAGTGAGCCTTTAAACTATCTGTTTTTTAAACTAAAGTTTATTCCTAAATTAGAAGATGCTTATATACAGCAGATTTAAAGGTTTGTAAACTCACTGAAGTGAAATGCAGTCATAGTTGAATTTCTTCTGAACTGTGAAAGGACTCATTTTTAGCTCTGAAAATGATTTAATGTTCAATAAAACTTTTTTTCTGAAGAGTCAGATGTTGAAAACAATGGAATAACATGTATAGGTTGTTGAAATAATGCCTGTTTAGAATATTCTGTGCTATATACTAATGGAGTCATTAAAGAATGAGCTGAAAAGGAGAGCCATGTGTGCAAAGCTGTGGCTTCGTGGCTGAAGCTGTGGAAAATGTAAATGTCACATCTATAATGAATCCATGTATCTTCTACAACTGCCTTAACTCAAGGAAAGTGAGAGTTAAAAAACAAGGTTCTTTTTGGAAATTGTATATGATGTCTTGTATATCAAAGTCTGATGGCAGCAGCTCACTGTGTATTTTATGTATTATACCAGCAGCAGATATTTCAGACATATCAGAAGAAGGTTCTCTTGATTCAGTGTCTCTGGCATATAATAAAAAAGTGGGGGAGAAATTTCTGCAGTCTCTAATAAGCAATATATCAATGAGTACTGTCAGATTCTGTAGAAAAGTCCACAACATGATTTATTACATTAATTACAGTTATGTGGGTTTCATGCTGCTAAGCCTGCAAATGCAGCTACATTCTAAAGTTGATTTAAGAATATATTTTGGCTGAGACGAAAGTGCTTCTTATTGTGATTAATATAGTACAGTATTTATTCTCTTGTTCTACTCTTCTTTCACCTTGGCTGTAGTACAGAATGCTTAATTTCTTTTCTGTGACTTGAACTGGAATTCGCTTTTAGTTTTGAGGAGCTTCATCTAGTTATTTATCCGCACCTGTCATCTGGTCTTCTTTTTGCCTTTTTGTGTCTTGGTAGGTTCACCTGATGTTGCATCTCCTCCAAGTGTGAAGCCTGTTTGAATTCACTCCCTTCTAGCACAGCAGGGTTGTCCTCAGGCTTGTTAGGTCACACCTGCAACGTTACGTCTCTTTTTGAGGGGAAGGAACCATTGAGGAAAAACTTCATTGTCGTAATTTAATTTTTAAAAAGTAGCGTTCTTAAAGGGGAGCATTCTCTGATTCTACCCTTGTTTAGAACTTTACTGAATTCATAGTCACATAGTGTCTCTTCTTACAGTGACACAATTAGCTTATCAAATCACAGAATTTTCAGCTTTATGGAACGGAAGGTCTCCTAAAAGCTGTTTTAGATATAGATATTAACTCTGGTTGTTCACATATGTCCATGGCAGGATATTCTTTTCTGTTAAATACACGAATGCCTGACTTCAGTAGCCTTTGTAGAATCTAGCTTGGAATAATTAGCAAATATTTGCCAGAAATTAAAGTAGCAATAGAGGAGGAGCTCGGGCTAGGTAGGAAGACTTTGATTTCATGAGTTGGAACACATTTTCTAAGCAGCAGTATGTTTAAAGAGTTGAACTAGATGACTTATATGTCCAACAATGAGCTAAGTGGCTTACCTTCCTATTGTATTTGATCTTCATACAACTCTTAAGAGATAGGTACAGTTTATACCCATTTTACAATTGAAGAAACCAAGGCTTAGCTTACAGAACTTTCACAGATTTCACATAGCTCGTTAAGTGGTAGAGCTGGAAGTTGAACCCGGGCATTCTTGTTGGCAGAGCTGGAACCTTTAACCATTGGCTATGCTACCTATGTCAGGTACCCTGAAAGGGGTCAGCTAAGATGAGAATTGGAAAATGGTCTTTGGCCATTAATTAGACAGTTTTGAACTTAAGAATAACTTTAGAGAAGTTAAGAAAGAAAATATCTGAATCTAGTGGGTTTCAGAAAGAATTCCTTAACTCATTATTTTGTCCAATAATAGGACCAGTCATTCCAGCATGATTGTTGATACTGTTTTTCACTGAACAAAAATCATTTAAATAAACATTATTTAGCAACTATTCTGCCTGGAAAATAAAAACTTTCAGACCAGAAAATCTGCTATTCCAGCAGTGTGGCAGGAGTTGGGTCTAAAGCTTATTTGAAAGGAGGTGTCATTTTCTAGGTCTTCTAGGGGACTGTGTCTCAAAGTGTGGCTTAGTAGACCACACTGATATTAGAACTATCTGGGGACTTGTTAAAAATGCAGACTCCTCCTTTGACCATAAGTTGATTCCCTGTTCTGAGGATCTGCAAGGTCAGTGCCTGGTCTCCTGTACACATGTGATGTCTCACCCCCACCTTCCAACACACACAGTGCCTGATTTAATGAATATATGAAGACCACAGTTGATACAGATGAGAAAGTGGAGGAAGCTTTTTCCCTGTTCTTTAGGACCATGTGTTGGTTTAATAAGTGCTGGTAAATTTTGTGTTCTATTTCTGTTTTCTAAATTTTTATTAAGGAGAAAATTCCTCAGAGGCTGTAGAGTCACATAGCATACGTCCAAGATAAATGAGCAGATGACTAATGTTTATTTAAGTGATTCTGCTTCAGTGAAAAATGCTATCAAGAATCATACTGGACTAACATACTATCGTTCCAAATTTTAGAGCTCCTGAACATGTATGTAAGAAATGTGTTTTACTTCCAGTATTGGAAAAGATTAACCAAGCATAAAAATAATTTGCTGGTCAGATAGCTATAATAGCTTACAAATCAGGCTTCAATTAGTGCTGTTAACTATCCTAGAAAACAGTCTTTGTTTTAAAGCTCTAGGAGAAAACATAATATGCAAGGAGTTGGGTGTTTAAAAAAGAAAGAAGATACTGACTTTTTAATTATATTTTATGATAGTTATAAGGTTGTTACAATTAATTTTCCACTTTTAAAGTAAATATAGCTTACTGGTTTTTTTTCCCAAAAGATTGCAGGTATTAGGAGCTATTGCTATAATATTTTCAAAAATGAAACATGAATGTTGGCAAATATGATTTTTGTAACCACTAACAAATAAAATTGAAGTTGGCCTATTTCCTACAATCACCAACCAGGGATCATATTTTTTAAAATACCAAGATCGTTTCCCTGAACATGAAAGGAGTCATAAGAAAATTTGATTTCTTTCAGATGAATGCATCTATGGAAGAAGTTAGTACAGGACCTAATAGACACCATTGTAACATCAGCATAATCTCTTTTTTAAAAGGAGGTTGGAGGGAGAGTGACGGAGCTATCCATTGGTTTTATGGGTTATGTTCATTCTGGTATGGACTTTTGTTGAAGTATTATTTGTTTTTTTCCTTATTCTGTTAGTAAGATAAAGATATTGTCTTGTAGTAATTTGTGTGATGGCCGATGGGTCCTTAATTCCTAAGGAACTATCCCTGGGAAAAGCTTCCAGTGGCCTCATAAGTCATTTTAATACCATTTTTACAGATGTCCACACCACCTTCCCTGACTCTCTGAAGGGTCCTAACAAAGAATAAGGTGATTGTGGAATTCTCACTGTGAGTCCCAACATTTAATTTTATGCCACTCACTTTTGTTTTTAATGCTTTCTAAATACAATCAGTATGGTTGGTCTGAAGTGGATAAGTGAAGTGAAGTTGTATAATTACACATGGAGTTATCTCCGTAACCTCCCTTTCTGCTTTGGTGTTAATTCAGTCAACAAATACGTATTGAATCCTATTACTTTTTTCAAGTGCTTTTCTAGACCCTGGGAATAAAGCAGTGAAGCCTCAGCTCTTTTGGAGCTCATGGTCCATTGGGGAGAGACAGACACGAAACAAGTAAACAAATAGATGTGTGGAAGAACTTAACAGCAAAGGAAGAATAAGGAATGTTAGAGGTAGAGAAATGGGTGTTGATTTATTTTTTTTAAAAGCACCTTATTCAAGTGTTTGGCATTTGGAGGTTTTTGCATTTAACATATTCAGTCTCTTCTCCTTGCATATGTATTGATATTACTATAAAAACATTTCACGTGGCTATCCCATTAGTCTAGCTTTATTCCCCTACCCCAAAATCAGGATTGGTGTCTTACAGCCTATGAGCACAAGCCAGACTCATTCCCGTCTCTTTCCCTTTGCTCGTGCAGCTTCGTCCTAAGATGCCCTATCCTACTGCCCTTCCTAAACAAATGATACCCATCCTTTAAAACCAACCCAAGTCCCACCTAGTTCCACCATGGATTAGAGCCCCCACACAGCTTAAGCTCTGTTTGACTTCTCTGTCTTTCCTCTCCCTCTTTCTGAATTCCTATAGGGCCTAGAGCCCACACCATAAACTCAATGCGTAATTGCACAGTGCCATGTGTGGTCTTTTTAATTTGTTTTATGTGTATTAATCATCTACCTATGATGTAATCTTCATAACCATCAGGGACTTACCTTTGACTACATCCCACAGGTCTTCTTGAAATGCCAGGGGGCACAGTGGGTACTCACAAATGTGGATTAAATATTTATCTCAGCTGCAACTTCATAAATATAAATCTGCTCGCCAGATTTCTTTTTACTTTTCAAATATAAAATACATTCTTATTTAATAAGCTCATGGACTTATCAGTCACTGGTATATAAAGAGAATTCAGACATTTCTTTTCTTTATCAAGTGAAAAATGAGACAAAATAGTCTTCTCTTAAATGAAAATAATAAAGGAAATGTTTCATATTGCTTCAAATGTATTGCTTTAATAAAATCACAAAGGAATGTGGTAGCCAAGTTTGTTTTTATTTTAAATTGGGTACTGTAGCAATAGAAGCAAATGGATCTGAATTTAAATCTAACAAATCTCCCCAAATTAAATGAGAACATAAGATACTGCACTAATTATGTGTTTTTCCATGCCATCTTCTAACAAGAGAGGAAACAATTAGATTAATGGGGCATGGAGACTATGTAAATAAGTACAGAAAAGCTGTCCGGATAAAAACTTAACTCAGGCTATCCTGAGCCAGTGCTGAGGCTCTTCCTGAGACCCCTCTCCAGGTCACAAATCTCTTAGAAGTCATTAACCTAAAACTTTTCGATCTGTTGGCTACATTTACTGAAGGCTCATTTCACTGTGCTGGATTTTATGGGATGGCTTCTCCTTTAGAGAGGTTACTGAAGGCTCATTTCACTGTGCTGGATTTTATGGGATAGCTTCTGCTTTAGAGAAGCTTTGAGTAAATTTAAGTGGTACTTGTGAATGGTACAGGCAAGAAATACAACCTTTCATTCAAAGAACTAAGGTCACTCATACTTTCTTTAAGAGAATCTATCCAGCCTTCCTGTTTATAAGCAAAACCAAACTAGCGATGCAGTGACAGCAAGGACTGCTAAAATAGTAGCCAGCAGGCTATAGCAGGTAGGTAGAAGGGAGCTAATGTAAATGCAAGTTCTGGAGGAAAGACATTTTTAAAATGCATTTTTGAAAGCCATGCATGTCCAGAAGTTCTCCCCTTCCTATCATACTCAAGTGAAAGCTTGGGACGTTCATCCTTTGAAATATATGTGGTGGATCTGTGCATTTAAAATTCAGAACATATGCTGAGTACTCTGGATTCACAGATGACAAAGACGTGAAAAATAATTGACTTAACAGGGAGTGGACACTATAGATATATAAAATAAATATATATTTTATATAGAATATATAAATAATATATATTTTATATAGAATATATAAATATAAATATATATTTTATATAGAATATATAAATATAAATATATATTTTATATAGAATATATAAATATAAATATATATTTTATATAGAATATATAAATATAAATATATATTTTATATAGAATATATAAATATAAATATATATTTTATATAGAATATATAAATATAAATATATATTTTATATAGAATATATAAATATAAATATATATTTTATATAGAATATATAAATATAAATATATATTTTATATAGAATATATAAATATAAATATATATTTTATATAGAATATATAAATATAAATATATATTTTATATAGAATATATAAATATAAATATATATTTTATATAGAATATATAAATATAAATATATATTTTATATAGAATATATAAATATAAATATATATTTTATATAGAATATATAAATATAAATATATATTTTATATAGAATATATAAATATAAATATATATTTTATATAGAATATATAAATATAAATATATATTTTATATAGAATATATAAATATAAATATATATTTTATATAGAATATATAAATATAAATATATATTTTATATAGAATATATAAATATAAATATATATTTTATATAGAATATATAAATATAAATATATATTTTATATTATGTTTATATAATACATTATGTATTTTTATATATTTATATTATATATATAAATTTATATAGAGAGAGAGAGAGAGAGAGAGAAGCTGTCTGCTTTAAAACTTTGCTAAAGCTGTCTCTAAGCATTTCTTTCTCCTGGAGGAGGTCACAGCCTAACAGAGAGGTTTGAGATGGACACAGGTAAATATGTAGGACAATGTGAGTCTAATCACCTGCTGTCTCCTGGTTCTTTAAGATTTAGGTAAGATTAGCTTGAATCTCTCTTCTACAGTTTTTACAAACTATGATTTTTTGCGGGGGCTGAGGATGGGTTGGGGAAAAGTGAAATAGTGGTTGACTTGGATGTTCTCCTGTTCCCTCTGCCTCTGACCTACTGCTTCCACTGAGGTAATTGAAGTTATGGATCATTTCGTTTTCTGAGAATATTTCGTACCAGGTCATCCAGACATCAGCCCAGCCCCTGCCCTTCCTACTTATACAAGGCAGAGTTTATTGAAGATTTTCTTAATATGGGAGAAAATGGGCAGGTTTATGTCATAACAGAGCAGTGCAAATCTGACCATGTACTTTTCTGACCAACTAGTTTTCTTAGGATAAAATACAAGGCTCTGCATGACCTGGCCCCAGTGGGCTTTCAAAACCTCTCCTCATACCATTCTTGCTCTTAGTTACTTCACTCCAGGCACAGTGATACTCTTTCAGTTTCTCAAATTTTGTTTCCATTGCAGGAACTTCTCATATGCTGTTCCTTCTACTGCTCCTCCTTCTGCTCTTTGCATGACTAGCTTCTCATTTTTAGGTCTTAACTAAAAGATATTTTTAGAGAGGACTTCCTAGAATATCCATCCTTAAATGCATCACTTATCCTCTCTGATAACACCCATTATTTTTCTTCATAGCACTTCTGCCAATTTGTCCAAGGTTTACTTATTTGTATTCTTGTCTGTTTTCCACCACCAGATGGTAAATTCCACAAATGCAAGGACTGTTTCCCTTATATCCATCCCTGTAGACCCAGCCTACTTAATTCCTGACATATATCAGTTACTCAGTCAGTGTGCTTGAGTGAATGAATGAGGTAGCTTGGCAGGACCTGATTGATTAGGTGTAGCAGAAAGGGAGAGCAGGTATCAAGGATGGTGTGCAGGTTTCAGGCTTCAGCACCTGGGTAGGTGGTGGAAACACTGAGTAGGTGGATGAGCAAGTTTGGGGACAGATCCTAAGTTACATCTTAGGTCTGGGTACAGATGTTGATTAGGCTTTTGGGTACATAGGTTCATGGGAGCCATAAGAAACATTCTGCTGCCTGCCCATTAAAATTTCATTTCTAATTGTTGAATAAATACCTGATCTGCTTAGAAAAAAATAATTTGTACTTGCATATTTGTAGTTGCCATTCAGTTTTCTAGGCCTTTGGGATTTTACCCATATTCAGTTTTTAAATGTCTTATTAATCACAGCTTCCTTAATGAGACCATTTTGCCCATCTCAATGCATATATTTCTCATTAGTAACAATGACTCATTCAGTTCACCTGCTAAACCATATACATACTTCAGAAAATTAAGTAATTTTTATAGTGTATCTTCTTTTGTGTTGAGAAAATTTTTTATCATCAGCATTAGATAAAACAACAGCTATTTAGAGTTCAAGTTATATTTCTTACCATGTACATTCAAAGAAAATTTCAATGAAGTTTGACCACTGAGTTACTGATGAACACCCAGATCTTCAGGATTAAAACCCTTCTGTATAGATCAGAAAGCATTGTGATTAGAAAGCTTTCAACAGACATTTATGGGATCCCTGTAAAATCCAAAGCACCAAGTTAGAGACTAGAAGTTACAGCAATCTCATTCAAATGCTAACAACTGGATTAGAATTCTGGCTTTGAGAACACAGAACAAAGATGTTTCAGCCACTTCTCTTGGAAATCATTTCACAAACATTTTCTTAAATAAAACTGAAAGTCTTCTGTAACCCAGAACCGTAGTATATAAAGAAGGGGTGCTGAATGCAGTGATGAGACTGGAATTTGAATATGGCATCAAGAGACATGGGTACCAGGGGCTGTGGTTTATGCCTGTAATCCCAACACTTTGGGAGGCCAAGGCGGGCAGATCACCTGAGGTCAGGAGTTCAAGACCAGCCTGGCCAACGTAGCGAAACCCCCGTCTCTACTAAAAATACAAAAGTTAGCCGGGTGTGGTGGTGCACGTCTGTAGTCCTAGCCACTCGGGAGGCTAAGGTGAGAGAATCGCTTGAACCCGGGATAGCGCCACTGCACTCCAACCTGAGCGACACAGCAAAACTCTGTCTCAGAAAAAAGAAAAAAAAAGGCGTGGGAATGTAGATTTCAGATGGAAGTGAGAGACCTCAGTTTTCCACTGAGGTGGTCCGTGCTCAGTGGTAAAATAAACATTCACTTTTGAAGAACTGGAATGGGGAACTTAGGTTGGTGGTGAGAGCTTCCCTGTGCCCTGTTTGACACCAGAGAGTAGCATAGGAGGCAGAGCTGAGTAAAGAAACACCTATACACTTGCCAACTTTGAGGGAAGTGGTCTGCCGGTAAGAGAAGGCAATGGGGAGATACTTGAATTTATGGCTTGAAAGGATGTACTCTGTACCAGAAAAAAAGACTAATGTGCAACGATCAGCACGGAGACATTTCCTAGTAAAGTTATTGCCCCTCATAGATAAAAAGATAATCATTTAGATATCCAAGACAAAAAAAAAAAAAAAAAAAAGGCAAAGGCAATCCAGAGACCTGTAAAGGTGGAAGATAATGCTGACCATTGGCTTTTCTAAGACAGCACTGAGTTCTAAAAGACAGCTGAACAATGCCACTAATGTTTGGGCTTGGGGGAGAATGAGTATGAGTGGAGAATTTTGAACCTAATCAAACTGTTACTCAGTTATAAAAGCAATAAAAGTGTAAAGATATTCTCAAGAACTCAGGACCTCAGGAAAACACTTTTCATAAATACTTTTTGAATAAGCTGTTAGAGGACAAACTTAGCCAGCTGAGAGATGGAAACTGGCAAAACACTTGAGGTAAGCTTTCATTCCCTCCATTTAATTACAAGACTGAGACCAAAATGTGGGAATTATGGTTAAAAACATTATTTTAAATTATTTCTAAATATTTATGGTAATTATTTTAAACCATGACAATGAAGAAATGTCTTATTGTTAAAAGTTGGGAGGGTAGTAAGTGGGAAATAGTATAAAACAAGATTCAAAAGATGTTACTTAAAACTAATAATTAAACTAATAGGGTTTATAAACCTTTGATGGTATATAGGTAACATTAGAAAAACTAAATAATATGATTAAAAGCTAACAATTACATAGACCAAGAAAAATAATGTAATGGAAAAATGATTAGTTGGAGACAGAAAAGGAAGCATATGGTATATTAATTTTGACATTTTTTGTAGTGGAGTACCAAAATATGCTGTATAAAAATAGAGAATTTGACGGGGTGTGGTGGTGCACACCTGTAATCCCAGCACTTTGGGAGTCCAAGGTGGGTGGCTCACTTGAGCTCAGAAGTTTGAGACCAGCCTGGGCAACATGGCAAAACCGTTATCTATACCAAAAATGCACAAAGTTAACCGGGCATGGTGTCACACGCCTGTGGTCCCAGCTACTTGGGAGGCTGAGGTGGGAGGATCACTTGAGCACTGGAGGTGGAGGTTGCAGTGAGCCGTGATCAAGAGGATTTAAGCTGGGTGGGGTGGCATGCACCTGTAGTCCCACCTGCTCAGGAGGCTGAGGCAGGAAGATTTCTTGAGCCCAGGAGTTCAAGGCCAGCCTGGGCAATGTAGCAAGAGCCCCTTCCTCCTCAGAAAAAAAGAGAAGAGAGAGGATTTATGATATGAAGCAAAGTTATAACAACAGTGATAACACTAGAAAAATTTACAGTAGAATATAAACTGGAAAAAGTTTCTTTACTCCTAAAAGGAGATACTGAAATAGTCTCTTTTCAGCCTCTGGCTGTTGTTTTTCTGCCTGAGATGAAGCCAACAGAAGGAGAAGGATTTGGCCAACAGAAAGAGGAGCTGAGCAAGAGCCCTGATGCAACAATGAAAACAGAGAGCTTGACATATATTCATATATATCTCGTGTATATTCGTAAAATCACAATATAACTATAAACTTGGTAGAGACTCTCAGATTAGATCGCAAGTTACCTGCTGTGCAGGTAACTGCTATCAAATGATATATGCATTTCTGAAAACAGTTGACACTAAAAAATAACGGAGCTATGGGGCAGACTACTCAAATTCGACGTAACTTTATAATCAGATAACTAACAAAGCTAATTCTAATAAAATACTAGTATAGTTTAAAGGACATGATAATTTTTAATAAATAAGCATAAGTTGCAGTAAATATAGGAATTTACTGTAAAAAATTCTGAGGTGAAGTTATGTGACTAGAAAAGGATGTAAGGAAAATTGAAACTTGAATTACAGAGGCAAGTGCAAAATGCACAGAGATTGGGAAACTTTATATATATGTAATTTTTGTTTTTTGAGATAGGGTCTCGCTTTGGTACTCAAGCTGGAGTGCAGTGGCATGCTCATGACTCACTGCAGTCTCAACCTCCTAGGCTCAAGGGATTCTCCTACCTTAACCTCTCAGGTGTCTAGAACTACAGGCATGCACCACCACACCCAGCAAATTTTTAAATTTTTGGTAGAGACCAGGTCTCACTGTGTTGCCCAGGCTGATCTCCAACTCCTGGGGTCAAGCCATCCTCCCCGCTCAGCCTCCCAAAGTGAGTGGGGAGGCATGAGCCTCCATGCCTGGCCAGAAAACCCATATATTAAATGACCAAATTGAGCCAAGGAGAAGAAAAGTGGGGAGAATGGACATCTTGTATAATACCCTATTCTTCCACAGTGCATTACCTTCTGCTGTGTTGGAACACTGGTGAAAAATCTCAGTAAAATGTCTGAAGTAGAAAATAATTGGAATAATATTTCAGAACACAATGAAGCAAAATTAGACATTTTTAACAAAATTAGGAAATGAAATGAACCTACCTCCTGGAAATGTTATAACACTAAAATTTTTTTGATTCACAAGTTTTTATTATGAAATCAATAATGCAGAGTAACTAGATAAAAATAATAATGATGACAATAATAGCATTATATAGCAAAACCTAGAGATGCAGATAAACCAGTACTCAGAGGAAATTTATATACTTAAAAACTTTTATTAATATAAATAAGTAGGAAAAGAAATTAAGCATCCAATTCAATAGGTTAGAAAAAAAGATTTAAAGCAGAATGAAAGACAGTTAACAAAAACAGAGTATTAGAAAAAAGTAGAACCAATGAAAAAATATCCAAAATCTAAATCTTTGAAAACACTAACAAAGTAAACTGGTAGATAACCAAAAGGGGTATGGAGGAGAGATTAAGAAGAGGAAGCATAGATATAGAAGACAATAAATGAAAATGAGAAATAATCATGGGTCCCCCAGAAATTGAAATTATCATAAGACATTACTTTGTACAACTCTATGCAAGTCAGTTTAAAAGCTTGGAAGAAGTAGATGATTTTCTAGAAATTGTAAATTAACAAAGCGCTAAGCCTCCTCTCCTCACAACCCCTCCAGGACACATAGAGAGAGCATCAGACCTAGATGGTTCCACACGTGAATTCTACCAGAATTTCAAGTATAGTTAATACTTTCAAATTGTTTTCTTATGCCAGCAGAACTATAATAGTAATATGTAACAGAAATAACCTAAAATAGACAAAATTGGCTTATGAATACCAGTGCAGAAATATTAAATAAAATATTAACATGCAGAATTCAACAGAGCATTAAAGGAATATACCACAAGCAAATGGGATTCATAACAGACGTTAAATAATGCTTCTACATTAGGAAATCTTTTAATAGAGCAAAAGAAAAATTGTATCTTCTCCATAGATGCTGAAAACCCATTTGATAAAATTTAACATGAATGTTTTAAGAAATGCCTTATTAAAATATGAATAGGAAATTCTTTAATAAGTCTTAAATAGACCCGTATCAATATATCTGTATCATTTAACCCCAAGGTTATCATTGTTCTTTAAAGTAAAACTCTGGGAGATTTTCTCATTAATATCAGTAATGAGCCACAACCTATCACTGTTTTTTAACATGTTCTAGAGGTACCTATTTTGGAAGTACTTAGAAAACAAAACGCTATATGGAGCATAAACATTGAAAAGAAGTGATAAAATTACCATTTTTGCAAATGATGTAATTGTATACTTGGAATGCTTGGATTATATACTTTCAGAACCCGAGATTATCAACTAAAAATCTTGGGTAAGTTGGTTGGGTACAATACAAATATACAACAGTTAGTAACCTTATATACAATTAACAGTTAGAAAATAAACTGGAAAATTTCCGTTTGCAGTAAGAATAGCATTACAGAAAATACCCAGGAATAAATAAATTTAACAAAACTCTTTAAGATTTAAAAAAAAAAAAAATTGGAGTGGGGAGAAAATCAAAAAGCTATTTGGGAGATGCAAAAGATATGACAAATGAACAATACGGCAATAATCTATTCTTATAGAGGAAGATTCCCAATCATAAGTATGTCAGGTTTTCCTAAACTTAGTATACATTTAATTTTATCAGTGCAAATGCAAACAGGATTTTTAAAATGATAGGAGCTGATTCTAAAGCTTATTTGTTATACAAAAGTTTTAAAATATCCTGGAATGTTCTGAAATAATAGAGTAAGGAGGGGATTGAATAGGCTTGTCAATTATTAAGACAAATTTCTATTACACCTACTTTTAAATAGTAGTATACTTTGCCCTAATAAGGATACTAGTTAGTGGAATAGAATTAAAGATTCAGAATAGACCCAAATACATTTAGGAATTTAGCATATGATAAAGATGCCATCATAGTGATGAAAAAATAGAGTCACAAAGACAAAGACAAACTAAAAAAAGAAAAAATATATTATTTATATATTATAGACAAAGGGTTAATATATATTAAAAATGTTTATAATACATAATATGTAATAAGGCTAAATTAATAATCTGTAAATAGTAGATATTAAGAATTAAGACTTTCTAGGCAGGGTGGCTCACACCTGTAATCCCAGTGCTTTGGGAGGCTGAGGCGGAAGAATCGCTTGAGCGCAGGGGTTTGAGACCAGCCTGGACAACATCGTGAGACCCCCATTTCTAACAAAAAAAAAAACATGGATTTTTTTAATTAGCCAGGTGTGGTGGTGTGTGTTTGTAGGCCCAGCTACATTGGAGGATTGCTTGAACCCAGGAGGACAAGGCTGCAGTGAGCTGTGATTACATCACTGCATGCCAGCCTGGGTCGCAGATAAATTTTGTTGTAATGAATTAAGACGAAATATGAATATAAATATTCTTAAATATATCCAGAGTTCCTATAAATCAATATTTTAAAAAGAAAATGGACAGATGACAAAATTCACAGAAAATGAGAGAATACAGATAACTAGTATGTACTTGAAAAAGCATTAAATCTTCTAAAAGAAATGCAAAATAAAATCATAATATATATTACAATTAAATAAGCAAAGATGAAGAGGTTTGATAATATATCTGGGAAGGTGTGATTGAAGCAGCACTCTTATGTCTTATCATGGGAGTATAAGTTCAACATATGTTCAGGGCAGTAGCAATATAGCAGTTCCACTTTTGGAAATTCATTCTATAGATATACTTGCCCATGCATGGGAAACGTTCTGTCTACAGGGATACCCATTGCAGTGTTGTTTGTAATAGCGACAGGATGCAAATAATGCAAATGCCTATCTGTAGGAAGTTAGGAAACTGGAAAAATTCTGGTATATCCATATATAATAGAATGCAGCTATTAGAAAGATTAAGGCAACTGTATACATAATAATATGGCGCTATCTCTAATACATAATGGTAAAAAGCAGAGTATAGAATACGATGTATAGTATCTTCTTCCCCCTCCCCCATTTTGAAAGGAAAAGAATAAGAAATATAAAATCTTGAAAATTATATATAATCAACTGGTAACATTGGTTGTTGTGAAGAGGGAAACTTGGTAACAAAGGGTTGAGATGAGCAGGTGCCTTACTTTTACTCTATACCCATTTGTAGCTTTTAGAAACTGTCCTATATGCTTCTATTGCCTGTTCAAATTTTATTAATTAATTAAAATCAAATGGATCATGATCCATATTGAAAAAAAATCTTAATTTCTATCTCAGAACATATAGGTGGATGTTTTGGTAAATGGCAGATCAAAAATACGCAAGTCAGTTCTAGGTGGATGGCAGATCAAAATGTGAAAAGTGAAACAGTAAAGCTTTTGGAAGAAATGGAAAAATCTTTCATAACCTTGGAATAAGCAAAATGTCTTCAACAGGAGGCAAAAAGCATGAATCATAAGGGAAATAAATTGGTAAATTGGACTATATAAGATTAGGAATTCTTGTTTATTAAAATACTATTAAAAAATGAAAAGGCAAGCCACAGATTGGAGAAGATATTTGCAATAAATATAACAAACATTCATATCTAGAATATGTTAAAAATCTCCTACAAACAGTAAGAAAAAAGCAGACAATCCAGTAGATAAATGGACAAAATATTTGAACGGGCACTTCATGAAAGAGGATATCCAAATGAAAATTAAAACCACACTGGAGTATCACTACATGCCCAGAATGGTTAAAGTAAGAAAGGTTAACAGTATTTAGTGTTGCTGAAGATAATGGAGCACCCTTTCCTCATGCTGGAGAAAGTAAATTGATATGACCACTTTGGCAAATTGTCTTTAGTATTATGGCTGAACGCATGATTTCCTGTGACCCAACAATTCCACTCCTATGTATATACCCAAGAGAGATGCATGCACATGATCACCAAAAGGCACCCACTAGAATGTTATGGCAGTTTTATTGGAAATAGCCAAAAACTGAAAACCAATAGAATGCAATGTCCAGTAGAATGGAAAAATAAATTATAATATATTCACACAATGGAATGTTGTGCAGCAATGAGGATAAATTATCTACAAATACACAACAATATGGATGAAGTTCACAAACCATAATGTTGAGCAAAAGAAGCCAGACACAAAAGAGTTTACCTTCTAAGAGTCCATTCATATGTGTTACAATAATAGGCCAAACAAAACTATGATGTTTCAAGTCAGGAGAGCGGCTTTTCTTGGTGAGAGCGAGTGACTGGAAGAAGAGGACATGAGAAAAGCTTCTGGGGTGCTGGTGATGTTCTTTTTCTTAATCTGGGCACTGGATTCACAGGTGTATTCAATTTGTGAAAATTAATCACATGCACTTAATGACTAGTCTATTTCATTGTATGTATGTTACACCTATTAAAAAGATTTTAAAAGGAATGGGTCAGAAAAATTTCTAAAACTAGAGGTAAATGCAGATAGTTGTAATAGTTTTGTATTTTATTGTCAGTCTTCTCTAGTCTTACTTGATTTTGTTATTAACTAAAAAACTTATTCCTATTACTTGACTTTAAAACTATTTCTTTCCCTCTTACTTATGTAAAATCAACGATGGTGTCTTTACCCTTTCAACCTCTTCGTGTAGCTCATTCCTGGCTGTCAGGAAAGGATATGACAGTGTGACATTTGTCTTTAGTTTTATTTTCCTGCAGATGGAATGACTGTCAACTACGATTGAGGCCCAGTAGAAAGGAGGGAAAGGCTTGGCTGAAGATGAGTTGAAAAGGTGTGAATGTGTCAGTCATCTTTGTGTGTGTTAGCATGGTGCTGAAATGTGGAGGAGATACAGAAGAAGGAGAGCTTCACTCGGGACTGTGGCAGGTGACGACATCCACACCAGCAGTCTGGACCCTTCCGTGGTTGTCTTCACCAGTTCCACTAATAGCAGACTGACTAATGCTGCTTAATTAAATCCAACAGACTTAAACTTTTTTGCTTACATATCCCTTAAAAGAACTTTGAATAGTCTTTACCACTCACTTACTTTTAAATTGACACCCAAAGGTTTTTCAATATGTTTCAATCAATTTACTTTTGTAAAAAAGGAGGTAGGAAATAGTGAATATTTTATAAAATGAAGAGGAGGAGGCCGGGCGTGGTGGCTCACGCCTATAATCCCAGCACTTTGGGAGGCCAAGGCGGGCAGATCACCCGAGGTCAGGAATTCCAGACCAGCCTGGCCAACATGGTGAAACTGCATCTCTACAAAAATACAAAAATTAGCCAGGCATGATGGCGGGTGCCTGAGTACTTGAGAGGCTGAGGCAGGAGAATCGCTTGAACCTAGGAGGTGGAGGTTGCAGTGAGCCAAGATCGTGCCATTGCACTCCAGCCTGGATGACAGAGCAAGGCTCCGTCTGAAAAAAAAAAAAAGAGGAGCAACTCTACCTAGAATCAGTATTTCATGATATGATTTGATAATATTAAATACCTTGTGAATAAAAAGCACACTGAATCATCTGAAAGAAATTAATAAAATTTTAAGCTACTACTTTATCTTGAGCTTTTTTGTAGTTCTGCAGAATATTCTAGTTCTAGTTAGAAGAATCAACCTCACTAACATATAACCCCTTCATATGTCCTAAATTCAGAACACCCCATTCAGGCCCCAAACACTGTTTCTAATGGTAGATTTCACCTTTGTCAAAATATGCATAAGACAGGAAATGCTATGGGTTTAATTATTTAAAGACAGGAAATGCTAATGGGTAAAAGTCAAGTCTTTTGACTTTGAGGAGCCAAACAAAATTTATAAATCAATACACCCCAGAGTATGTACTGTAGTAGGTTTGGGATGGCAATATGTACAACTCAGTTTACATCTCAGACAAGAAAGTTTTTAAAAGATCCCATGTGAAAGTTGAGAACCTGGAAATTTTTCTCCCAAAGTTGTCTGTGACTATTTATTTCTTAGAAAATCTTTGTTTGAAGTTAGAAGACTGCTGTGATAGATATTTGAACAAGTAGCCAAAAAAAACAGATGCGCTGGCCCCTTTGGCTGTCCATGTAAACAGTCAAGGAAGCCAGCATGTCAAATGGTTACATTCAACCTGTGGCTTCCATGTTTTTGATGGAAAGATAAACATCTTTATTGTCAATAGATAAACAATTTCAACTGGAAGAAAATAGCATGACTAAAAGTTAAGTGTATTGGAGCATAAAGCTTACTTTTGTATATTTGAATTTTGGAAATGTGATCCCTCAAAAATGTGCCTATAAAAATAGCTAACTAGTTTAGTGAATTTTCATTTATATCATTTTATAAAGTTTTGTGGATTTTGGCAATAATGCCCTATGATTGTCATTTTGAAATAACATGGCTATTCATATATATGTATAGTAATACAAAAAGTAGTGTGTAAATAAAATTCAGTTTATTAGAAATTTTATCATTGGATGTGGTAATTACAAAGACTTCCACTAAGCAATCTTACAAGTTAATATAACTTTTTCTAGATAACATAATTAAGATAAAATACTTTTACCTTATACTTTAGAAATCAGAAATTACATATTTTATGTTGTTTGAAATTAACCTCTGTGTTTGCCTCTCAGCAGTCAATAGGGTAGCCTGTTTTTGTTTTTGTTTTTGTTTTTTATTTGTATGCCTTCTTTAGGGTTTCTCTTGAGTTTCACCAGACCATGTCTAACATAATAGTGGTTTTGACAAAATATTTTATCATTAATGTTAAGATCCTAAATTTAAATTACATTTTACTGAAATGAAACCATGTAAATGATATAATTGAACTTAACTATTATTTAAAAATTGGTGAAAATAGAGTAAGATTTCCTGCCTAGGACATAAGCACTAGAACTTTGTTTCTCAAAATGTATTCTCTCAAACCTCATCATGAACATAGAGATGCTGGTTAAGATACAGATTCCTACACCTGCTACGTGGTAATCTGCATTTTGATCAAGCATCCTGGATGATTCTGAAGCACAGCAATCTGTGAAGACAGCTATTCTAGGGCAGCATTACTTAATCATGGATGATCCAAAACAGAAAGAGGCACCTCAAGTCCTTGGTAGCAGAGTACAAATAATAAAGTAATAAAAAGAAACAGCGGATCCTGGAGACATACCCCCTTCTTTACATCTTGACTATAATAGCCTAATTCAAATGTAACCGTCCTGTCTCTGTAGCTATGATGTTTTATCCTCATTACCCTCCAAAATACCAAATATTTCCATTCATCACTTATTACAAATGCCCTGCAATTACATGCAGAATGCTTATAAACTATGTTTACCCGAATTGCTGTAGAAGAACAAGTATTTAATTAACTGCCATAAAAGATCTGCTTTGTCATTTTTAAATACAGATTTTTAGTGATGCGTTAAAATAACAAATACAGATATTTTAGTTTAATTCAATAAAATGGAACCAGTACAACCTCTATTTTCACAAATGAAGTGATTCGGAATGAGTTTGTCAGCGCTAATGGGGCCCTTGCACGCTGCAGTAGGATAAATAGCACATTTCTGTCCCACATTTTTCCTAAAACGAAGGTTGTCTCTAATCTCTCTCTTTTGACAAACCTTCATGCACTAAACTATGTGCCCGTGACATAGGAAGCTCGTTTTGCTTGTAATGGGCCATATGCTTGTCTAGTAGATCATTTGTGAAACTGAAGTTGGCTATTACAATGTGACAGGTATGTAAATAACATTTATCAGTGATCTCTGTAAAATTGATTCCTCCTTTCCCTTGTCATTATAAAAGGAAACTTTATTTCAGAGTAGAAAGTGCATTGTCTGAACTCATCAACACCCTCTCTATCCCTCCCCCCCCCAATTTGTTGCAGACCAGGATGAAAGAGCAGCTGAGCTCAGCAGGGAGCAGAACGAGAAAACCATCCGGAGCACGCAGACCGCGCTCCGCAATTTCCGTGAGTTCCTCATCTCCAAGTATCCTTCTGAAACAAGAGAGATTTATGTCATCCCTTGCAAGGAGTTGGATGCCTACCTTGCCTCTTTCTTTGTTGATGCCAGGCAGAAGGATGGGTCCGAATACGAACCCAACAGCTTGGCCAATTACCAGTGTGGGCTCGAAAGGTACCTGAAAGAACACAGGTATGGCTATAGCATCACCAGGGATAAGGAATTCAAGCGTTCCCAAGAGGCCCTGAAGCAGAAGCAAATTGAACTCCGCTGTAAAGGAAAAGGAAATAAACCACACAAGTCCATGAAGCTCACCTTTGCTGACGAGCTCATTCTGCGGAAAAGGGGACTGCTAAGCCGATATAATCCTGAGGGTTTGCTCAACCTAGTCTGGCTCAACAACACAAAAGCTTTTGGGCATTGCACAGGCTTCCATGGATCTACCTTAAAATGGGGTGATATCCGGCTCCGCATAACAGAGACGGGTCTAGAGTACTTGGAGTGGATGGGTCAGGACACTGGAGACTTGAATGCCAAAACCAAGAGAGGGGGGACAGACTCCCGTGTGTATGCCACCCAGCATGCCCCACAGACCTGCCCTGTCCAGGACTATAAGGAGTATGCCCAGCGGCGGCCTCCCGCCATGCGCTACGAGGATGCCCCTTTCTACTTATCCATCAAGCCAGTCGTGAACTTGGCGGCTCTGCATTGGTACAACTGCCAGGCCCTTGGCAAGAACAAGCTGGCCAAGATGGTGAAGACCATGTGTGAGAAGGGCAACATCCCTGGCAGGAAAACCAACTTCAGTGTGTATCAGAGCTGCAGCACCTTGTCTGAGGCCCAGAGCAACCAGCTCGTGCTGATCTGTAACAATCTGAGCCAGCAGGCTGCCCAGTCAGTGGCCGGCCACTCCAACAATGGCAATTTCATCGTCTCCGCCTCCTATGACTCTTCCTCAGATACCGCTTGACCAGGTGGCTTGAGCAAGACTCCAGTTTGGTTACTGTGTCCAGAGAAACTGTGATTATACACCGCTTCTCATTCCCTTTCCTGTGCCCTCAGTGTTAATTCACTTTATAAAAATATAAATATATAATATATTTTTCTTTTTACAAATAAGCCAATGGAGATAATTTAGTATTACTAACATAGTATTTATAGGCTTAAGACAAATGTACTTGTGGGTGATCAAATGTAATTACTGTTACAGACTTTACAAAACTGTACGTGGTTCTCAGGCAACACAAAGTAGAGAGGGAATTCTGTTTTTTAAAAACTGTCAAAAAGGAAATTGAGAGTCATCCTAGACTTACATGCTTGCGTCCTCAACTCCTGCTTTTCCTTCCCACCCCAACTCCCATTTTTGGTCTCCTTAATAAATGGCTTTATTTTTTTAATTTTTAAAATTCTATATTAATCAAGAGGAGACATTAACTTTACTGCTGATGCAAAACTGTATTCAGCTAGATCCACAATACGAAAGTGTTGTATAAGCTCAACATCAAATTATTTACATCTTCTCTTTTTTAACTTAATTAGAGTTTTAGCTCCTGTGCCTCATTTTTTACAATGTACGAAAATCTAGATGTTTAGCTAACATCTTTTCTTTTTGGGGGGAAAGGGTAGAAGGAGGGAATAAAGGTGCCATTCTTTTTGGGAGATATATGATTTTAAAATAATATGCAAAGTCTAATATTGTGGCTAAAAAGACTGTTACATAGCTCATTTTAACTATTGTGCTTGAACCTGGAAAGAATGTTTCTTTTTTTGTCCCTAAGAAATGGGTATAAATGAAGTTTGACAAGAAATTTAAACCTACCAAAGCTTTGAAAATGTTGCCAAGCATTAGATTGCATATCAAAAAGGTAAAAGGTGGAAAGTCTTACTCTAGAAGCAGTAGTCGAGACAACAAAAAAACTCATCCTCTTCAAAGTTCATATTCCCCGAATTATTTACTTAGAAGCATTAAACAGTCTCTTTTCTCCTGAGGCAAGGCTGTGTATTTGACTCTGTAATTGAGATCCAAGGAATATTGGCACTCATTTTAGGTAACAATATTTTGTTACCAGATTTTGCTGAATTCAAGACATTCTTGAAAATGTGCGAGATTTTTCTATAGTAAATATAAATGTGTTTATCTGTGATATCCTGCAATTATTATAATAGTTTTGGTTAAACATTTGTGGCAGTTTTTCCAAGGTCTTTGTTTTCAAGTCTTGATGCCTGTGGTGAATTATTAGTTAAGATATTTCAAAAATAAAATAAATTTAGACTTTAGAGCCACAATAAAGCTGAGCTAGGTTCCTATTCTGTATAATCAGCAACACGCATAAACTCCAAATCTTGATTGTTTTGTTGAATCTGGGAATTCTATTGGGAAATATTTGTTCTTCAAGGCAACCTCATAATTCACATTAGCTAGAAAGGTAGGTGGTATTTTGTACATTAATTTAGTGTATAACCAGGACAAATTTCATTCTGAATTGCTTTGCTAAATCATCACAGAGCTGAGCTCTCCCATGGTCAGGGAACTCCTTCCAACACCAAGTCATAAGCACATAAAGACCTGTTCCTCTAAGCTGTGACCTTTCATCTGGCTCAGGAGTGGGAAGTCAGCCATGGACTTTGTGTGGTGGAATTAACCTCATGTTCATGACTTTTCCTCCATAGAGAAGTATTCATTTATACATCCAGAAACAAGAAGAAAGGGCAGAGAATGTCTTGCTTTATGTTTTTGTATTGATAATGATGAGAGCTGCCATTTTTGAGCCAGCGTGCATGCCAGCACTGTGCTAAGTGACTTACATGGATCACATATGTAAGTCATAGTTACTAATCGTAAAAAAAAAAAAAAAAAAAGGAAAACACAGATAAGGATAAAGAAAACAAAATACATACTCATAAGTCTTCTAGCCAAAGATAACTACTGTTAACATTTTGGCAAATATTTCTTCAGACATACTGTAGTACTTACATATTTATTTCTATATACATTATCTTAATATTTTCAGCAACTTTGAAAAGGTGAGTTATCTTTATTTTATGGTCAGGTCAAGATAAGTCAATTAGGTCATAGCTAAAGAAATGGTAGTCTGTCATTTCACTCCGGAGTTTTTTTCTATTTAAGTTTCCCAGTACCAGCTCATCATTAATTTCCAGTGTCCAGAGCTGGGGACACAGTGTCTTAACATCTCTGAAGGATGTCTGATCAAAAGGAATGCCGAGTGATCTTCCATGGTGGCAGCATGTCCTCTAATCCTCTCCCACACCCGTACATTTGGAGCCACAGAGCCTCTTTCTCCCAGTTCTCTTTACAGAACCTTCCTGTTCGCCTTATTCTATAGTTAGTCCTTACGGCATCAGACAGCCTACTTTAAGGGAACTCTTAAACTCTCATGTTTAAAAAAAGGTCTCTGTAAAACACTTAAAATGTTATGGTGCATTTAATTTTTAATTGACATGGTTTCTAAATTTTTGATATGTTTCTGACAGCACAGTAAGTTTGTCTTAAGGAAGAAGAGTAGTCAGTATGCACTGTGAAAGCAGAACTAGAAAATGTCAGTTCCCTATCTGTATTTATTGAGGTACTAAAATGAAAATCTTTGTCCTGCTTAATCGTATTGCATCTTCATTTAGAAGAACACAATTAAATTGAGAATGTGAATTATTTTTATTTATTTATATTTTTCTGTGATAACTCAAACCAAATAGGAACATTGTGACTTTTAGTTTCAGAAAACTGTTTTCTGAATAATGGCTTGGTAGAAACCTAGCCAAATTACAGTTATCAGTCTGTTTTTGTTTGTTTGAATAGAGACAGGGTCTTGCTCTGTCGCCCAGGCTGGAGTGCAGAGGTGCAGTCATAGCTCACTGTCAACCTCAAACTCTGGGGCTCAAGAGATCCTCCCGCCTCAGCCTCCCAAATAGCTGGAACTACAAGTGCACACCATCACACTTCGCTAATTTTTTGTAGAGATGGGGTCTCACTGTGTTGCCCAGGCTGGTCTCAAACTCCTAGCCTCAAGAGATCCTCCTGCCTTGGCCTCCCAAAGTGCTGGTGTTATCTCTTGGAGTTACTTACATTATGAAAAATCTACAGCTACCTCTAAATTTTGTGTTTTTATCTAAATGATACTGAGAAGATAGCACTGCCAGATGCCATTTTTATTATTTGGAATATTAGCTTAAGAAGAAGTCATGTTCATGCTGTGGCAGAGGCAGATGTCAAAATTGCATATATACTTTAGCAAAAAATCAACAGTCCAGGAGGTGTTCACTACAACTGAATGTGCTGCCTTTTCAGGCAATCCTGTGGCTCAAATAAAGCCATATTTGCAGTGCTTACACTTTAAGATAAATGTAATGTCATGTAAGAAACCCTCCAGTGTTCCTCACATGACTGAAAGTTTTGCACTGTCTACAACAAAAACACTGAACACTGTCAGCATTTGGATGACATAGCTGCATAATTTGGTCTTTCTACCATATTCATGTGAGTGATTCTTGAAAACCATAGATGCTATTTTTTAAAAAACTATAATGTTTGAAAAAGTTAAGAGATAGGATATTTATTCAAGACAGCTTATTCTAGATTCCATTTGATATCACGGTTATTAGGGCTGGTCTGAATATGACTTATAAATATATATCAGCAATTTACGATATTTATAATTATTTTTCCCTATGGCTAAATTTTTCCTATGTTACATCACTGCCTGTTCTACAAAAGAGTAGTCTGAAAATCTTCTAGCATACATTTGATCTCTTTGGTTTTTCAGTTAGATTATTATTAGCTGAAACTTTCATAGCGTTTACTTGACTAAATCATATGGCTTAGCTTCCAGATGCCATGAAATCAATGACTTTATTGAGATGAAAATTTGTAGTCACATCAACAAATATTTATTGAACAGCTAGGGGCCAAACAGATAAGTGAAATAGTCCCTGCTCTCAAAGAATTTATAAAAGACATTGTAATAAAAGTTAGTTCATTTTTGAGAGCCCAGCAAAAAGCTCTGCTAATACTATTTTGCGTAGTTTTCCAAACTTTGTACTCATGCAATTTATCCATTATTTATTCATTGAATATGTTGGTCTGCTGCGGAGTACAAAATTCTGCTTTGAGTATTTTCTGGAGAATCTTTCTTAGAGCCTGTTTTAAAATCAATAAAGAGAAGGCATTTCTGTACCATCCACTGTGTTCATATAGGTGCACATATGCATCAGAATGTGCAGATCTGTCATCAGTGACTATCACCTCTTGAGCACTGACAATGTGCCATTGTACTGAGTGCTTTATAAGTTGTTTCACTTAATTCTCACAATAGTCCCATTAGGTAAGTATTATTATTTCCCTTTTATAATCAAGGAAATCCAGAAAAGTCAAATGGCTTGCCCATGTCACAGTTAATATGTAAGAGCATCCGTATCTGAAATTAGATCCAGATCCCATTAAGCACTCTCTTTTTCTGCTGTAGCTACTTGTTCAAGAAGTGATTTGCTGTGCTTCTGTAGACCCTCTGAAGTTATAAATTATAAATGAAATCCCAGGTGTAATAAAATCATCAATTCAACTCCTCATTGATCGAGATCAGTGTTAGCACAACATTATTTAGGCACCATTACTGTAGTATTTTGAGATGAGATATTAAGCAGTTTGTTTACCCCTGGTTACCAGCAGAGAGCAGAAGTTTGTGTTACTCTAAAATTTAAACACCTAACTTTGTCATGGAGGCAAGTGTGTATATGTGTATAATTTATTTTTACCCCAATTAAAGCCAAAACCCCAATTTCAAGAGAGTCCTTTATAATTCAGGCAGGGAAGCGGGAGGGTCTAGGCAGAGGGACTGCCTATAAGCCAGTATCGATTGCCATTGACCAGATACTAAATATGAATTAGAGGTAGACTGTGAACCTATTCAGATTTTTTCTGGTTCGACTGTCTGCAGTTTAATGTGAGACAGACACTTCTGATCTTAATTAGCCCTCTTCTGACTGATTTTCTTTATCTATAGGAAAGGTATATTTTGATCCTTATTTCTCTAGCCAAAATAAAGCTGTAATACTAAGCACCTGTAAATAAAAACTCTCTCCCATATGACAGAAGAAATAGATACCTAAGCCTAGGGAGGAAAGTCAAGGGGAATGTATAATTTCTTGGAGCAAGATATCTTTTAAAGCGTTCATTAAAAAATAGTTACAAGTGCTGAAAGAATTAGCAAGTTCTCTATCAGCTTAATAAATGTTTCCCAAATAGAATTCTATTATACAAGATATGTCTCTGTACATCTACCATACAATATGGTACAGATAGACTGTGATCAGTTAAGAAATGCACATTGGCAAGGGCATCCTCAATCGTTGTTTAATGCATGGTATGCAAACATTGCTTTCCCTTCCCACTTGGATCTGGTTAAGATGATATTGAGTGCATAGCCTTTCATAAAGCAAAGTGATGAAGCTAGGATAATTTTAGAGATCCTTGCCATCAAATAGAACTGGAATAAAGAAATACATCGCAGATATCATCCTGTTGGGAGTTGGTGTATTTCTAGTGATATAACAACAGAAAAGAAGAGATGGTATTGATGAAGTACCAAGAACTCTAATTTTACTTTTCTAAACAGAAAAGGAAGACATTTAAAATTCCTCATGGTCCAGCCTGTTTGTAAATTGACCAGTTAGGCCTGCCAAAGCTGAGCAAAAGCTTGAAAATTATTTTTTAATGGCATTTTAATACACTTACATTGAGTTCTTAAGTAAACAGTGACTTTTGTGAATTAGAACCAGTGTATTAATTAGGTCGGAGTCACAGTTTGATTAGAATATTAATTAGGTCTGAGTGTTAATGTAAACCATTGTCTTTGTTGAATTATTAGTCACAGAGGCTAGATCTGGAAAGGACCCAAGAGATCATCTAGCCCAGTGATTTTCAATGCTGTGAAGAGTAGGAGTCACCACGTCCTCATGTAGGTGGGGAGTGGGGAGAGTAAGGAGATAGAAATAGCCAAGAGAACACAAAACCTCAAACAAATTCCCCAGAGGTCTCATGTTTCCTACCCCCTCCCCTCCTTTGAGACTTACGACTGAGCTGCTGTTCCCTCTGCAATGCATCCTTCAGGTGTGCTATCTGGAAAATAAAATTGGAAACATTGAATCTACCTTTTTATTTATTTATTTATTTGTTTTTCGAGACAGGATCTCGCTGTTGTCCAGGCTGGAGTGCAGTGGCACAATCAAGACTCACTGCAGTGGCACTTTAGCCTTGAACTCCTGGGCTCAAGCAATCCTCCCAACTCCACCTCCCAAGTAGCTGCAACTCCAGGTTCATACCACCAGGCCTGACTAATTTTTAAAAATTTTTTGTAGACATCGGATCTCACTGTGTTGCCCGGGCTGGTCTCAAACTCCTGGACTCAAGTGATCCCCCCACATCAGCCTCCTAAAGTGCTAGAATTACAGTCATGAGCCACTGCTCTGGCCTAATCCACCCTTTTACAAAAGAGGCAATAGCCCCAGAGAAAGAAGGTGAATGCCCAGGTGGTCACACCCTGTTAGGGTGTGAGCTTTCCCTTGTTAGGGTTAAAGCCAGGACTAGAACCAGGCATCCTGACTTCCTGTCCATAGGTAGAGTTTAGAGAGGAAAAACAACCCTATATTTCTGCTTCCTGTTTTCCAAATTTTAATTGTTTTTAAAACCCACAAATTTCTCTTAGGAGTAGATTCAAGTTGCCAAGTTCCAATAGGCTGTTTTGAATGTGACATTTCACTTTTCACTGTGTTGTGTTACATCTTAGTTTTAGCAACTTTTCTTTTTGGAGTTTGATAGGAAAATCTGTAAATGTAATTGTTCTTTGATTCTAACAAACATCTCTCAGCCTACCCAATTTACATTTAGTTATCAGTTATGGAGGGGAAACTACAGTCTTCAAGAATATCAATTCTAGTTATAGATTATGAACAAAAATACATTTTTGTTTAATTTGATATTCACTTGGATATTGAGCTACATAGCATCTATACTACTGGTTCTGAATGCAACCCACAATATTTTTTAGTCTGGCAAGTTTTAAAAATCATATTTAAAGTTTTGGGATATATCCTCAGTCAAAAGGATCAAATTTCTATCGACATAATTAGGAAGTTTCTGAAGTAAATTTATTTAGAGATAGTAATGAGGAAAAATGGTAACTAAGGAAAGAGGCCTATAGTAAGTAGATGTAGAAATACAAACTTACTTAAATGCAAATTATTTGTATTTCTCATCTTGCTTACTCTTCTGAAAAGGAACTCAAGCATAAATATTTAAACGTTTCATAAATTTTTATTTTACAAATCATATTTACCAGATCATAGTTGAAAAAGTTCAAATTTTAGATGTTTTTTAAAAAGGTACAGTGTGATTTGTCTTTTTTCTGTAATGTTGAATTATGTTAGACTTCTAATGTTTGTCTTGATATTACACTGGAATTAGCATTTTTACCATTATACATTCATTTCAATAAGAGCTTTGAAAATGCTTTGGCATTGTTTGTTTGTGATAAGTAGAACTAGGAAGATATCAGCAATATAGATTCCTAACAGTAATTGTGTATACTGTATTTTAGTGATTTTTATGTCCATTTATTTTCTGTAATTCTTTTATAAATCCCTTAGTGTACTTCCACTAGAAATTAATTTATAATTGTTTATTTATATTGGATGAAGTAGGAGGTCCATGTTTAGTATTAACCCACTCAGATTAACTTTATCTAACTGAACTTTTGTATCTATAACCCATTAGATTGTTACAACTTTTTAAACAGCATTTATAACAAAATAACTTTTGTTTTATAAAGCATTTGTTACAAAAAAAAAAAAACACCTTGCCAAAAATCATTACGATTTCTATGCATTGTGTAATATTCAGTGATGTTGAGATTTTGCATGTTGTTATAGGTGCTCTTTCATATGTGTGTTTGTGGTGTTGATGTGGAATTGTTAACCACTGCTGCTATCACTTATTGTAGTTAAACTGAAAAACTCTGTTAAAAGGCTGTGCCAGTCAACATTTCTATGTGTGACTTAAGTAACTATGTACTTCATTGTTTAATATTTTGAGCCAGCACTTGGTGGCCTCTACAGAAGGAAATATTGTAGTTGTCAAAGTGGTGCCAAACTTGAAAATCTTGTGTCACATTTATAATTCCAGGCCAGGTCAGCTTTTCTTCGACACTTTCCGAGCTCTTTGAAAGCAAAAAACATTTGCAAAAAGAGAAAGAAAGCAAGAATTCTGAACTTTTCTAATACTCTCTTCCTCTAGAATTTTAATTATTTTTTTCTTTTGATATTTGAGTATCTTACAGAAAAATCCAGTCGAATGACGAGCAGTAGAATTTCTCTTGATCTGGATATTTTTAGGCTGAACAGTGTAATAGAGGACTGTGAGGTGCATACATTATTTTTGTTGGCTATCATGGCTTATTGTTTGAATTTCATTTAATAAGAATATTCAGGCTGGAGATGGTGACTCACACCTGCAGTCCCAGCACTTTGGGAGACTGAGGCAGGTGGATCACCTGAGATCAGGAGTTCGAGCCCAGCCTGGCCACATGACGAAACCCAGTCTCTACTAAAAATACAAAAATTAGCTGGGTGTGGTGGCTCACACCTGTAATCCCAGCTACTTGGGAGGCTGAGGCAGGAGCATCGCTTGAGCCCAGGAGGTGGAGGTTGTAGTGATCTGAGATCATACCACTGCACTCCAGCCTGGGTGAGGGAGTGAGGCTCCAACACTCCTAAAAAAGAAAAAAAGAATATTCAGTAATTTTATTTCCTTTATTAAGAACCATTGAAACCTCACAGTTCCCACTTGTTAACTTTTACATTCAGCATTTACACAGACTTACTTAACATACTTGGTTGCCTTATGGCCATTAGGGTTTTTTCATGCCCACTTGTCTAGTTTGGTACCTGGTGTTTCCATCTTGCCTCAGCAATTCCAAACAAACTGAAAGTAAAGAGAAAATTGTTTCAACAGATTGACTCTACTACACATTGTTAAAATTTAATATGAGGGAAATACCACTATACTTTTATTTATACTCTTAAAATGAGTGGGGGGAAGCTGTCATAAAGTGTTAAGAAAAGAAGGCTGCTTTCTGAAGAGCCTTTTTACACCAACATGCCAGAACTCCACACTGGGTGCAGGGTTTCCTTCTGTCAGTTCAATGGGCTTATCATTACAAGATTCTTTTAATAAAGGGGTAATCTGAATTCTGTAGAAACTTTTTGTGTAACTGTCAGATCTGCAGCAACAGCCAATGCTGTATTTGGACACATTGCTGATGAAATTACTGATTTAATTCTAAGACTATCGAAACTAATTCAAGGTCTCCACCATCTCTTTGCTTAAAGGAAAACAAGGCAGATTTTAACTGTGAGCCTCTTCTCTAGAATATGCTGTAGACATTTGCCCCTCCATGAGGTGATAAAGCAATAAAAATAAATTTAATTATGTGTGGTCTAAAGAAGTTCTACCTCTGTCCATTGGCCTCCAGAGTCACGCAAAAGTATTTCTTGATTCCTACATCAGAGGTTTTCAGGCAGAGCCTTTGTACCAAGAATTCCTTTTATATTTTGGACACCAAAGATTATGGCATGATATATCCTGATGATTAACAATTTAGCAGTGGGCACATTTATTTGAGTCCTGCTCTTGGGTTTGTTTCCCACCTTTGGGTCTTATGTACATTTTGTATTTCTGTCCTGAGGCCTTTTTGCCTCGGGCAGTTTTTAAATCAAATATGTATATATATATTTATTAGGTTTCTAATTTATAGAGTTTCCAATTTCTCCCACAATTTTAAATGTTTTCACTGCCAAAGTTAGAAGTAGATTTGCTAGATTAACCCCATGGTCAGTAATAGTTTGTACCTTTTATGTTGTAGCCTGAAAATATAACTCTAACCCCGTAGGCCTGAAACCTGGTGGGAAGATTGAAAGTGTTTTAGATTTAACAGATTGATTATGTATGACTTATCTATTAAAATGAAGAACTTTCATGGTCTAATAGAATGAATGCTGTATTCAACAAGGTCTTCCATCCTTCTTATAAATCTTAAGAATGTGTTTAAGCTTTCTTTCACTTTTACTCTATCCCTTGGAAGTTAATTGGGAATAAAAAGATTTATCAATTTAGTCGCTGTAGTTTAAGGCCAGGCATCTGCTTGGAAATACAATAACCACAATTAATACTTAGAGAAAATTGTTTCAACAGATTAACTCTGCTATTTGAAAAAATATAGTAGTGTTCTTTGAGGATGCATTTACTTTTCCCCAAATTTGATAGATAGTTATTTTTATATATTTTTTCTGGCCACTTGGCTTTTAACTGATTAACATGAAAAAAGCACGTGTGCCTGTTTCACTCAAATCATATTTTACAACTTTTTAAAAGCTGCTACAGTTATAGTTTGTGAAAGAGGAGAAAGGTGAATTGCAACAGAGGGAAATTACTGTTAGTGTGTCAAATATGTGACTGATGCTTTTGGTCAGAGAATCTGCTGCCTGTCAATATTTGTAATAACAGAATTTTTTGTTAAGAGTACCCTCAGTTTCATCTTTATTTTGCTGCTCACTGATTTTTTACACTAAGATGTTCTCATCTTTGTCAACTCGCTGTTTTTGCTTCATATTTGTCTGTGTACTTGTGCTCTAAATAAAAATCTAGTTTTATGTCTAGTTTATTCCATTGTGTGTATAATGTTTGCCTCTGATGTAGTGTAATTTTCTATTGTTTTTGATATTTGTTGGTACAGCCTAAAACTTATGGAAATAAGAAAAGCAATCCAATAAAGTCAGCTAATGAGTGTCAACAGTGTCTCTATAATGAGAGCATGCTTGAGTCACAGTGTTTTGTCTGTATTTGGGCATGATGACCAGTCTTCATTCATTTAATAAATTGTCTTCTGCAAAGTTGGCTGATTTTTGTAGCTACAACAAACAAGTTAAACCACATTTTGAAAAACATGTTGTTGACCTGGACATTGTGCACTGGCCTCAGGATATACAGTCAATGCAGATTGAGCCAAGCAGCCCATGTGCAGTGTTTCTAACCACTGAAGTTGGGGGGAAGCCCTGGAAGGGGAAGCATTGCGCATGTGACTGTGCCAACACAGATCATAGGGTAGCAACAATCCTTTAGTAAAGGATCTACAGTTGAATTAATCGTACGCTTCCTGGAGCCCCAAGCCTGAAAATCCTGTTAATAGAAAAGAAAGCCCTGCTGCAAACAATTAACTCACTTGTTTTTGTGTGGAGCTCTGTTGGCCATTTTTCTTTACCTCCAGTAATCCCCTTGTCAGACACTTCTTAAATAGGTGCAAAATTATACTAAGCTGTGGCCAGGCACAGTGGCAAATGCCTGTAATTCCAGCACTTTGGAAGGCCAAGGCAGGAGGATCGCTTGAAGCCGGGAGTTTTGAGACCAGCCTGGGCAACAAAGGGAGAGTTTCTATTTTAAAAAATAATTTAAAATTTTTTAAAATTATACCAAGCTAAGGAGATGCCATGTTCTAAAATTACTTATTTTTAGGAGAATCATTTTAGTCAGATATAATTCTCCATGTACCATTTATTACCTTTAGCACATATTACAGTGTTCTTTGAGCCAAATAGGAATGGTTCTCCAAAATTATTAAGTTGGTTAACTTCAGACACATTTTTTGTGTCACTAAAATCATTTAATAATGAAAAAACATGTTAAAACATCTGAAAATATACAACGTATGTCATATAAAATTACTTTGCAGAAATGCAAATGTTTTTCTTTCATGGCTGGATAGTCCACCAGTCTTTACTCACAGTTGAATATTCCAAATAGAAACAATGACTGTATTTTTGTATGATGATAGAGTATATAAAATTACAGGTAGTTACACCTTTATATTTTCATAGTATTTAAACGAGGAACTCATCTTCAAGTGTGCTTACAAGTTTTACACTTAAAATGTGACAAAGTTTATTTCCTTGCTAGGGAAAGAATATTAGAATTCAAGTTGAGTAATAACTACAAATCAAATAATGTTTTCCTTTTTAAAAGTCTTATTTATTTTCAATTTATTCATATCTTTTTGAAGAGGATTTGATGTGACTAAAATGGCTAATATGTATAAAACGCTTGATGTTGGTGGTATATCATCTCAAAAGATAATTTTAAAAGCAAACACTGAATTTGATGGCAAACATGTTTAGACTGAACCATCGAATAAAAAAAATGGAAGGCCAGGTGTGGTGGCTCATACCTGCAGTCCCGGCACTTTGGGAGGCCAAGGCAGTAGGATCACTTGAGCCCAGGGGTTCAAGACCAGCCTAGGCAGGCAGCATAGTGAGACCCCATCTCTACAAAAATTTTAAAATTAGTCTAGTGTGGTGGTGTGCACCTGTGGTCCCAGATGCTAGAGAGGCTCAGGCAAGAGGATTGTTTGAGCCCAGGAAAGGAGATAGGGGATGCAGCAAGCCGTGATCACGCCACTGCACTCCAGCCTGGGGAACAGAGCAAGAGCCTGTCTCAAAGAAAAAAAAAAGAAAAGGAAGTAAAACCACCATTTGCTTTGTTAAGATTTATAATGCTTTAAAAATGCTAAGGCAGTAAGTAGACATTTATTATTAATAATTGGTAAATAGTAATGTCAAGTCAGAAATAAAAATCACAGGACTCTTATTAACTATAGATAAGAACTTTTAACATTTTGATGTTTTATTTTGGACTGCTTCCTTACAAAAATGTACTTCAAAAACTAATCTAGTTATATTTACCATTTTGTATGTTTATAAAAGATCTTTAGTTTTTGAAAGTAGATTTTTATGTAGCTACACATTTTTCCATTGCGCAGATGTGCCAAAATCTATTTTATAATGCTGTTGTTAGATTGGATTTGTTTCCAGTTTTTTGCTTTTATAACTTTGCCTTAAAGAACATCCTTGAGGATACATTTTTGCATACTTCTCTGATTAAATCCTTAGGATACATTTCTAAAAGAGGAATTCCTGGGTAAAATAAAAAGAACATTTTATTTATTTTTCTTATATATACATTTCCAAAGTCCTATTGATTTTTATAACTTGCAAATATAATATGTTCATATTACAAAACTTAAAGTCCCATGGAGCTAATGACTAACCAATGTGATGTGTCTCCTTCCAAATTTTTTCTATGTAATTATAAATCATTTTATTTTTTATATAAAAGTTGGAATGTTGCTATGCATATTGTCCTAGAGTGAATTTTTCTTTTTAAATTAATATATTGTGGAACTGTTTTCATGTTAGCATGTAGAAGGGTAACACATTTTTAATGACCGCATGTAAATATATATATATATGCACAATTATTTAATCATTCATCTCCTAATGGGTTTTGGTGATCATCTTTGTTCATTTATCTTTGCACACTTGTATATTTCTGCATTTAGTCAAAATTACCCACCGAAAAGTTGTACTGATGTAGACATCATTCAGTATTGGCTGAGAATGCAAGCTCCCAGCAGCCTGGCCAACATTTAGATGTGGACCTTTTTGTATTTTTGATAATCTGGCAAATGAAATATATCTCATTTTAATTATAATGCCTATTTTTTAATGCATTTTGTTATTTGTATTTGTTCTGTGAATAATTGCCTGTCATATCCTGGGCCCTTTTGCTAGCAAGTTATTTTTCCTGTTGGTTTGTAGGAGCTTTTCATATGTCCTTGGTTTATGTTTTATAAGTATTTTCTCCAGTTATGTTTATTGTCTTTTAAAATTTGTTCAGTGCAGGATTTTCCAAATTTTTTCACATCTACTCATCTATATTTTATACCTTCTGGGTTGTGTTGTGCTGCGAAAGCCTTTCTTTCCTCAGTACCAAAATCATGAAAATCTGTCTTCTTTAAGGAAACAGTTTTGTTTTGTTTTTTTTTTAAAAAAAAAGAGCGATTTAGATATGTGGATTTTGTGTGTGTGTTATGAAACAGGTACCTAAATTTGCTTTTGTTTTTGCTTTTCCAGCTCTACCAATTATACCTTTATTGAAGAATCCATCTTTTCCCAACAATTTGAATTAGTCTTTATTATACCCTCAGTTTGCATACTTGCAGACCTTTTCTGGATTCTCTTCTGTAGCAATGATCTATTTGTCTATTTCTTACAAATACTAACTTACAAATAGTAATTTACAATTTAAATTATAGTGGTGTTATGATACATTTTTTTTTTTAGGGCAAGTCCTCCCAATTATATTTGAAATTGCCTGCCTTTTCTTACATAGTTACTTTCTTAAACTTTAGAAACACCCTAACAAGTAACAACAGAAAAGGGGGGATTTTAATTAGAATTACATTTACTTAAAGATTACTTGAAGAAATTAAATATCTTTATAATATTGAGTCTTCCCATCTAGGTTCATGGTATAACTCTTAATTTATTAGGTTTGCATATACATTTTTAAAGGAATTTTTAAGGATTTTTAAATGTTTTCTTATTGAATTATACAATACTTATTGAAGTACTTATTATACTTACTGAAATATAGCTTGATTAATTTTTGTGACGCTAATATATTGCTGTAACCACCACCTGGAGGGAGACATAGAATATTACCCGAACCCCAGGGGCTTCCCTCATGTGCCCTCCCTTACCGCCCTAAGGTAATCACTGACTTCACCATAGAGTCATTTTATCGGGTTTTTAATTACATAAATGAACCCTTTCAATATACTCTTCCGTGTCTGGCTTCTTTTGCTTAACATTATGTTTGTGGGATTCTTCCATGCTTTTGTATACAGTTCACTCCAGTAGTCCACGCCTTGTCACTATTGTATAATAATTCATTGTATAGATATTTTATAATTTTATATGCATACCATTGTTTATGGGGTCCTAGGGTTATTTCCAGTTTGAGGCCATTTATTATTTGTTGTACTATTATGCTTTTAGGAACACTCATACATTCATGATATGTACACATTTCTGTTGGGTATATATTTAGGTGTAGGATTACTGAGTCATAGAATTGGTGTGTGTTCAACTTTAGTAGATACTGTCTATATTAGTGTCCAAAGTGGTTGCACAAATCGACGCTTGTACCAACTTAGCAAGAGTGTTCCTGTTGCTCCATATCTTCACTATCACTTGATATTTGCAGACTTCGTTTTCCATTTTAGACATTTCAGTGAGTGTATTTTATATTTCCTGGAATATTAATATTTCTATGCAAGGCCCGTTTAAATTTTGTCCTTGTTTTTTTTTTGAGATGGAGTTTTGCTCTTGTTGCCCAAGCTGGAGTGCAGTGGTGCAATCTTGGCTCCCTGCAACCTCCACCTCCTGGGTTCAAGCGATTCTTCTGCCTCAACCTCCCGAGTAGCTGGGATTACAGGCGCACACCACATGCCCGGCTAATTTTTTTTGTATTTTTAGTAGAGACAGGGTTTCACCATATTAGCCAGGCTGGTCTTGAACTCCTGACCTCAAGTGATCTACCAGCCTTGGCCTCCCAAAGTGCTGGGATTACAGGCATGAGCCACCGCGCCTGGCTGTTTTGTCCATTTTCAATTGGACTATCTCCCTTCTAAATGATTTTTTTCCTTTTTAAAAAACTTTTAAGTTCGAGGGTACATGGGCAGGTTTGTTACATAGGTAAACTTGTGTCATGGGGGTTTGTCCTTCTAAATGATTTTTCAGATAAATGTACCACAACATCTTCTGCCACTGTGTGGCTTGCCTTTTCACCTCTTAATGCTGCATTGTGATAAATGTCTGTTTTTCATTTTAGTGGAATTCGATTTATCCACCTTTTACTTTTGGGATAGTGATTTTGATCAATCTTTTACTTTAGGGGTAGTGATTTTGATGTCCTGTTTAAAAGTGCATAATTATCCCATGGTCATAAAGCTGGTCTCCTGTGTTTCCTTCCTTCCTTTATTGTTTTATCAGTCACATTTAAGTCATGATCCATTTGGAATTGTTTTTTTGTTTATGATGTGAGGTAGGGATTCCGTTTTCTCATAGTGTGTTGAAGATGTTTGTGTTTGTGTTTATGAGCTCAGTTGGCCTATAATTTTCTTTTACTGTATTGTTCTTGGCTTATTTTTGTATAAAAGTTATGCAGTCCTGTAAAAGAAGTGAGTGTTCCCTCTTTTTCTGTTCACTAGCAGAGTTTGGCAGTTGGAAGAATTTACTGGTGAAACCCATCTGAACCTGAAGTTTTATTTTGAGATTCTTTATTGTGTGTGTGTGTGTGTGTGTGTATTTATATATATATATATATATATATATATATATATATATATATATATATATTTTTTTTTTTTTTTTTTTTTTTTTTTTTGAGACAGGGTCTGGCTTTGTCACCGAGGCTGGAGTGCAGTGGTGCAATCTCGGTTCACTACAACCTCTGCCTCCCAGGTTCAAGCCATCCTCTCACCTCAGCCTCCCAAGTAGCTGAGACCAGAGGTGCATGCCACCACACCTGCCTAATTTTTTTGTATGTTTTGTAGCGATGGAGTTTTGCCATGTCACCCACACTGGTCTCAAACTCCTCAGCTCAAGTTATCCACCCACCTCGGCCTCCCAAACTGTTGGGATTACAGGTGTGAGCCACCACATCTGGCATCCATTTCTCTAATGGGTATAAGACTATTCAAGCTTTCTTTCTTATTCAGTTTTGGTGAGTTGTGGCTTTTCTAGATATTTGTCCCTTTTATCCAAATTTTCAAATTGATTGACATAATCAAGTTGTTCATAGTATCTTTTTACTGTCTTTTTACTATTTGCAGGATCTATAGTGATAATTAACATGTTTTTCATTTCTGGTGCAATAGTTTGTGCCTTCTCTCTTCTTCTTGCTAGTTTATTAGTCTTTTCAAATCCACCTCTTACATTACTTTTTATTATAAATTTCTTTCCCATTTTATTGATTTATGTTCTTAATTGTAGTGTTGCCTTCCTTCTACTTTTTTGGATAGATTTGTTGTTCTTCTAAATTTCTTGGTACAGTTGATACTCACCTTTTCTTCTTTTGTAGTCTATGCACTAAATTGTATTATTTTCTGTTTAGGCAATAACTGCATTCCACAACTTTGACATGTATTGTCATTATCATTCAGTTGGAAATATTTTCTAATTCTCATTTTTTTTTCTTTTACCAGAAAGAATTGTTTATTTTATATATATACTATACATATATTATATATATTTTTGTATTATATTAAATAATATACTCATATTATTATTTAGGAGTATATAATTGCTTGTCAAATTATCTTCTTGTAATTGATTTCCATTTTATTCTACTTATATTAGAGATCATATTCTGAATTATTTAATCCTTTGAAATGTTGAGACTTGCTTTATGTCCCAGCATTTCTATGTTGGTAAAGGTGACATACAAACTTGAAGAAATGTGTATTCTGAAGTTGTGTGTGTTGTTCTTCTTTATGTATCAATTAAGTCCAGTTTGATATTTGCATTGTTCACATCTATATCTATACTATTGTTTTGCTCACTGTTTTGTCAGTTGTGGGAAAAGATGTGTTAAAATCTCTTATCATAGATTTGCCTATTTCTCATTAATTCTTTCAATTTTTGCTTTCTATATTTCTATACGCGTTATCAGATTCATACGAAAATCTAGGATTGTTATATATACCTTCCTGTTGAATTTTAAAACCTCCCTCTTTATTTCTAGTAATACTTCTTGTCTTAGTCTGTTTTGTCTGTTAGTATATAGGTATACCAGCTTTCATTTGCTTATTGTTCCTATGGTATAACTTTTTTCAACCTTTCGCTTTGAATCTTTATGTTCTATTTGTTCTTATATGTAAGGTATATTTTTCCCCCAGGAGAATATAGCTGAATATTGTTCCTTTGCCCAGCCTGACAACATTTATCTTTTAATTGGAATATCTATGATAATGGATATATTTATGTTTAGATCTATCATCTTACATTTTTTTAGTCCCATCTGTTCTTTATGCCTTGTTTTTGATTAAGCAAGTCTTTTTTATCCCATTTCCTCCTCTGTCAACTTATAAGTTATACATTATTTTATTCTTCTTATAGTGTTACCATACAGATGTAAACATGCACTCTTGCATTATTAAGATCTACTTTAATTTTGTGTTTTCATCATTTTTTGGACAATGCAAGAACTTTTCAAAACTAGCTTCAGTTACCCTTATTTGTGTTATTATAATATTCTATGTATATTTAAAACTCCACAAGACGTCACTAGTATTGTTTTAAACAGCTTATTCGTTGAGAATCACCTACATATTCACACTTTCCAGTATTTTTCATTCTTTTCTCATTAACTTGCTGCCATCTTTTTTCCTTTTGCCTGAACATCTGTGTTTATTTTTTATCACTTGACTGCTAACAATGAATTTGCTCATTATTTTGTGTGACTGCAGCTGCATTTTGCCTTTATTTTTATTTTTTATTTTTATTTTATGTTATTGTTTTAGATGGAGTTTCGCTCTTTTGCCCAGGCTGGAGTGAAGTGGCACGATCTCAGCTCACTGCAACCTCCTCCAGTTTCAAGCGACTCTCCTGCCTCAGCCTCCTGAGTACTGGGATTACAGGTGTCCGTGAACATGCCCGGCTACTTTTTGTATTTTTAGTAGAGATAGGTGTTCACCATGTTGGCCAGGCTGGTCTCAAACTCCAAACCTCGTGATCTGCCCACCTCGGCCTCCCAAAGTGCTGGGATTACAGGCGTGAGCCACTGCACCTGGCCTTACCTTTATTTTTGAAGGATGCTTTGCTTAGTATAAATTTTAGACTTGTAGTAATTTTATTTTAGCATACTAAAGATATCATCTGTTTTCTGGCTTCCATCATTTCAGTTGAAAAATCAGTCAGTCTGATGTTGTGCTGTATAAGGTAATTTGTCCTTTTTTTCCAGTTTCTTTTTAAACTTTCTCTTATGCTGGGCCAGGCGCGGTGGCTCACGCCTGTAATCCCAACCCTTTGGGAGGCCGAGGAGGGTGGATCACCTGAGGTCAGAAGTTCAAGACCAGCCTGGCCAACATGGCGAAACCCCGTCTCTAATAAAAACACAAAAATTAGCCAGGCATGGTGCTGCGTGCCTGTGATTCCAGCTACTTGGGAGGCTGAGGCAGGAGAATCGCTTGAACCCAAGAGGCAGAGTTTGCAGTGAGCAGAGATCGTGCCACTGCACTCCAGCCTGGGCAACAGCAAGAGACTGCATCTCAAAAAAATAGATAAACAAAAAATAAAATTGTCTCTTAATGTGGTGTTATGTGGGAAGTTGAAAAAAATAAAAAAGGCTGGGCACAGTGGATCACACCTATAATGTCAGGATTTTGGTAGGCTGAGGCAGGCAAATCAGTTGAAGCCAGAAATTGAGACCTCCCTGGGCAACATAGTGAGACCCCTGTCACTACAAAAAATTTAAAAATTAGCCAGGTGTTGTGGTGCATGCGGGTAGTCCTAGCTACTCAGGAAGCTGAGGCAGGAAGATCTCTTGAACCCAGGAGCACGAGGCTGCAATGAGTGATAACACCACTGCACTCCAGCCTGGGTGACAGAGTGAGACCCTATCTCTAAAAAAGAAAGAAAAGAAAAAGAAAATTTTGTCTTTGACTTAGATTGTCAGCATTGTTATTCTATGTGCCTACATTTAGTTTTCCTTGTATTTATTTTGCTTGGTTAGGAAAGCTTCTGGAATCTGTAGACTGAGGTATTTTATTTTGGAAAATTCTCACCCAATATTTTTAAAATATTGCTACTTCCCCATTCTCTCTTCTCTTTCTGGGACTCTTAATTACAAGTGTGTTGGATATTTCACTATGTCCCAAATGTCTATTTTGCTATTTTCTCTATATTCTTTTCTGTGTTCTCTATATTCTTTTCTCTCTCTGCTTCAATTTGATTGTTTTCTATTGACCTTTCAGTTCACAAACCATCTGTTATATGTGTTAAACCTGCTTGTTACCCATCTATTGAATTCTCAATTCATTATTGCCTTTATAATAATTTTTAAAGTTTGAAACAATCTTAAACTCCAAAAAGTTGCAAGTGTATTACAGAGAACATTTTTTTCTCAACCAATTTTGAAATTAAGTTGCCAGCCTGATGTAGCAACACCTGCAAGTGATTTCCTGTGATTTTTCTACAAATAAGGACATTTTCTTGCATAACCATAATATACTCATCAAAATTAGGAAATTAACCCTGATGCATTCTTTCCCTCTAAACGTCTATTCCTATTGAAGTTTTGCCAGTTGCCCTAACAGTGTCTTTTATTGGAAAAGGATCTAATCAGAATCATGTATTGCATTTAGTTATATCCTGTTCCTCAGTCTTTCTTCGACTTTCCTTGCCTACTCAGACTGCAACATCCACCTGTGCTCTGCCACCCACATACACACAGATGCCATCCTTATCTGCTCAACCTATAATGCCCTGCACTGGGCCATCCTCCCAACCAGAGACACCTTCCTCACTCCATTCAACCTTTAACATTTCATCCTAGGACACCCTCCTACATGAAAGCCTTCACGCTGCTTAGGCTATGACACCTTATGCCAGGTCACCCCCATGCATGGAAGGCCTACTCACCCCAGTCAGGCCCTGACTTTTCACACAGGGCCTCTCCCCATGCCTCCCCCTGCTGCATGGATGCCCTTCTTAACCTGCTCAGATTATGGCACCACATACCAGGCTGCTCCTCCATGGACACTTTTTTCTCTTGACTCAAGCCTTGTAACTGCTTGCCAGATTGCCCCCATATAATGTAAGATATTTCTCACCCTAGTGAAGTTCTAATACACCTCACTGGGCAATTCTCCTATGTAGATGCCCTCCATGCCCTTACTGGAGGCCATTGCATCTCCTTCAATACACACATACTGTGGTATAAATGTCTTACCTCATCCTGCCCTACCAACAACTTTAAAAGTGCATAGTTCAGGAAGAAAAGGGAAGAAGAGGAAGAAGAAGAGAAAAAGGAAAGAATTCTAGAATTTCTGTTTTGTTAATAGATTCCAATGCTCTAGTAAAATTCTCTGTCTTTTCATTATTTTCTTTAACATATTCAAATTATTTTTGTGTCAGAGAACTTGAATAATCCATGTTATCTGTAGGCCTATTTGTATTGCCTGATCTTTCTCTTAGTTTTCATTCATTTGGTCTTGTTTTATGGTGTGCCTGTTAACTTGTTATTGAATGCTGGCCATTGTGTATGAAAACTTTTGAAGATGTTATCTTCCTCAAGAAAAGATTTAAATTTCTGCTAGCCAGCACGTAAGGTGGGTGGATCACTTTAATGCAGTCAAGACTGATCTATTCCCAGTTTCTGTAACTCTTACAGTCAAGCCCTTCCTGGATTTCAAATGAAAGCTGGATTGTCCAAGGCATCTCTCCTCTTTGGAAGGCCCCCACCTGAATTACAATTTTTGACTCCTCAGTGCCATGCAATTGCCTCTTGGTGATTTCTTTCTGCTTGGCTTCTCTGCATCGTTTCTCTATATGTGGCTTAGGATCAGCAATTTCTGGAAGGAAAATTATATGCAGAGTGTTGACTCTTTTTCTGTGGTTTCCTTCCTCCAGGATCTCAGTCTCTCAAGCGCTGGCTGGCTGCTTGGTAGCCCTGCACTTGAATATTCATGTACCTGTTCCACTGAGATTACTGTAGACTTCAGGCTGCTGCTTTCTGTTTGGGTTCTATGTCCTGCACTGCAGCTCTGCAAATGCCTTAAGAGAAAAACATGGTGACCAGAGCAGGAATCACCTCTATGTATTTCCCTTCTTTCTGAAATTTTTGCTTCTTGAGTTCTGGTTCCTTTGATTGTGTTCCAGTGAATTTTATCAAGGTTGATTCTCAGCAGGAAGAAGAGTATAATACCAGCGACTTCATCATAGTCCTAAGTGGAAGTCCTCCACGTGCATGAATTTAAGTTTTCCTTACATCATGCCTTCTTTGTTTGTTCTTTATTTCTTTTGTTAACCTGTTCTAACTTTTGCTAGATAGATTGCAGGTGTTGGATTTTTGGTTCAAGATTTCATTCCATTATGCTTCATCTATTTCACAATTCTTTAAAAAAAAAAACCTTCAATGAGATATATTTTACATATAATATACAGTCCTTTAACAATTGTATTCAGCTTTATTGCCACATTACTGAATGTTAAAAATAAATGTTTGCTCCTCACTATGTCTTATACCCTGTATCTTCCCCTTTGTTCTATCCATTTTTCATTTTGCCGGCAAATATCTGTAACTAATTTTTTTAAAGATAGGGTGGGTGCTTGGATGCTACTTCTTTCATGATTGAAAATATCTTTATTTTGCTCTAGCATTTGAATGCTGCTTTAGGTAGGTAATAAATTTCTTCATTGACAGTCTTTTTCCCTCACAACTCTGAGGAGACTATGTCTTTTTTTTTTTTTTTTTTTTTAGCCATTTGGTGTTATAGATGAGAAATCTGATTCTTCTCACTATGTTGACAGCTCTAGTGCCTCTTGGTGGCTTTTTTTTTTTTTTTTTTCTGCCTACCAGAAAAGATTTTAGAGTTTTTTCTTTGTTCTTAGACTTTGGAAATTTCACCAAGATATGTTTACATGTATGTCTTCTTTCAGTATTTCTATTTGACAGTTCATGAACCTTAATATCCTAAAGTTTCAAATCTTTCTTTGATTAATGGAACTTTTCTTATATTATTTGTTTCATCCTTATACATTTTTCCTTTGAATTCTTAGGATAGATATTCAGTCTCCTGGATCTGTCTTTCATATCTCTTAACTTCACCCTCATAACTTCTTATGTCTTTGCCTGCCCTGTAGGGAAGAGTCCTTCTAGATCACTAATTTGCCTTTAGCCATGTTCATTCTAGTACTCAGCTCATCTGTTGTTTTTAAAATATATTTTTTCAATCATCTTAAATTTCCAGGATCTTTCTTGTTTTCCTATTTTTCCTTTTCCAGTAAAGACTATTCTTATTTTAAGGATGTTATCCTCTCAAATCTCTAATGATATATTTGTAATGTCTAATTTTTTGTCTTTGGTTTTCCGGATTAAGTCTCCTTTCAGGGGGACAAGTAGGGAATGTGAAACTAGCTTCTCTGCTTGCGTAGCTTGGTGACTGTCATGCTACTGGTTGTCCCCATTGCCAAGTGATGCTTATATACTCACATTTTAAAATTCAGGTCTAGATTGATCATTCATGGTAATTGATAGGGATTTTCTTAGCTATTGCTAAAGGCTCCTGTCTGATAACACTTGGATAGACTCATTTCTGCAGGCCGTGGTTGAGCACAGGGTTCTGCAAGTGGACTTCAAGCAGCTATGATAAGTGGCTGAAGAAGTGTTCATGAATAGGCTTCCCTTCAGGGTGCCTGAGCTGGCAACAAGCTGGGAAACTGGAACTGTCCCAGTGATAGACACTAGGAAGGTGTTATTTGAGAGATGGCAGCGTTCAGGGATTTCTTTGCTTTTCTTAGCTGCTTTGCTTTTTCCCTTGTCCATGTCCAATGGGACTGCCCAGAGTTACCTGAGGCAGTGCTCCCTTTCCTTTCTCTGGCCCCTCAGGGTGGCTTCCACAGCAAATATCCCTCACTTCACGCAGCCGTACTTCCCAACACTTGAGCTGGTGGTAGATGATGTAAGGGCATCCGCAGCCTACACTACCACAACCTCATAGTCCCTTCCTTCTCTCACGCCCAGTTCCTCCTCACCTTAAGCTTGGGGTTTGTCCTGTCCTCTGGCAGAAAAAAATCATTCACAGCTTTATTTAGTAGTTCCCTGTTTTTCCTGTACTCAGTTATAAGTTACTACCTTTGTTTCTTCACCAATATAGTCTTTTAAAAATATCCTCAGCAGCATAACACAACTCCTACCTCCAAAATTTTGAAAGCAGTTTATTAAGTAAATGAAATTTAATCCATAAATATAATCATGAACGAACCATATATGTCATTTAATCATTTTCACATAATTTCTGTCCCACTATGTAAGCAGACAAGTATTCTTTATTTGTTTCACTGTGCACTGGGATTTAGGTTTCGTTTTTCAATGTATAGTCTGTGTCCTGTGATTTTAAGAAAATTTTAAAAAGAAATTATTTAGCTGTTTAATGTGATAATTAACTTAATCATGTTTGAAACAATAGTGGTCATCTAAACAAAGCAGACTTAATTATTCTTATTGAAGTTTCTTCTGAGTACATTTGGGGGACCAAGGTATTTTTTCATAAGCACAAGCTAGTATCTAAATTGCATTCTTTACTGAGAATTTTATCTTTATAGTACCTAATTCCTTCACTGTAGTGACTCAAGCATGGAGTCAGAGACCCAGGTTCAAATCCTGGCTCTTCCACTTACTGACTCCATAATTTAAACAGCCCAGTGCCTGGCACAGAGAGGGTACCTTGGTAAATATTGGATGAGTGAATATATGAAGTTACTTACATGTATGAGGCTGAGTTTCCTTGCCTTGAAAACAGGAATAACAAAGAGCTTGCTTATGGATTATAGACAATTTATGTAAAACCTCTTGGCATATAGTAGGCATTCAATTAGTGCTAGGTATAACAATAATAAATTTTATACAAGAGTACTTTTATTAATATCAAGCAAGTCCCACAAGTAATAGGAGTTATCCAGGTTGATGGGGTGGTGAGAGGAGTCTACCTACAAGACACAGTTGCTTTGGATAGTTTCCAGCATGTTTTCTTCCTCTCTTGCTGTAAACATTTGTTAAAGCAGAGTATGTTCAACAGTTCTGTGCAGGATCAAGATTGAAAGAGCAAAGACATAGTCCTAAGCGGCATGCAAACCAATTGAAGAGACCTTCTGGACATAATGAGAACACACTCCTAAAAAATAGTAAAGCAAATGTGAGGCATAGACTGAAGAAGAGAATAAGGGAGTTGGGTGAGTGTGAGGAAAGGTTATGTAAAAGTGGATTTCGAATTGAAAAAAAAGAGGGTATTTTGATTGGCACAAAGACTATGTGAAGGCTGGGCGTGGTGGCTCACGCCTGTAATCACAGCACTCTGGGAGGTGGAGGTGGGCAGATCACCTGGGGTCAGGAGTTCGAGACCAACCTGGCCAATATGACGAAAACCCGTTTCTACTAAAAATACAAAAATTAGCCGGGCGTAGTGGTGGGCACCTGGAGTCGCAGCTACTTGGGAGGCTGAGGCAGGAGAATCGCATGAACCTGGGAGGTGGATCGTGCCACTGCACTCCAGTCTGGGCAACAGAGCAAGACTCCATCTCAAAACAAAACAAACAAACAAAAAAAACAACCATGTGAAGATTGGTCAGGCAGTGCATGGGGAAGGTGTAGTGTGGGTGTCCTGGTGCAGACAGATCCTGGGGACGGTAGGAGACTGGTAGTTTGGTATGGAGGAGACGCTCAGAGGGAGCAGTGAAAGGTGAGGTGAGGGAGGTAAAATGAACCCAATTTGCAGTTCAGCTTGGTCATTGCATTTAATTTTTCACTTTGCTGTTTCCCACAGCCCTAGCCAGTTAGCACCTTGTTTGAATACATTCATCAATAGTCCAGAGAGGGTGAGAACTATTAGATGAAGTGTTTTTACTTTGAGATGCTCTACCTTGACTTACAATTTGAACAGATTAAGCCTGGTTTTTGCAGATCACAGGGTCTTAAGAAAAGCCAGCTAAGGTTTATGAGCTAGTTATCCCTTTGGCAATCAACACTTAAAGTGGACATATTGAGACCTGTCTTTATCTGAAGTAATTATGGCAAGTTAAACCATGTTCCCTTTCATCTGAGGAGATGTGAGCCCCTCTGAAATATTCTTCCCTCCTTCCTATAATTTTTCTCTCACTTGTCATTCCCTTCTGATTCAAAGCTAGTTGATGGGTTGTGGAATCAGGATTTAAACCCCTCTCTCTATCAATTTTGTGAACAAAACTTTAAAAAAAAAAATGCTAACACAGAGCCGGGTGCAGTGGCTCGTGCCTGTAATCCCAGCCCTTTGGGAGGCTGACGGGAGTGGATCACCTGAGGTCAGGAGCTTGAGACCAGCCTGGCCAACATGGTGAAACCCCGTCTACTAAAAATACAAAAAATTAGCCAGACGTGATGGCAGGTGCCTATAATCCCAGCTACTTGGGAGGCTGAGGCAGGAGAATCGCTTGAACCCAGGAGGCGGAGGTTGCAGTGAGCCGAGATCCTGCCATTGTACTCCAGCCTGGGCGATAAGCACGAAACTTCATCTCAAAAACAAACAAAAAAAAATGCTAACACCATTTAATTCAAGGCTGCCCATGATGGTACGCAACACATATGAAAAAGTAAATTACAAATAAATGATAGGTCTTCATGTGCTAAGGGTATATAATTTTTTATTTGCTTTCTCTTTCTTCCTTTCCTTTTGATTGTTGTTGTTAATAGAAATGCTATTTTTTCAGTAAAAATTTTAGATAGAACAGTCTTTGATTTTCAGCATTTATTTTTATATTTCTATTATTGGAATGCCTGCATTGGTACATAAGCTAGTATATATGGCAAAATTGTTGGGATTAAATGCAAGCTTACTACATTGATTCCATGCTATAAATACTGTTCCCTACTTATTCTAATATATATAGATAGATATAGATATACATCTACTTTAATAGACATTTCATGTTTTAAAGTATTGTCTTTTAGAGTTTTCTGTTATTTATCATCCCAAGATGTAATTCTCTAAAGAAGGGAATGGCAAATTATTTTAATGCTTTTATTGTTTTTATTTCTAGCTTATTCCACTAAGCTCAACAAATTTCCTGTATTTAATATTAATGATGACTTGAATGATCTGTGTACCAGTGCAGTAAGCCCAAATACTACCAAAGCCACGCGGTACGCCTTGAATGTGTGGCGATATTGGTGCATGACCAACGGGCTCAAAGACCACACAGACATCACCAAGGTAAGGGACTCTTGAGTTTACTTCTTTCAGCCAACTTCACTGAGCTTCCAAATGCCAGGCACTGTGCTAAGCATTGTAGGAAACACAGAACGGTGGCCTTCTGCCTGGGGAAACTTTGGAAGAACATAGAATAGAAAAAATCCACACACAAAGCAGAATTTAACAAGTGTTTTATGAATTTATAGATTGGAAATGCCTGAAAAGTTCAGATGGATAAATTAATTTCAGTTTGGTAAAACTGGAGAGAGAATTGATATTTAAGTGTTTTTTTTTTTTTTTTTTTTGAGGAAAGGTAGGATTTCGGTAGAATTAGATGAGGACAGGAGCCTTCTAGGCTGAGTGATGTGAGGAAGAATAAAATTTGGGGAGGCAGACTCACTTGCCTACAGCAGAGGCCTCATATCTTGGTATCATGGACAATAAAACCAGATTCTGATAACCCTTAAGTGCCAGGCTAAAATCTTGTGAACACTGGAAAATCACTGAAATATCTTTTTTTGTTTTTGCTAAGGAGAGACTATATTTGAAACGATTATTGCAGGGGCAGAGAAAGAGACTATTGTAGTGGGGAAAACACTCTGACCATAAAATCCGCAAGCATCCTAAGGATTAGACAAAAGGGAAACCACTGAAGTTGTTTGAGAGAGAAAAAACATAATGAAAGTAGTATTTTAGGGAAATAATTGGAAGTGATGAGCAAAAAGTTAATTAATGTCTTTGGTCCTCCATTTCCCCCATTTGTAAAATGAGCTCTTAAATTTCTTCCAACTTGAAAGCCAGGGGTACTGGCACACACCTGTAACAGTCCCACTTACTTAGGAGGCTAAGGCAGGAGGATTGCATGAGCCTAAGAGTTCAGGGCTACAGTGTGCTACAACCATGACTGTAAATAGCTACTGTACTCCAGCCTGGGCAACATAGCAAGACGCTGCCTCTAAAAAACAAACAGGAAAACTGAAAAACTCATCCAACTTGAAATGCTTGAGGTTTGTAAATCGAAGGAAATAATCTTGGACATGTGGAGATAGAACATAAAGGTACTGTATTTTGATTTGACTGCATTGAGTCTAAATCAGATGTGCAGATGGAAATGGCCAACAAAGAGTTAGGAATGTGGGACTTAAAACATGGTGGAACTGTTAAAGCTGGAAGTATACATTGAAAAGTCTTGCAAATAGAGGTCATAGTTGAAGCCCAAGGGCAAGTGAGATCTCCAGGTTTGAGTGATGTGCTTAGGGAATCAACAACAGATGAAATAGGACAGGAAACCCAGGTTTCTACTTCTGGCACCATGGTACACTACATAGCGTGAGGGACCTTTCTACTGTACTTGAAGACAGGGAAACATCCATGGAACCAAAAAAAAAAAAAAAAAAAAAAAAAAAAAGTGCAATGGAAGCAGTGGCCAGTAAGCACATATGAAAGGCAGGGTCCTGGGTCCTGTCTGAGAGCGTATGTTGATAACATTATTTAACAAAGGGAAGATGAGCTGATGAATCCTTGATGAAAAAGAGGACCTGAAAGGATCCTAAAGCGGTTCTAGGTAGGTAGCATACCCTGGCTCCTGGCAAAGTCATATCATAATACTCTTTTAGGGAAAATATCCAAAATGTAGGTGCTCAGGTTTTTTTGCAGATTCAGAGCAACTACATTTGTGCTCGTTAAAAAAAAAAAAAAAAAAAAAAAAAACAGCTGCTGAAGGAAATAAACCACAATGCATGAGGATGAATAAAAACAACAAACAACAGATTTAGACACGAAGGCCTTTAGATAGCAGATTATAGACTATGTATGAAATTTTTATAAAAATAAAAACGTATAGAAATAAGCAACAATATACTAATCACAGTAATCTAGCAGATTTAAAAACAAATTGAAATTTCCATTTCTAGCCAGAATTACCCTCCTAGAAAACCAGACACAACATATGAAACAACTCTTTTTAGACAGAACGGTCTGCTCAGAATGTGATCCCTAAGGCACAGGAAACAAGTGAGAGGAGCGCTGTCATCTCGGGATTTCTGCCTGGAGGCAATTTCTGAACTGCAGTGAAGGGAGGGGAATCTGTTCAGAGCTTGGCGATCTCACTGATTTGAGGGGAGGCAGAGATCACAGTTTAGAAAGGCTGAGGATACAAGTTCACTAGAAAGAAATTTCATTGTTTATTGAGAAAAAAAATGACAAAACTCAGAATCCAGCATTGTAAATTTCACAATTTCTAGTATCCAATCAAATATTACTAGACATGGGAACATGTGACTCATACATGGGAGAAAAATCAGTTAAGTCTTTCACTTCAGCCAGTTTGGAGAGCCCTTATTCTTGAACCTTATTCTTGAACAACCATAAAACAGATGAAACCCTTATTCTTGAACAACCTTATTCTTGAACAACCATAAAACAGATGAAAGATATAAAACAACGTTTTTCAAGGCACTGTATAATAGGCTAAGGACAGTGACTTCTGAGAGACAGCAAACAAGGTAATAATACCTGTGACTCCTCCAGCTTGCTGCCTTGAGAGAATTAATAGTAGGTTTGTGGTACAGGGAGGGAGAATCCAGTCAGAGCCTAGCAGACTTGCTGAGTTAAGGAAATGGAGCTGAGAGTCCAGAGAGACCAACATGGCTGAAGTTGTCATGACAGAGCACTCAAAACTGGAGAGCTGCACAGCAAGATAACCTAAGAGATCTGAAGATAATCTCCCTCAAATACTCAGCTGAATACTGATCAACATATGTGTGTGAGGAAGCTATCTGAGGCTGACAAAGAACTGCCTGAAGAGATTAGAGGGAACAGTACTTGGCACTAACACAGAATTGGAAACTGTACCTGTTCCCACCAGCCAAACTGGAAAAACCTCAGGATTCATGGGGTACTCAGAAAGGACTTGCATCAGGTGTGGGGAATAATTAGCCCTAGACAGAGCACTGCTGTAATCCCACCGAGGAAATCTTGAAAATGCTTTGATCCAAAATGAGGATCTCACAAAGATCCAAAAGGATCAAAGCATTTTCAAGTAACTTAATCATGTCCCAGAACAAAGTTTCAGAATATGTATAGTAATGTAACAATATCTAGAACACAAGAAATGAAATTCACAATGTCTAGCATCTAAACAAAAATTATCAGACATACAACAAAGCAAGAAAATACATCCCTTAAAGGATTAATCCACCAAAACCAGGCCAGAACTAACTAGATTGTATAACTAGAAGACAAGGACATTAAAACAGTTATTGTAACTATATTTGATAAGTTCAAAATTTAAGTAGAGACATGGAAAATATAAAAAGGACTCAAAATGAACTTATAGATATAAAACTACAATGTGTGATGAAAAATAAATGCTTACACATATTTTAGAGAAGAAAATATGTGAACTTGAATATATAACAATAGTAACTATGTAAAATGAAACACCGAAAGAAAAGAGAATTTTTTTTTATTTTGAGACAGAGGCTTGCCCTGTCACCCAGGCTGAAGTGCAATGGTCCAGTCATAGTTCACTGCAGCCTCAATCTCCTGAGCTCAAGTGGTCCTTCTACCTCAGCCTCCTGAGTAGCTAGGACCACAGGCATGAGCCACCACACCTGGCTAATTTTTTTTTTTTTTTTTGTACAGACGATGTCTCTCTGTGTTGCCCAGACTGATCTCAAACTTCTGGGCTCAAGCTATTCTCCTGCCTTGGCCTCCCAAAGTGCTGGAATTACAGACATGAGCCACCATACCCCACCTGAAAATTTTAAAAAATAATCAGAGCATTACTGACATGTGGGGCAATTTCAAGCAGCCTTATGTACACGTAATTGGAATCCCTGAAAAAGAGAAAAGGAGGAGGAGGAAGTAACCAAATTACTTAAAACCAATGATAAAGAGAAAAAAGCAGCCAGGTAAAAAAGACATATTATATACAGAGGAACAAAGATAGGGTTGACAACAGATTTCTCATTAGAAACAACGAAAATGAAAAGGCAATGGGGCAATTTCTTTAAATTATTGAAAGGAAAATACTTTCACTATCCTCAGTGAAAACAGCTTTAAAGAATGAAGATCAAATAAAGACTTTTCAGGCATTCAAAAATGAAGGAATTTATCATCAGCTGATTCACACTTAGAAAAATGTTAAAGGAAGTCCTTCAGCCAGAAGGAAAATGATACCACATGGAAATATGGATCTAAACAAAGGAATGAAGATTACTGGAAATGATAGCTACATGGGTAAATATGTAAGTTTTTAAAATTTTTAAATTTTCTTTCAAAGATCACTGACTTTTTAAATGAAAACCATAACAAGATAAAAATGGAATAATAGAAATATTAAATTGATACAGAAAAAAAGAAAAAAGAACCTTCTCATTAGAAACTGTGCAAACCAGAAGACAATAGAATAACATCTTTAAAAAGCTGAAGGAAAAACTGTCAACATAGAATTTTATATTCAGAGGAAATAAAAATAAAGGTGAAATAAAGACCTTTCAGATGAACCAAAACTGAGAGAATTCATCACCAAAAGACCTACACAACAATATATATTAAAAGAAGCTCTCCAGGCAGAAGCAAAATTATACCATACAGAAACAAGGATCTCACAAAGGAATGGAAAGTACTTGAAATGGCATATAAAATTTGTTTTTCTCATAACAATATATTGCAAGGTTTATATTTTATATATGGAGAAAAAATGCATTACAGCAATAGCAAAAAGGATAAGTGGATGAATGAAAGGGTATGTTGTAAAGTTCCAACAATATATGCAGAGTGGTATAGTATTTGAAAGTAGACTATGGTAAGTTAAAGATAGATATTGCAAATCTTAGAGCAAGACTAAAATATAAAACACAGAGATAGAGTGGATAATCCTAATGTGGAAATAAGTGGAACTGTAAAAAAAAAAATTCAATGGAAAAGAAGAGGAAAAAAGGAACAAAGAACCAATGGAACAAATGAAAAACAAATGGCAAGATATGGTAGCTGTAAACCCAGCTATCTTGATAATTGTATCTACCAATGAAAAGAGAGATACTGTGAGGACTGAATTTTTTAAAAAAGCAAGGACCAACTATGTGCTATTCACATCTGACTTTAAATATAAAGACTGAGAAAGGTTAAAAGTAAAGTGATGAGAGAAAGATATACTATGCAAGCATTAATCATAAGAAACCTGAAGTAGCTATTAATATCACACAAGGTAGAATTCCACAGAAGGAATTTTAACAGGAAGAAGGAAATTTCATAATGATAAAAACATCAATTCATAAAGAAGACATGAAGATCATGTGTATACACTTAGAGCATAAAAGCACATGAAGCAAAAGATGATAAAACTTAAAGGAAAAATTGCAAATCCACAATTGGAGATTTCAGTACTTCTCCCTTGATAATTTATAGAACAAGTAGACTGAAAATCAGTAGGGATAAGGACTTAATGCTGTCAAACTGACTTAACCTAATTGACATGTATGTAGCACTCCAACCAAGTGCAGAATACAAATTCTTTCCAAATGCCATGGAATATTCACCAAACTAGACCAATATGGTGGGTCATAAAACAAATCTCAATTAATTTAATTAAGAGGGTTAAAATCATATAGAGTATGTTCTCTGTCCACAATAGAATTAAATTTTATATATATATAAATTATATATATATAATATATACATATATAATAAATACATATATAATATATACATATATATTTATTTATTTATTTATTTTATTTATTTTTTTTTTTGAGACAGAGTCTCACTCTATCTCCCAGGCTGGAGTGCAGTGGCACAATCTCAGCTCACTGCAACCTGTGCCTCCCAGGTTCAAATGATTCTCATGCCTTAGCCTCCCAAGTAGCTGGGATTACAGGTGCCTGCCACCATATCTGGCTAATTTTTTGTATTTTTAGTAAAGACAGGGTTTCGCCATGTTGGCCAGGTTGGTCTCGAACTCCTGACCTCAGGTGATCCTCCCGCCTTGGCCTCCCAAAGTGCTGGGATTACAGGTGTGAATGACTGTGCCTGGCCAAATTAAATTATAAATTAATTACAGATAGCTAACTAGAATGTACCCAATACTTGGAAGTTAGCATATTACTAATAACCAAAGGACCAAGAAGAAATCACAAAGGAAGTTATAAAATGTCTTGAACTGAATGAAAATTAAATCACCACTTACCAGAATTTGTGAGTTGTAGCTAAAATAATGTCTAGAGAAAAAATTTTTAGCTTTAAATGCTTATCACAGAAGGTCTAAAATCAATGAATGTGAAACAAAAAGAACTTGAAGAAATAAAAAATATGCTCAAGTGATTCTCCCACCTCAGCCTCCTGAGTAGCTGAGACTACAGGCATGCAACACCATGCCTGGCTAATTTTTAAATTTTTTTAGAGACCAGGTCTCACTATGTTACCCAGGCTGATTTCAAACTCCTGGACTCAAGTGATCCACCTGCCTTGGCCTCCCAAAGTGCTGGGATTACAGGCGTGAGCCACCGTGCCCAGCCCAGTTTTTATTTTATTCTTTCCCACTTGGTGTCATCAGCCCTATGACCAGTCTTTGACTTCTCTTTGGTCATTTTTACATCAAGGAAGCCAATTTTATCATCTATAGTGAGTCTTGACATGGTGAATCAATTCAGAATGGTTACTAAAGGAAAATGGTTTCTTGCGATGTCTTTATAATTGATTGAAACCTTAGTAACCTGGGGGGTAATCACTAACTAAAACTGAGTCAGAGAAAACTAAGGAGGCAAACAACACGGGCCAGAATGAACTGTTTCTTGTATGCAAACAAGATAAGTGTTGTGACTTGACATTTCACGAGGAATTGCTTTGGCTGTGATTTTACTTTGAAACTTGTAATATTCTGTGGAAATTAAGAAAAATGTTCTGTATCTTAAGTCAGCTTGGTTCGCCTGACACTAGGTTAATTCATTGGTTTAACCCATTGTTTTTTTTGTTTTTGTTTTTGTTTTTGTCTTTTGAGACGGTCTCACTCTGTCACCCAGGCAGGAGTGCAGTGGTGTGATCTTGGCTTACTGCAACTTCTACCTCCGGGGTTCAAGTGATCCACCCTCCTCAGCCTTCTGAGAGTAGCTGGGACTACAGATGGCACCACCATGCCTGGCTAATTTTTGTAATTTTTGGAGAGATGAGGTTTCACCATGTTACCCAGGCTGGTCTCAAACTCAACTCAAGCAATCCACCCACCTTAGTCTCCCAAAGTCCTGGGATTACAGGCATCAGCCACCGTGCCCTGCCTAACCCATGGTTACATAGTGCCAATCATGTATTTCGGGACTTCTGGTATGTGTTAAAGACCCAGTCATAAATGAAATGTAGTTCTTGTCTTCAGGGAGCTTTCAGTCCACTTCAAGAGATAGACATAAACTAGGTAAGAGAATGTACAACACGGAAAGGACCATAATAAAAATTTAATTTAAGTGCCATGGGATCCCATATGAGAGAATAACTTTGCTTAGGTTATGTAGAAAGTAAAATTTGAGCTAATTCTGGAAGAATGAATACAGTTTTTCCAAATAGAGAAGGTTAGTAGAAAAAAGCATTCTTGGCAGAGGAAGTAGCATGAAAAGGCCTTATGGTTTCTAGTTATGGCAAGAAGTTCGATGAAGCTGGAAAATAGAGTACAAAGGGAACCAAAAGGTCAGGTTACAGAAATAGGGTGTGTACTGGTCATCTACGGCTCCATAACAATCCACTCAAAAATATAGGGACCTAAAGCAACAGCCATTTTATTTGTTCATGATTTGATGAGTGAGTTAGCATTTTGTACTGAGCTCAGCTGAGTACCTCCCCTACTAGTCTCACTTGGGGTACTCATATGGGTGCAGTCATTTGGATGTTAGGTGGGAAACAACTTGTCCCCATATTCCCACAGTCTAACTGGGCCTCCTCACGTGGCAACACTATGCACTAAGGCAGTAAGAACCTATAAGACAGAAGCAGGCCAGGTGCGGTCACACCTGTAATTCCAGCACTTTGGGAGGCCAAGGTGGGCGGATCACTTGAGATCGGGAGTTAAGACCAGCCTGGCCAACATGGTGAAACCCCGTCTCTACTAAAAATATAAAAATTAGCTGGGCATGGTGGTGTGCACCTGTAATCCCAGCTACTCAGGAGGCTGAGGCAAGAGAATCGCTTGAACCCGGGAGGTAGATGCTGCAATGAGCCGTGATCACGCCACTGCACTCCAGTCCGGGCAACAGAGTGAGACTCTGTCTTAAAAAAGACAAAAGCAGCAAAAGCAGAACCCCTTGAAGCCTGGGAATTCACACATTCCTTGAAGGCTTGGAATTCACGCATTGTCACTTCTGCCATATTCTGCAGAGTAAGTCACGTGTTTAAAATAAGTCACTTGGCTAGCCCAGATTCAAGGCATGGGAAAATGGATTCTACTTGATTGGAGAAGCAGCAAAGTCTCATTGCCAAAGGGTGTGTGTACAGCAAGGGGAAATTGTAGCTGTCTTCTCATACTGTCAGAAGCAGATTGTGAAGACTTGCATACAAAGTAAACAGTTTGGAATTTATCCCAAGGGCACAGGAAACTATCAAAGATTTGCTTTTTGGTTTTTGTTGAAAGCACTAACATAAAAAGTAAGATTTTCTACTCAGCACCCCTTATTCAGGAACCGTTCCTCTCCTATAATCCACATGGTCAGTGCAGGAGCTATCACATTAGGAGCATGGATAGAATAGACTACCTTTTGGCAAGTTGTTTGGATTAGGGCCAATCAGAGTCCTTCTTTGTGGTGTTTTTCTCCTGAAAATGAGAGTTGGTCTCTTGCTAAACCTGAAGCTTTAAGACGTAAATTTGGGGGAGTGCTAGGTGGCTGTGCTTGCAGCTATGTGAAAAAAGCCACTCTGCACAAAGAAGCAGAGATGGAAGATGAGAATCCTGACAGCCTTGCAGTCCACTCGTTCTGATATCCCTCTCTGCCTCAGCTTCAAGTTTGGTTTGTCTCTTGCAACCAAAGGAGTCTCAACTACTATGAAGAGAGCTTACCAGCTGCAAGTAGGGAGTTGCAAGTGACAACGTAAAAATCCAAAGCCAGCTTTGTTTTAGTGCAATGGTTACTGGCAAGTTATTTTAACTGGTTATCGCTGGTATATAAAAAAGCTGTTTTTCTTATAGTTTGCATACAGCTAACCTACTCTGATAGCTTTTCAGCTGAATCTCTTGGGGTTTCCTAGACCAACAACCAGATTATCAGAAAGCAATTACATTTTGTCTTTTTCCTTTCCCATATACATGCATATGGATGTGTGTGTATATATAAATTATTTTTCTTGTCTTATCTGGTTGGTTAGAACCTCCAGAACAGTATTATATAATAACAGTGATATTCAGTAAGCTCTTCCTGTTCCTGACTTTATAAGAAAGATTTGAATGTTTTCATTGTGGGTACAGTTTTTCTAGCTCTTGCCTGTAAATTACACTTCATCGTAGTAAGAGGATCTTTTTCTTCCTATCTAAATTTGAATTTGAATTTTTAAAAATTTGTAATGGATGTCACATTTTTTTCAAATACTTTTCAAGTATGTATAAGTTCATATTACTTTTTGCTTTAATGTGTGAATGTCAATTATATTAAAATATTTATTAAGATGGAATCATTTTGTGTTCACTTCAGGAGTCAAACACTTCCCATGATGCCCACAGGATAGGTTTGATGCCTCTATATCTTCCCATAATGCGTTGAATGTATTGTCATTAATCCATTCATCCAACAAAAACTCATGGCACTACTCTATAAAACAAAAAAAGAGATTGAATCATTTTTACATTCTACAATAATCCCCCCTTGTTTTGATGCAGTATTGCTGTACTGCAGTCCTAAATTTAACTTGATAATACAGGTGTAACCAAACACAGGTGCAGCTGCTCACCACTTGCAAAGCCAGTAACAAAGATGAGATGCAGTGAAAGGAAAGTGACTTTATTCCAGAGCTGGCAGTGGGGAAATGGCCAAGGCTAGTGCTTTAAAGAAACCATTTTCAACTTTGGCTGGAGAGAGGGGCTTAAAAAGGGAACTGGGAATGGGAGGCATGCGGGAGTGTTGCTGGGCACAAGGTCTCTGTGTCTTGTTCCAGTGGCTATCTTGAGTCGTGGTCCACCTGAAGCATGGTGGCCTCATCTCAACAATAGCTGGGTTGTTGACGCATGGCCTTGAGGTAATCTCTGGAATTTTGAAACTGGGTCTCCAGGCCTGGTTTGTCTCCACATTAGCCCTGGAACTTCTAAGTAAGCACATAGTTAGATAAGTGTGCCTGGTGTAAGTTGAATAAGTACATAATTAGATAAATGTGCATGGTGTAAGGGAGTGTCTGGTGTCTGGAAAAAGGAGGGAAACAAAGGGTTTTAAGCTACATTTCAAGGCTGCATTCTGAGGCTAAGAAGGAAAGGAAAACAAAACTTTACAATGCATTTTAGCTGGGTCCAGTGGCTCAAGCCTGTAATCCCAGCGCTTTGGGAGGCCTAGGTGGGTGGATCGCTTGAGGTCAAGAGTTTGAGACCAGCCTGGCCAACATGGTGAAACCCCGTTTCTACTAAAAAATAAAAAAATTAGCTGGGTGTGGTGGCACACACCTGTAGTAACAGCTACTCGGGAGGCTGAGGCAGGAGAATCACTTGAACCCAGGAGGTGAGGCTTCAGTGAGCTGAGATCATGCCTCTGCACTCCAGCCTGAGCAACGGAGTGAGACTCTGTCTCAAAAAAAAAAAAAAAAGAGGCATTTCAAGGCTGGGATACCTGCCTGGTTACACAGGCAGTCCTTGTTTTGAGAGGTACCATATGAACTGGAATCTGTGTGTCTCAGAGCCATGCCCTCGCTGTGGGTGGTACTAATGTGCATACGTTCTATTTAACCTAATAACATGCAAAATGAAAATTGCTTGTATTTTACTTTCGGGAGTTTATATTTATATACTTTGGGTTTTAATGTAACATTTGTCAGATTTGGGTTAGAAAAAAATGAAGAGCCTTTCTGTCTTTTTCTATGCTCTGAAATGAAATGAAATGAAAAATGAAAAAGAAAAGCTGAACTGATTCCATAAAGGCATCCCTTTAGGAACAATATACATCTTTGACAATCATTTCACACTCTTTGGGGCTATTCAGATCCTTTACCTTTTATTGAACCCATTTTAGTAATTATATTTTGCTAGACAATTGTTCAGGTTATCTAGATTTTCATATTAATATGTATAAAGTATGTGATGTTCTTTCATATTCTTTACTCTCTTCATTTTCTGTATAGTCTTTCTTATTCCTAATATGGTTTAGGTGTATACACACTTCCTTTCCTCCTGTCTCACTCTCTTTATAAAGTCAGACCTGCTAGAAGTTTGTCGACTTTATAGGTATTTTCAAAGATTACATTTTTATCTATCCCAATTTATTTCTTTTCTAGTCCATTAATTTATTTTTTTATTTTTATTGATTCGCTCTCCTTTTTTTTTTTTTTTTTTTTTTTTTTGAGATAGAGTCTTGCTCTGTTGCCCAGGCTGGAGTGCAGTGGCATGATCTCAGCTCACTCCAATCTCCAATCTCTGCCTCGCGGGTTCAAGCGATTCTCCTGCCTCAGCCTCCCAAGTAGCTGGGACTGGACTACAGGTGCACATCACCATGCCTGGCTAATTTTTGTATTTTTTTTAGTAGAGAAGGGGTTTCGCCATGTTGGCCAGGCTGGTCTTAAACTGACCTCAAGTGATCCTCCTGCCTCAGCCTCCCAAAGTGCTGAGATTACAGGCATGAGCCACCATGCCCAACCCCACTCTACGATTTTTGAGTTTAGTTTACTTTTCTAGCTTTTTGAGTTGAATAATCAGTTTGCTTATTCTCAATAAAATTTTCTAACAATGTCATTCAAAACTATGATGTATATTTTTTATGTATATTTAGCAATATCTCATACATTTTGATATATAATGTTTTCAGCTTGGTTAATTTTTAATCTATAGTTCAGCTTTTATTTTCTCCTTAATTAAGGGCTATTAGAAGAATGAATGTTACCTGTCCAATGTCTACTCGATAAAAAAAAAATTTTATTGGGACTTTCTAATTGTCCTAGAATATGTATTCAGCTTGAATAGACCATGAGCAAGGGCTGGTTTGCCCTTCATAGTTCCATCTTGAAAATAAAGCTTTCTTAATAACCAAGCTCTCCTTCTCCTCCCACTGTCTCTAAATAAGGAGCTCATTCTGTCAGGATAGTCATTAACTTTTTCTTTTTCTTTTTCTTTTTTTTTTTTGAGACGGAGTTTCACTCTTGTCACCCAGGCTGGAGTGCAGTGGTGCAATCTCGGCTCACTGCAACCTCTGCCTTCCCAATGTAAGCAATTCTCTTGCCTCAGCCTCCCAAGTAGCTGGGACTACAGGCACACACAACCATGCCCAGTTAATTTTGTATTTTTAGTAGAGATGGGGGTTTCACCATGTTGGCCAGGCTGGTCTTGAACTCCTGACTTCAGGTGATCCGCCCACCTTGGCCTCTCTAAGTGTTGGGATTACATGCGTGAGCCACCATGCCCAGCTTTTTCATATCTTTTAAACAAACAACTGATATTGAAAACCTGTGGCTCATTAAACCACAGATATTTCAGGACCTATTCAGATAAATTCAATGGAAAAATCAAGGAGCATTAACTTGCTGTGCAAAAGACATATCAGACATCTTTTGCTATAGCATTATGTCTAGTAACCAAATGTTCTGTGCACATATCAAGGAAATCAATGATGAAGTTATTCAGAGTTTGTTTAATTCAGGAATTTTTCAGAGCGTTTGGTTGAATTTTATTAAAGGAGAGGGAAGCAACTGATTTGCAAACAAAACCAGGGGCCTTTCAAGAGGAACAGTGAAAGTTACAAACAGCCAGTAATAATAAGTGTGTATATACAGATGTATTTGCAGACACACATGTATATATGTGTATGGGGGGAGTGTCATTACTATTTACACACTCTTTCACGGTCCTCTGCTTTAAGCATTACAGCCTTGGAGAGGGTATTGATTATGTTGTTCTATTTTGCAGATTGAAATACTGAGGTTTAGGCCGGGCACGGTGGCTCACGCCTGTAATCCCAGCACTTTGGGAGGCCGAGGCAGGCGGATCAGGAGGTCAGGAGATCGAGACCATCCTGGCTAACACGGTGAAACCCCGTCTCTACTAAAAATACAAAAAAATTAGCCAGGCGTGGTGGCGGGCGCCTGTAGTCCCAGCTACTCGGAAGGCTGAGGCAGGAGAATGGCATCAACCTGGGAGGCGGAGCTTGCAGTGAGCCAAGATGGCGCCACTGCACTCCAGCCTGGGCGACAGAGCGAGACTCTGTCTCAAAAAAAAAAAGAAAAAGAAAAAAGAAATACTGAGGTTTAAAGATATTAGGTGGAGCCAAGTATGGAACCTAGATCTTCCAGCTTGAAATTCATTGTTCTTTCCATTATGTCCTGCTAAGGGCTCACAAAATGTCAACACAGCCCCTGGTGAGGATTAGAAGGAAGGAGGGGTCTGGCTGTGTGAGTGTCAAGTGTGTAACCTCCGTGTTTGTCTCATTTGAGATCCCTGCAGTGAAGTTGAACGAGCTGCTCGAGAACTTTTATGTCACCGTCAAGAAGAGTGACGGCTCAGACTTCCTGGCCACCTCGCTCCATGCTATTCGCCGAGGCCTGGACCGCATCTTGAAGAATGCAGGTGTCGGCTTTTCCATCACCAGCAGCACCTTTAGTTCCTCCACCAAGAAACTCAAGGAGAAGCTGTGGGTGCTGAGTAAGGCAGGCATGTCGGGCGCGCGTTCTCGCAACATCGTCTACTTCTCCCTTTCTGACGAGGAGGAGATGTGGCAGGCAGGGTGTCTGGGGGATGACAGCCCTATCACTCTCCTGTCCACTGTGGTCAAGTACAACAGCCAGTACCTGAACATGCGGACGCTGCAGGAGCATGCGGATCTGATGTACGGTGACATCGAGCTGCTCAAAGACCCCCAAAACCAGCCCTACTTTGCCCGGACAGACAGCGTCAAGCGGGAGAGTCGGAGCGGCTCCACCAGAGTGTGTCACGGGAAGATCTATCATGAGCATTCCCGGGGACACAAACAGTGCCCTTACTGCCTCCTCTACAAGTACATGTACATCCACCGGCCGCCCACCCAAATGGAGGCCAAGTCCCCCTTCTACCTGACTGCCAGGAAGGAGGCCACAGACATGGGCAGCGTGTGGTATGAGGAGCAGAGGATGGGGCTGCGCTCTCTTCGGGGAATTGTCCCAAACTTAGCCAAGAAGGTCAAGCTGGAAAACTGTGAGAACTTCACCTTTGTCTCGTTCACTCAGGTCTCTCGGAGGCTTGGCTCCCACAGCTGCTGCCAGTGAGCCCCTCCTGGGGCCTGCCCACTGCCCTGTCACCTGCTTGGGCCGGCCAGGGCTGGAGCAGCTGGAGCTCCTCGGAGGCAGGGGCTGACCAGGTGTGACCTCCCGGTCTGGCGGCTCTCCCCTGGTGTGGCCTGCTCTCCCTTTGACTTGGGGTTTGCTTTTTAAAATGAAACTAGATGAGTCTAAATCATTCGGATGGTTTATCCAAATGTGCGTCAACTTTGTTAGCTTTTAGAATCTAACACAATGTATAATTGCTACATACAAGAGTGAGGAAATTCATTTTCTCTAGTGCCTTTCTAGCACAGGTTTTCTCAAAACAAACAAAAAAAGGAAACTGTTAAGTAGTCATTTAAAAAAAAATCCCAGTAGCGCAGTAGCTTTAGAATGTTAGGAAGACTGTACACTTTGTTGAATTACACTCACAATTAGAAACTAGAGAGAGGCAGACACGTTCCCTATTTCCAGGAGACAGATTGCGCTTGACACGCCTTTGTTTTTTTGTTGGTGGATAAGGTGGTTCTGGAGGGCAGGCAGCCTTGTGTCGGGGAATATCCTCAAGCGACATTCGGTCATCTGACAAGGACTTGGGCTGCTCCCACGGCTCTCAGCAGCGGGAGGAACCCCATCTCGGCTGTCAATGGAGACAATTTTATGATAAAAGATTCACGCACCAGAAGGGTGTCTGTGAGAACAAGGCTTCTAGTGAACTAGACAGTTGGTACCGTGAGGGAATTTCTAGTAGTGAAGGAAAATGGCTTGGAAAAGCCAATCTGTGATCAAAATGTGAAAACCTCCTGAAGCAGAAGTGCCTATGTTTTATTTCTCAGCACCATGTGAGAGCTCGTTTGATTGGAACATTTTTTGAGGTTTCTATCTGTTCTTCGTGTCATCCCATTATTCTGTCAGCGTATACCACTGGATGTATAAAACAACTAAAGGTAATTTTTAGTCTTAGCCGAGAAAAGTTAACCAAACAAGCTGCAAAAAACACAGATCCCCAAACTTTCTTTATTAAAGAGCTTTGGAATATTTTTGTCAATGTATGACTTTTCAACCACAGTTAGATGTCATCATTTTAGGCTGGCACCAATACTTGGGACACGATGATTTAGGCACCCCACCAGGTAAGCAAACTCAGCATTAAGGATGCAGTTATAAAATTAGCGCATCATGGTAGGTAATGCAGTTTGAAACCATTTTACTCAGGTAAAATGCAACCTGACCACATTATTTAAATATCAGCAGAATTTTCTAATAACTACTCTGAGTGCAACAACAAGTGAAAAAGGAGCTCAAAGAGTGCTCATTAATAGTAACAATTCCTAGGGACCTTGACTTTGTATTTGAGGAAAATCTCGTGTAACTTTATTCCATTATGCTCCTAATATGCTTTCTAATCCCAAATTAAAACTCTAATACAAATTCATTTTGTAGAAGTCTTAAAATCATTCCTCTTTCTTTTTAAAAACATTATTTTAGTATTTATTTTAATTAATTGGTTTCTTAAAAAATCATACACTAGTCATTGAAATATGTAATACTTCCTTTACCAGAGAAGACTCAACCAATGCTGCCTTAAGATTTAATGTTATTCCCTTTTTAGTCACTGTGCATTTATAAGTTTGTTTACTAGTTGACCTTTCCTGAATAGAGCTTAGTTTTGGCATTTCTCCATCTGTATATAAATAACAGGTAATATTTAATTATCAGTGTATGACTTGATATCACATAATGTTCTGGTGTGGTTTCCTGTAGTGATCTTAGGGTTTTGATTTAAAAGAAATACACAAAACATTAGGTACAATTTCCTTTAGTTTGCTAAACACCCAAAGGATATTTTGTTTTGTTGGTTCTGCACTTAAACTGAAATACAACCTATGTGAACTATTGGGCAAAGCCTGCAGCCTAATTAAATAAAACCTCCATTTTTATTTGAATAGATTCAAGTAGAAATTGCCATTAGGAATCACTGGGATCTTTTCGGATTTTGACCTTTTCAAAGGTAGCAATAACTACTCCAGAGGTTGTAATCTTTCTGTTGGTAGTGGCTTTTCATCAGCTAAATAATCATCTCTGCCTCAAATGTGTTGCCTATCACCTAGTTGATGTTCCATAAAATCCCTGGGTTCTGAAGTGAACTATTATAATTAATAATCAGGAGGGCGAATCTTCAGTGGCATCTGATGGAATGAAAGAACTGTAAGCAGCCTAAAAGCTGTTTATGACATGCCACCTTGGGGAACAAGAGTGAGGAAGAAAACACAGTCATTAAGTGCCAGCGTGTGCCACCCATTGTACTAGGTACTTTATTATGCATTTATGTATATGTGTGTGTGTCTGTGTATACACACACACACATATACATAAATGTTTACACAGACACACACACGCACAATATGTGGTTAAGCCTGGTAAGCCTGCTAAAATGGCAAAGCGGCCTGGCGCATGGCTCACGTCTATAATCCCAGCACTTTGGGAGGCCAAGGTGGGCAGATCACTTGAGGTCAGGAGTTCGAGATAAGGACCAACATGGTGAAACCCCATCTCTACTAAAAATACAAAAATTAGCTGGGCATGGTGGCAGGTGCCTGTAATCCCAGCTACTTGAGAGTCTGAAGCAGGAGAATTGCTTGAACCTGGGAGGCGGAGGTTGTAGTGAGCCGAGACCATGCCACTGCACTCCAGCCTGGGCAACAAAGCTAGACTCCATCTCAAAAAAATAAAAAATAAAGAAAATGGCGAAGCACCTGTCCATGTGTTTGGCCAAAGCCATCCTCCGAGGTCTTAAGGGGGCCAGAGTAGCAGTCCTCGTTGGTGTTCTAAGGCAGTTGATCTGGCTTCCAGTCAGCTCTAAACCTTACCGTCTGGGGACTCCAGGATTTTCTGCTCTTGGCCTAATGCAAGAGAAAGGAGAATCCCCAGAGAAAGAAGTGGGGAGGTAAAGAGCATTTTCTCCACTTACCTTTGGGTTTTTTGTGCTCCCAAGTACAAATAAATATCAAGAATTCACAAGTTTACTTAAGCACAAGTTGCCCCTGGGCTCTGTGTCAGGGCTGGTGGTACTGTAGGTGTTATGAGAGGACCCATAGAGTGTCCTTCGGGTGAGCTGTTGTCCACAACACCTTTCATATCTGCTCTAAAGTGAGCCCTACTTTCTGGCTATTCCCCACCTCCAGAATCTAAGCAGACTCCCTGTTGGAAGCTTACTGTGGCACAGAAGTTAGGATGTCACCTTAAAGGGTATGATTCAATTGAATATAAAGAGTTTAGTGCAGTACCAGGCACATCATAAGCACACAATAAATGTTAGCCAGCTTAGTTATAACTTTTGGTAATAATTAATATTATTTAACTAATTTGCATTATACCACTTATTTCTTCCATTATGGAGATTCTGTCTCCCTTAAACTGTTAAACTTGAAGAAGAAACCAAACCTGATAATCTGGTCAAGTTAACACATTTTCGCCCATGAATTCTACCTCCAACACAACCAAGCTATGATACCTCAGATATAAGCAAAAACAAGTGAAGGAAGAACAGAAAAGCCTTATGGGGCTTTATGAGAAGGTTTTTCCATTGTTTAATGTGTTCGCAAAAAGGAATTTTATGGAAGTACCTAACCAAACCTGTGAAAGAAGGGTCTCCTTGGTCATGTGGCATTTTCCAGCTTTCCTTGGATTTTATGCTACATTAATTTGCCCTGGCTGATAAGTGGTGTTTGAAGAAATGTGAAATTTGGGTACTTTGATTTTTATTTTAATTCAAGCTTATTAAAAGCATCAAGCATTATATGCCTGCCACACTCAGCATTTTCATAGACATAGTCATTAGGAGAATCTGGACAAAGTAATACTCTTGTAGAAACGGAAGCATCTTGCTGTACTCAAAAGATAACTAGACTCAGAGCTACTTCACTCCTCACTTGGGCAAATGCGGATATCACTTTGCTTAGCTATAAAGTGTCAGCAGTGGGATGGATCCTCTCCACGGTGAACCGTGTTACACTTCTGCAGTTCCACAAGGTCATATAATTAGAAAGTGGCAGAGCTAGGACACAAAATTCCTAATTCCTGAAGATAGTTAATCTCCTAATTTAGTGCTTCTCACTATATTGGGATGCCGCCTTTAGGAATAAGACTTCTTTAATTTTCAAGTTCCACAACTTCTAAAATTATTTTGCTATCTCGAAGCAGCAGAATATTGATCATTTTTCTCAGTTTAGGCTAACACAGTCCACACCGTTACCACTTAAATAAAGTAACAGAATGCTTAAATATTATCCTTATCAAACATCCATCACTTTGTTGCTTTTATGAGATGTAGATTGCTAAAAACTTTTGAGCTAGTAGCCGGTTACCTTTAAGCATCAATGAATGCAAACAGCGAAGACCTCAAAGAAGAGTTACCTCATTTTCTCTACATGATCTCCAATGTAGTCTCAGATAAGGCCTATACATAGTTAAAAGCTGGTAACAGCTCTGAACAGAAGTATGTATTAAAAGTTTCAAACTTGTATATATTTTTGAATGCTTTTGTTTTTGGAGTGAATTTTTTATACTCTGTTAAAAGAAAAACATTCCATCGTGTAGGCAGTGTTCCTCAGTAAAAATCTTTGTTGCATTTTCCCATATAAATGAATCACCCTTATTAAAACAGGAGGAGGGAGGGATTCGTGGTGACCTACTGCTGCCCTCCCTTTCTAAGAGAAGATGAGGCCATGGGGTGTGATAACTAAATGAACATCTGGAAGTTCCTCCGTCGGATATGTGTATTCTGACATAACAGAATTTCCCAAGGCTTCTTTGAGGAAGGCTGTCCATGCTTCAGGCAAAGTTTACCCATTATTATTATGATTTTGAATATTTCTTGTTCATTACAGTCCAGAAAATCTGCAGAAGTTCTCCATTTTCAGTGGTTGACCAGAATCTGATTGTTGCGCTCAATTGAAGTGCTTTAGTATTTAGCTAAAACAACTCATATGGAAGTTAATTATTTCAGGAAATACGTAATAAGACCAAAAAAATCACTGGATAATATGTAGATATATTTTAGTTATATTACTATTAATAGCAATTAGATAACTCTCCCTCCCCCCATTGAGGTGAGAATGGGCTCCTAGATACTTGGTGGTCAATATAACTGATTCGATTAACTTGCATTTAACTGTGGTTATTGTTACATCTACTGATTTGTTCAAATAAAAATTTCTAGAAGGCTCAGATTTGACTAACACTGTGTTACATGCTTTCTCGCAGCTGCCATATATTCTCATGTAATCTTTGCAACCGCTCTACAAGGTATGTCTAATTATTTCCATTTTACTTATTGAGAATCTAGGCTCAGAGGAGTTAAAATTCCAAAAATCTCACCGATAAGTTGGAGAATTTAAGTTTGTAAGTTGGAGAATGCAGGTTTTCTGACTCCAAATCTAGTGCTCAGTCCATGAGACAAAACTGCCTCCTGGAGGCCATGGAAGTCCATTAACTTTAAGAAAATTAAACACAGTTTCAGTTTGTTTGGCAAATATTTCATCTCTCAAGCCATACTGTGTCACCCCTCCATGTATTCTCTTACTAAATGATTGCTCACTTGGGAACTTAATCATTCCTGGAAAGCCTGGCGGTTCCCCAGTATTTTCTGCCTACTGAGAACCTTCTGTCTTTATCCAATAAGTAATTTATATTACCTGTCATCTACCTTAAAGGGCAGATGGTCATGTGACTTTATTCTAATAAAAGTTAGTTTACAAGCTGTACCTGTTTTGACATTGGACTCACTGCTTAAAAAGTAAAGGAGTTCCTAACTTACGCCACAATTACATGCTCAGGTTTTTTACTTTTGCCATTTAATTTTGGTCAGAGGATTTTTATAATCTGTAGGCTATAGCACTGTCATAGAAAAATATACCTTTTTTTTTTTTTTTTTGAGACTCAGGAGTCTCACTCTGTTGGCCAGGCTGGAGTGCAGTGGTGCAGTCTCTGCCTCCTGGGTTCAAGCCATCCTCCTGCCTCAGTCTCCCAAGTAGCTGGGATTACAAGCGTGTGCCACCACGCTCGGCTAATTTTTGTATTTTTAGTGGAGATGGGGTTTCATCATGTTGGCCAGGCTGGTCTCGAACTCCTGACCTCAGTGATCTACCTGCCTCAGCCTCCCAAAGTGGAAAAATATACTTATTTACTCACTGGTTTTCTGTTCTTTTTTCCTTTATCGGGGCATATTTATTTTCTCTTTTGAGACTTTTAAAGCAATAGGTTATATGAAACTCTGAGATCATCTAGTCAAATTCCCCCATTTTATCAATAAGGAAATTTAAGGCCAGAGATATTAAAGGGCCCATCCAAGATCAGCCAAACAATAAGTAATAGATTCAGGACTAGAGAGTTAGTCCAGAACTCTCTCCTCCATATCACAGCTGAGAAGATTTAGATTTTTAAAAATTAATAGAGCTGCATCTGGCAAAATGACATCCAGCTCGCCGAAGACCCTAGTGAGCTTCTTGTACCTTCCCAGAAAAACCCAGAAGAAGGCCAAATCTCAATTCTAGAATCTAGAAGGAATTGATGTAATTTATGAGGCATATGGAGGTAGCTTGGGGCAAAAGTTTCCAAGTAGCTCAATTCCTGGCTTACTTCATGAAACAGGCCCTGTGAAATTAAAAACATGAAAGCTGTTTAGTACTTCTCCTCTTCCCCAATCATGTCTGTCACCTTACTCGGAGTCAGAGCTTCTGAGCCAGAGAAATCCTAGCTGATGCTTATTACACCGGGAAGAGAAAAAGTTCATATCCACCCTCTCTTCTTTCTCCCCAACCCACTTCCTCTTCATTCAATCCCACATAAATCTTAGAGCTAAAACAGGAGCAGAAAGCAGAGAAGGACTATTAGACCTATGGTGGCATCCCAAGAATAAAGCCCTTTAGGTGAAGGTAGAAACAATAAATACCTGAGTAGCAGAACACGCAAATATTATGATTTTTTATGTATGATGTTGGGTTCAGAGACCCACAAAATCAGGCAATAGGAAGGAAAAGGATGCTGCTTCAATAGAAAAGTAAACTAGAAATTGGACTTGGAAATATGTTCATCACCTTACCATTGACCTGGGATTTAACTGAAAAAGGATTCAACAAACAGTCATGTGAACAGGGTCTGGGAAGAAAGGACCACGTTTAAGGATGAGTATAGAGAAAAAAGTAAAATGAGGCATATAAAAAAGTCAATGGGCCCAGGCGCGGTGGCTCGCGCCTAAGATCCAAGCATTTTGGGATGCCGAGGCGGGCAGATCATCTGAGGTCAGGAGTTCAAGACCAGCCTGGCCAACATGGTGAACCCCGTCTCTACTAAAAATACAAATATTAGCTGGGTGTGGTAGCACACGCCTGTAATTCCAGCTACTCGGGAGGCTGAGGCAGGAGAATCGCTTGAACCCAGGAGGCGGAGGTTGCAGTGAGCCGAGATCGCACCACTGCACTCCAGCCTAGGCAACAGAACAAGACTCCATCTCAAAAAAAATAAATAAATAAATAACAAATTGCCTGTAAGAAAACCAAAGAGCATCTGGCTTCAGACTTCTGCTCTATAGCATCAAATGCCAGGAAACAATAGAGAATTGTGAGGGGGAAAAGTTGTGACTTTGGAATTTTATACATATTTTATATGTTAAGATACATAATTTTTTAGTTATGATAACCATCCAGGAAATATATGAGCTATGTAATAGTCTTACAAAGGTAATAAGTTGTACAGCAACCTACGAGGCTTGATTTAAATAAAACAATGTTTGCTTAGTATCCTAATTTCAGTGGGCTCTGGGCTATTAAATACCAGGACATTATCCACTAGAGGAAGGGTATGTATGCTTTTAAATAGATAATATGGCTAGAAGCTACATATCTAAAAGCACCCGAAGTCCTCATATGAATAGGCTAAATTAATACAATAAGATGTAATAAATGCCATACCACAGCATCATGTTTCTTCATTTTTATTACTGAAATAATGCATGATAGTTATTAGAAAATTCAGGTATGTCTTTACAAATAAAATATAAATTGCTCTTGATTTTCCCCACCATCATTTAAAACACTCTATCCTGAAAGAGTCCATTGCTTCCAAGTGAGAAAAGCCAAGGAGTCCCCCGCGTTGGGGGTGTAATAGCCTAGACTAGAGCTTGTAGACTGAAGCCCATGTGCTTCTCCATGCTCAAACACAGAACTAAAAACAGGTACAAAGTCAGAAAATTGCAGAATATAAGTCTGTGTTTCAAAAAGCAATCAGGAAAAAACAAACAAAAAACTTGTTTTAGAATACAAATGCAAGAAAAGTTCAATTTCAACAGCAGAAAGATGGCCTGGGGCAGTGAGGTGCTTTCCTTAGCTGTACTTGAAGTTTTATGGAACGCCGTTTAAATTCAGATATCAAGGGAATGAATGCAGTTTTAAAAATCCGAATTATTTCTGGAGTCTACAATGTCAGTGTTAGAACTAAAGCTGGGTTGTTTTGTTTTGTTTTTTCATTTGCTTGCACTGGAAGGCCTTGAAAACACGCAGGAGTGTAGAGTATCGTCAGCTCCGATGCTCAGTTTCTTTATCTGTGCCCCAAGTTTTTGCCAATTTAAACTCTAAACTAAATTTTCAATGACACCAGCATGTTTGCTTTAAATTTAGCAATAGAATAGGCAATGGATTGCTTTGCGTTTCCTTAGTTTTTCATTCTGAAACAGAGCAAAACGTCTTCCCAAAGAGATGGAAAGAATCTCTTCTGGGTAGATTCCAAGTATAACCTGTCCCAGGGTCCTCTTGCTTAGCTGTGACTAACAAAAGTCTGTTCAATTTAACTACTTAGATAAGAAGTGCAATGCTTTTATTTAAAAATTTAATATTTTCTATGGGGCTGTATTTTCCAAATAATAGCAACAAAACTGTCCTAACGTTTTCACTGTTCTGTAATTTTGTTTTAATGTAGAGGATACCCATAATTTCTTAACACTGGAAACATCATTCTGAACGATGTAGGAAGTGGTCAGTAACGTAAATGATGTTATTGTACCGTCTCCACCTTTTTCTTTCTTCCCCCAGATGGTCGCACCTGTGCATACATTGCTGTGCATGTGGGGGCACATGAGTGGGAAAGTGGGTGTCACTCCTATTTTCTGTCCTAGAGTGTCAGCGTTGGAAGGGATTTTTTTGTTCATCCAGTCCAGCCCTCTAATTGATAGTCCAGTAGTCTGTTAACAATTTGTAAGGGTCTGGGTTATATTTTAAAAGTTGTTGTTGTTGTTGTTGTTGTTGTTTGGGTTCACTTATGTATATGCAGCTTGACTGTTCAACCCAGATTTTTAAACAATAAAAAAATTTAATGTATACTTTCTGTTTTCTTAACTTAGTTATTTTAACTTAATCAGTAGCATTTCTGGTTTCTGAATAGTTTTTTAGTGTCACATTCCTGGAGGTAATGTTTGTCTTTGTAGTTTGCGATGTTAGGACGTTATGAGAATTCCACACCCATATTCTGTGCCTCTGAGCCAATCCTCTGGGTGAAATAGTTGTTCCAGCAGAGTTCCCTCTGGTTTTCTGACTTAGATTTGCCTCGCTGGGCAGGCTTGAGGTCCCATTTGGGACGGTGTCACGGTGATTTTACATTGACCATTGTGTACATGCTGCTAATGAATGTTTTTCTGCTCTTTAAATGATTATTTATGGCTTTTGGAGACTACATTTAATTCTCAAAACTTTTAATGTAGAAATTAACTGTTCTGTATATAGAGCAGTTAAAAAATAATTTCTAAGAAACAGTTTCTGAAAAATATTTCTTTCTTTTTTTTTTTTTTTGATGGAGTTTCGCTCTTGTTGCCCAGGCTGGAGTGCAATGGTGCAATCTCGGCTCACTGCAACCTCCGCCTCCCGAGTTCAAGCGATTCTCCTGCCTCAGCCTCTCGAGTAGCTGGGACTACAGGTGCCCGCCACCAAACCTGGCTAATCTTTATATTTTTAGTAGAGACAGGGTTTCACCATGTTGGCCAGGCTGGTCTCGAATTCCTGACCTCAAGTGATCTGCCCACCTCAGCCTCCCAATATAAGAAATCCACTTTTAAAAATTCTTGTACTCAATGTCTTTAAAGAGAGTTCATTTTTTGAGGTATATTCTAAATTATTTAAGTATTTCCTTCCAAATAATCCAGAGGCATAGAGTACATGGAGGCATAGATGAAGTGTAAATTGGCCTTGAGCAGATAATTGTTAAATTATCTGTGATGAGTATGTGAGGGTTCATTACTCTGTTCCCTGTTCTTTCCTATATCTTTAAAATTTTCCGTTAAGGAAAATGTAAAGCAAAACAAAAAGCTCCTGTACTACAGATTCCACAGGCCTCCTCATCGATCTCACAGAACCACAGAATCTTCTAGCTAAAAGGAGAGACATGAGAAGATGATGCTGACAGGAGCAGATCACAGGTCGATTTTCCAGGTGAGCACGCTGGGTGGTGCCTGTGACGATAAGAGCCAGTGGAGTTTAAGCTGTTGCTTTGAACTTGGCCTCATTTGTACCGACCACACGGTGGAGCCTGGGAACACATTTTATTCTCTCCCTTGAATGCAGACAGTAAGCAGATCTGTGGAAATCTTGGGGTTGATCCCAGCAGGCCTAAGAGAGCTGTGGTTACGACCCCCAGACTGAGATGGGACCCAGTCACGCTATGAAGATAGCAAACTGAGCCAGGAGGTCCAAGGGGCTGGAATGGCACATGGTCTTAGCCTCCACCTCTGGGACAAACGCTCCTGGGGAGCGCTAGTGGGGCATGAGGTAGATGCCTCAGGGCCCCTGGGTGCCTGGCGTCCCCACCTTCATTGATGTGTCACGATATTGCCTCCCCAGTCCTGAAGGGGTCTCGTGACCAATATGTCCTGGCGTATTTTAGAAGGTGTGTGTCCCCATCTTTCCATCTTTCCCCACTACATTTCCTTTTCCTTCTCTTCTTTTCAGCCTCCCTGTTTTATTCCTTCCTCTGCCTAGGAGAGTTTTCATCACCATCTTTCCTAGTTAGACACCAGGGACAGACATGAAAGACATTAAACAATATGTATTTCAGCAATAAACAACATTCCTGTATTTCTCAGGGGATCCCAAAGAAATAAGGATGAGAAATAAAAATTCCTGGTGGGGTATTTACAGTGTACTCAGCTGCTGAAATGTTCAAAATGCAATCAAGGAAGTAATTTAGCACGTTTCTAATATACTTAACTATGGCAATCATGTTGAAGAGTTTGGCCAGCTTCAAAAAATGCGGTGAATCTTTTAGGACATTATTAAAGAATCTAAAGCCCGCCGATAACAAATACATTTTTGACAGTTACTATTTAATAAATATTTGTGCTTTGTTGTTGTGTGTCCTTGGATAATGGCCCAGAATTGAAAGGATGTGATTTGACCTCCCCACTAGGCAGGGAAAACTATGTTTCAGATGTTTCCTTTTGTTCCGTATTCTCAGTACATGTGCAGACTACTCGGTATAGGTCAGTACCATGGATTCCTCTTTCTTTTTTTTTTGTTTTTTTTTTAAAGGTGGAGTTTCGTTCTTGTTGCCCAGGCTGGAGTGCAGTGGTGCGATCTCGGCTCACTGCAGCTTCTACCTCCCAGGTTCAAGCGATTCTCCTGCCTCAGCCTCCCAGGTAGCTGCGATTACAGGCACCCGCCACCATGCCCAGCTCATGTTTTGTATTTTTAGTAGACACAGGGTTTCGCCATGTTGGCCAGGCAGGTCTCGAATTCCTGACCTCAGGTGATCCACCTGCCTCGGCCTCCCAAAGTTCTGGGATTACAGGCATAAGCCACCACGCCTGGCCGGATTCCTCTTGCTCTCTCATTACTTCTCAATATAAACTATCCAGCCAGGGCACTGTTGCCCAAGGGTCAGTCATTTATGTAGTACCTTCACAATGTTTGTGATAACTGAGTCCACTTGTCCTATTATTTGTTTGATATTTTCTTTAAATTGATTCATTTTTACTTGAATTTATATTAAAGCAAAGAATAAGAATATTAATACATACAAAGCACTTAAAACAATGCCTGGTACAGAGTTACTGTCTAGAAAAAGTAGTAACTAGGCTGGGTGCCGTGACTCATGCCTGTAATCCCAACACTTTGGGAGGCTGAGGGAGGAGGATCACTTGAGCCCAGGAATTTGAGACCAGCCTCAGCAACATTGTGAGACCCCATCTCCACAGAAAATTAAAAATTAGCCAGGTCTGGTGGCATGCGTGTGTAGTCCTAGCTACTCAGGAGACTGAGGTGGGAGGATCTCTTGAGCTGGGGAAGTTGAGGCTGCAGTGAACTGAATCATACCAGTTCACTCCAGCCTGGGGGACAGAGTGAGACCCTGCCAAGAAAGAGAGAGAAGAAAAGGAAAGAAAGAATGAAAAGTAACTATTAGCTATGGTTATTATTTATATTACTATATAAATGCTATATTACCTGCAATAAATATAACTACATAACTATTAAAAGTGTTTGCCCATATGTACTCCAAGAGTTACTTCTTAGCATCACCAGTGGCACTTTGGGAAATAGCTCCCCCGCTCCCTGAAATGATCTTCTCCTTGGTTTCCATGCAAGCTTAAGTATCACTGTATCCAGGTTTTTCTGCAGCATCTCTGGATTCTTTCTCTGGCTCCTCATCCTTTGATGCTGTCATTTATATGAATTCAATTTTGTACACTTTCTCAGGACAGTTTCATCCACTTGCATGGCCTTAGCCTAAGTAGACCTAGATTTTTTTTTCTTCAACTTTTAAGTTCAGGGGTACATGTGCAGGATGTGCAGGTTTGTTACATAGGTAGATGTGTGCCATGGTGGTTTGCTACACAGATCGTCCCATCACCTATGTATTAAGCCCAGCACCCATTAGCTGTTCTTCCTGATGCTCTCTCTCCCTCCATCCCACCCCTGACAGGCCCAGAGTGTGTTGTCTCCACCGTGTGTCCATGTGTTGTCATCATTCAGCTCCTACTTATAAGTGAGAACATACCGTATTTGGTTTTCTGTTCCTGCATTAGTTTGCTGAGGATAATGACTTCCAGCTCTATCCATGTTTCTGCAAAGGACATGATCTTGTTCCGTTTCATGACTGCATAGTATTCCATGGTGTATAGGTACCACATTTTCTTTATCCAGTCTATCATTGATGGGCGTTTAGGATGATTCCATGTCCTTGCAATTGTGAGTAGTGCTGCAGTGGACATACGCGTGCATGTATCTTTATAATAGAATAATTTTATTCCTTTGGGTATATACCCAGTTATGGGATTGCTGGGCCAAATGGTATTTCTGCCTCTAGGTCTTTGAGGAATCGCCACACTGTCTTCCACAATGGTTGAACTAATTTACATTCCCACCAACAGTGTAAAAGCGTTCCTTTTTCTCCACAACCTCACCAGCATCTGTTGTTTGACTTTTTAATACTAGCCATCCTGACTGGTGTGAGATGGTATATCATTGTGGCTTTGATTTGCATTTCTCTAATGATCAGTGAGGCTGAGCTTTTTTTCATATGTTTATTGGCTGCATGTATGTCTTCTTGTAAGAAGTGTCTGTTCATGTCCTTTGCCTACTTTTTAATGGGGTTGTTTTTTTCTTGTAAATTTGTTTAAGTTCCTTGTAGATTCTGGATATTAGACCTTTGTCAGATGGATAGATTGCAAAAATTTTCTCCCTTTCTGTAGGTTGTCTGTTCATTCCAAAGATAGTTTCTCTTGCTGTGCAGAAACACTTTAGTTTAATTAGATCCCATTTGTCAGTTTGTGCTTTTGTTGCAATTGCTTTTGGCATTTTTGTCATGAAATCTTTGTCCGTGTCTATGTCTTGAATGGTATTGCCTAGATTTTCTTCTAGGGTTTTTAGTTTTGGGTTTTACATTTAAGTCTTTATTCCATCTTGAGTTAATTTTTGTATATGGTGTAAGGAAGGGGTCCAGTGTCAATTTTCCGCATATGGCTGGCCAGTTCTCCCAGCACCGTTTATTAAATAGAGAATCCTTTCCCCATTGCTTGTTTTTGTCAAGTTTGTCAAAGATCAGATGGTTGTAGGTGTGTGGCCTTATTTCTGAGCTCTCTATTCTGTTCCATTGTAGACCTAGATTTTCTAAGCCTTTCTCAACTGGGCTTCTTCAGCTGAACTACAGAATGCCGAAAAAGACTTGAGGCCCTATTTTCTCAGTTCTTCAAGGAGAACTAGGTACATAACTAGTACCATTCCAGATGCAGGAGAGAGACGCTCATTCATTCCAGACTGTGCAGCCTTGGGGCTTTCAGGCTTACTTCTCCAGTGGAACCCCAGTTGAAGCAGGCTCCTCAACCCCACGCCTCACCCTGTCTTTCATTCCTAAGGAAATGGCACCTGTACCTACCTTGTTGCCCAAGCCAGAAACCTGACAGTTCCTTCTAGGACCTCCCTCTTTCCTCTCCTGCTTCCTCCAAAATCAATTTCCATTATCTAATCATTCTACCTGCTTTTGAATCTCTTCCCTTCTCATTCTCCTCACTGCCACCAACTTGGTCAGCCCACACCATTTTGCCCAATTATTATTCAGAAGCTGCCTGAGTGGCTTCCTTGCCTCTTGCCTCCACCAGTCCCTCCCCAACTGCTTCCTAGAAAAGCCTCACAGCACACAAGTCTTATTCGATCATTTCTTGCTTCCTGGCTCACCAAAGCCTTTCTGATAAAGCTCCACACTGGCCACGTGGACTGCCAGATCTTGCATTTACACCATGCCCTCCCTCTCTCCCGCCTGCTCCTCTGCTGACACACCCTGCTCTCGTAAAACTCATGCTTCTTCTTCAGTTCTCATCTGGCACACGATATATGTGAGCTCCTCCTGAGAGGCAGGCTAGGCCTCTTGGATTCTGCTGCCTCAGAGGACAGCAATGTTGAACAAACCTACAAACCAACCACTGTCACCTGCAAGGCATCTGCCATTCCCAAGGAGCCACATGCATTCAAACAGAGTAGCTTTACATCTGTGAGCGTTTGTTTGTTTGTTTTTCACACGGAGTCTCGGAGTCTCGCTCTGTCGCCCAGGCTGGAGTGCAGTGGTGCAATCTCAGCTCATTGCAAGCTCCACCTCCCGGGTTCACGCCATTATCCTGCCTCAGCCTCCCGAGTAGCTGGGACTACAGGCGCCCGCCACCATGCCCGGCTAATTTTTTTTGTTTGTATTTTTAGTAGAGACGGCGTTTCACCGTGTTAGCCAGGATGGTCTCTCGGTCTCCTGACCTCATGATCCGCCCGCCTCGGCCTCCCAAAGTGCTGGGATTATAGGCATGAGCCATCGCGCCCGGCTGGCCATTGGCCATTCTCAAGAGACCAGCAACCTCTCCACAAAAGAGCTAAATAACACTAAGAGAAAAAGGGAACTTGCGTGTTAAAATTCGAGGAAGCTGGGCACAGTGGCTCTCACCTGTAATCCCAGCACTTTGGGAGGCCGAGGCAGGCAGATCACTTGAGGCCAGGAGTTCAAGACCAGCCTGCCCAACATGGCAAAACCCCGTCTCTACTAAAAATACAAAAATTATCTGGGCCTGGTGGTGCACACTTGTAATCCCACCTTTAATCCCAGCTATTTGGGAGGCTGAGGCAGGAGAATCGCTTGAACCTGGGAGTTGGAGGTTGCAGTGAGCTGAGATTGTGCCACTGCACTCCAGCGTGAGTGACAGAGTGAGATTCTTTCTTAAAAAAGAAAAAAAAAATTCAGGCATAGCACGGTGGCTCACGCTTGTAATCCCAGCACTTTGGGGCGGATCACAAGGTCAGGAGTTCAACACCATCCTGGCCAACATGGTGAAACCCCGTCTCTACTAAAAATGCAAAAAAAAAAGAAAAAAAATAGCCGGGCATGGTGGCGCATGCCTGTAGTTCCAGCTACTCAGGAGGCTAAGGCAAGAGAATTGCTTGAACCCGGGAGGCAGAGGTTGCAATGAGCCAAGATTGTGCCACTGCACTCCAGCGTGGGTGACAGAGTGAGACTCCGTCTCAAAAAATTCAAGGAGGAGGCCAGGCACAGTGGCTCATGCCTGTAATCCCAGCACTTTGGGAGGCCAAGACAGGAGGATCGTTTGAGCCCAGGAAGATCACTTGAGCCCAGGAGTCCCAGACCAGCCTGGGCAACATAGTGAGACCTCGTCTCTACTAAAAATTAAAAAAAAAAAAAAAACCCACAAAAAATTATCCAGATGTGGCAGCCTGTAGTCTCAGCTACTCAGGAGGATGAGGTGGGAGGACCACTTGAACCCAGGAGCTTGAAGCTGCAGTGAGCTGAGATTGCACCATTGCATTCCAGCCTGGTGACAGAGTGAGACCCTATCTCAAAAAATAAAATAAAATAAAAAGATCAGAAAAAGTGTACATTAAAATTGAAGGTGAAAAAACCTTCACTTTGCCTGTTTTGTTTGTTCCAACAAATAGACTCATCTCATAATATTCTGTATATTTGTAACCCATTGTAAAGATGTTGCCTATTACTCTTAGTGAGATAGACACTCTAATTAGAGTTTTTATTAAATTTTATTGTGGTAAAATACACATAAAATTTACCATCTTAACCATTTTTAAGTGTACACTTCAGTGGCATTCAGTACATTCACATTGCTGTGTGACTGACACTACTATCTATCCATCTCCAGAAACTTTTCATCTTGTACTGAAAACCTGCACTCATTAAACAGTAACTCCTCATTCTCCCTTTCCCTCAGTGCCTGGCCACTGTTTACTTTCTATGAATTTGACTACTCTAGGTACCTCATGTATATGCAATCATACAATATTTGTCCCATATGTCTTACGGGTTCATTCATCTTGTTGCATGTATCTGAATGTCATTCCTTTTCAAGGCTGAATAATATTCTATCTCATGGATATACCACATTTTGTTTAATCATTCATCTGTTGATGAACATTTGGGTTGCTTCTATCTTTTGACTATTGTGAATAATGCTGCTCTGAACAGGGTGTACAAATATCTGTGCAAGTCCCTGCTTTCAGTTCTTCTGGGTATATGCCCAGAAGTGGAATTGCTGGATCAAATGATGATAATTCTAAGTTTAATTTTTTGAGGAACCACCATACTGTTTCCACAGAGGGTGTGCCATTTTACATCCCTACCAACAGTGCACAGGGGTTCCAGTTTTTCCACAGCCTCACCAACATTTGTTATTTTCTGTTTTTTTATTTTATTTTAATAGTAGCCATCCTAAGAAGTGGGGAGTGGAACCTCACTTTGGTTTTGATTGGCTTTTCCCTAATGATTAGCAATGTTGACCATCTTTTCATGTGCCTTACGTATTTTTAAAAGATCGCTCTGGAGGCTGTGTCGAATGTTGTTAACTGTAGGGTGATGGGATGGAGAGCAGGGGAAAAAACATGGAAGGTGGAAGACTATTTACAAGGCTATTGCAGTATTCTAGCCAAATAATTATGGCGGCTTGGAACAAGATGACAGTGGTGGAGGTGGTAAGAGTTCATGGGACTCTGGACATATTTTGAGGCCAGGGCTGATAGAATTGAAAGAGGAATGCGAAAGAAAGAAAAGTCTGGAATGACTCCTATCTTTATGCCCATGCAAATGACCATTTACTGAGATGGAGAATGCTGGAAGAATAGTACGCTGGGAGGGTGATATCTCACCCACCCTCATGGGATATGCCATATCATGGGAGGGTGAGATACCCTGCCATATCATGGGAGGGTGAGATATCAAGAACCCAATTTTAGGCTGGGCACGGTGGTTCATACCTACAATCCCAACTTTGGGAGGCCAAGATGGGAGGATTGCTTGATCCCAGGAGTTCAGGACCAGCCTGGGAAATGTAGCGGGACTCTGTCTCTAAAAAACAATTTTTTTTAATTAGGTGTGGTGGTGCATGCCTGTAGTCCCACTACTTGGGAGGCTGAGGTGGGAGGATCACCTGAGCTCAGGAGGTCAAGGATGCAGTGAGCCACAACCATCACACCACTGCACTCTAGCATGGGTGACAGAGTGAGACCCTGTCTCAAAAAACAGAACAAAACAAAAAAACACCAGTTATCTTGATTCCCTGCCAATGCACCAAAAAAAAAAAAAAAATCCAGTGAACATGTAGACATGTAAGTTTGGATCCCTATTGGACTTCCACATGGAGATGCTGACAATACATGCTGACAATAGGTACGAGAGTCTGGAGATCAAGGGTGTTTCTGTTATCTTTTGCTACACAATAACCTTCCCTAAAACTCAGACGTTTAGAACAGCAACAATTTCTTATTTCTTACAACTCTGTGGGTTGACTGTATTCAGCTGGTCAGTTCTGCTCTATGTGGCATGAGTTGGGGTTGCTCATCTGGCTGCATTCAGCTGGTGGCTGGGCTGAGCAGAAAGGTCCAAGGCTTCACTCACATTTCTGGCACCTCAGTGCTCCATGTGACTTCTCCACATAGTTAGCTTGGGCTTCCTCACAGCATGGCGGTCATAGGGAGTCAGATGTCTTACATAGTGGCTGGTTCTCCACAGAGGACAAGAGCAGAAGCTGTCAGGCCTCTTAAAGCTAGGTCTAAACTGACATAGCATCTCTTCTGCCATATCCTACTTGTCAAAACAGGTCACAAGGCCAGCATATATGTGAGGGAAGGAAAACAGACTCTACCTTTTGATGAGAACAGTGGCATAAGTTGACAGGGATGGGAGGAATTGATGGCAGCCATCTTTGGAGACTGCCCACCACAGAGTGGGGTATCAGGGTTGGTGATATAAGTTTGAAAGTAATCAAAAGATAGTTGGTACCTAAAGCCATGCTACTGGATAAGATTACTCAGGGAATGACTGTAGATAGAGAAGAGATGAAAAGGCTAATCTCTAGGCTATTCCAGCCTTTTGCACTTGGAAGGAGAAACCAGCAAATGACCATGAGAAGGAACAACCAATAAGGTGGGAGGAAAACCAGGAGAGTGTGGTGTCGATGAAGTCAAGTGGGACAGCGTTTCAAGAACGAGAGGGGGTGATCAGTTATGTAAAATGCTAAGAGTTCAAGTAAGATAGAGATGAAAACTGACCATTGGATTTGGCCAAGTGGAGATGACTGGCAGTTTTCCAAGGATACTTTCAGTGAGTCTGTGGAGACATAAGCTTGACTGGAGTGGGCTCCAGAGACAATGGGAAGAGAGGATCTGGAGATGAGCAGCATAGACAACTCTTGGCGGGAGTTATACAGGAATGCAGAGGAATGGGGCAGTAATGGAATGGGATGCAGGTCAAAGGAAGACACAGTAGACAGCCTTCAAATGGAGCGTGAACCATTCATCCATGACAGTAAGAAAGGCAGCGTATATGGTCACAAGTGCAGGAGGAGAGGTTAGATGGGGTGGTGGGAGGTGCTGTAGAGAGTAAATACAGTCTGGTAGTGATGGGCCAGATTAGACCAGGCTTGAAAAAGACATAAGATCATTGGGAGGGCTTTTAATAGGTGCAAATATATAAGCAAAAAGCATGAGCCTGTGGAAAGATAGAAAGGGGGTAACTGACAATGTGAAATCTCAGGGCATGCGGCTGCAGAAGAGGATGCAGAAATCATGGGAAGAAGGGTAAGGATATACAGTTTCAGCTTCAGGGAAGGGCCAGTGTGGCGACCGCAGAAAGGAGAAGGCAGCCTTGAGGTGCAGAGGATGTCAAGGACCTGAGAGGAGGAGCGTATTGTTCAGCTCACACCAAGGTGGCTGTCGATGTCCCCAGGATAGCAGCAGGAGTAATGCAGAGGAGCTGAAGCTGATGAAAGAGTCAGGGTCCTGAGGGGATATAAAGGGACACCCCCACACAGTTCTTGGCAGTTATGACTCTGGAGTGGACCTGGCTTTTTTTTTGTTTTTTTTGTTTTTTTTGTTTTTTGAGACGGTCCTGCTCTGTTGGCCAGGCTGGAGTGCAGTGGTGCAGTCATGGCTCACTGCAGCCACGACCTCCTGGGCTCAAGTGATCCACCTGCTTCAGCCTCCCAAGAAGCTGGGACTACAGGCGCATGCCTGCCTGGCTAATTAAAAAAAAAAAAATTGTAGAGACAGGGTTTTGACATGTTGCCCAGGCTGATCTTGAACTCCTGTGCTCAAGTGATCCACTTGTCTCAGCCTCCCAAAGTGCTGGGATTACAGGTGTGAGCCACCGTGCCCACCCTGGCCTGGCTTTTTTTAAGCAGGGAGGAGACATGCGTTTTTAAGAAGTGAATTCTGAAATGAAGTTAAAACAATATTCTGGAGTGGCAACGGTGAGTGGGCCAGAAACTAGCTGAATCTACAGCCAGAAGGCAAACATATCAGCTTACCTCCTCCTGAGAGGTACCAAAGACCTACAGATTTCCTGAGAAAGCAGGGTATCAGGAAGAAGAGTGGAGACAAAGGGGACAGTGGGAATGACTTGGAAATACTAGAGATATTTTGGTGATTGAACCAAAGGAATTCCAGAGATCCCAAGAGGGAAATCACCAGGAAAGGCCGTGTCGTGGAAGGGTTCAGGTCAGCAGGTAGGTGCAGGGGAGACGAGTGAACAGACGCAAGGGCAAGGGAGGCAACTGACCTGGGTGGTGATTAACAAAGGTGTCAGGAAGGCAGCAGAGGCAGCGTGGTGTGGGCTTGAGGAGGGACTGGTGTTCTGGAGTTCGGCTTAGTTGTGTGGCTGAGGCTAGCAAGTTAGTACACTTTGTATGAGGGTAGTTCTATGACAAGTGACAAAAACCTACTTCAATCCAGCTTAAACAGTAACGAGGATTTATTACCTCCCCTCACTGGGCATTCCACAGGAAGGGGAGCTAGCACCTAGGGACTGTTGGGCTCCGCAGCCCAATGATGTCATCAAGGGCCCAGTTTCTTTGCGTTTCTCTGCTGTACCTTTCAGAATGGTGGCTTCATTTTAAAACGTGCTCCTCTTCATGGTCACAAGGTGGCTGCAAACAACACAGGACTATCTGCTTCCTTTTGCACATCTGGAGAGAGAGAGTCCCTTTTGATAATGTCTCAGAAAGGTGACTGCCTCTTTTCCATAAGTGCAGCAGACCCCTTCTGGAGTCTCATTTGAGCAACGCCTCCAATCCTAAACCAATTCCCGTGGTGTGGAAATACCACATGCTGACTGGTGTGGGCACGAGTTACCTGAGGCAATCACTGTGGCAACAAGGAATGACCCTGACTGGTTCGGAGCATGTAAGGCCCATTCCTGTTGTTGGGGCACTGTTGGCTTCCCCTGAAGGACACCGGCTGTTGGGGAAGGAGCGTGGCCAATACAAATCTGAGTAATGTTAGGAAGTGGGAAAGTCATGCTGAATAGAGTTCTAAAATATCCACCTCACTACCTCACTGAGCTCTTGGGAAAATTAAATTAATATTGTGTGAGGACGCCTTGCTTTTTCCTTTTTTTTTTTTTTTCTTGAGACCGGGTCTCACTCTGTTGCCCAGCCTGGAGTGCATTGGCGCGATCTCGGCTCACTGCAACCTCCGTCTCCCAGGTTCAAGCGATTCTCCTGCCTCAGCCGTAGCTGGGACTACAGGTGCCCGCCACCACATCTGGCTGATTTTTTGTATTTTTAGTAGAGATGGGGTTTCACCGTGTTAGCCAGGATGGTCTCAATCTCCTGACCTCGTGATCCCCCGCCTCATCCTCCCAAAGTGCTGGAATTACCACACCCGGCCGCTTTTTCCTTCTTAAAAGGCTTTTGGAGGTAGAGATACAGAAGAAAACTGGAGGAAAGAAAGGTAGATAGGGGAGGGAGGTGAGCAGAGAGAAATTTGGGGAAGGACCCAACAACTAAATGCAAGAGAAAGCGAAGACAGATGGGGCTGGAGTTGAAAGGCAGATGTAAACAGAACACACCTGTCGCTAAATTTGCAGACATGAAGAGTAATATTCTTTTAGTACCTCACATGTTCCCCTTTCCCAAGAGCTGATGAGGGCTGGATGGGCTGGATGGGTTCATCTCTGTACCTGCCTATGCCCACAAATGTTTCATGTCTCCCCGCTGTGTACCAAGCTAAAGAGGTCTGGCGCACCCTGGAATTCCAGATGCTCTGGAATGGATCTAGCCTCCGGTTAGCCTCGTTTCCAGTTATCTGCCTAGACATGTCTCTCTGTGCTCCAGCCAAATCAAGCTTTTGGTCTCCCCACAACGCCCCCAAACCTGCTTTCCTTCTGCCTCTGTGCAGGTGTTTGCTTTGAATGTTGCCTTTTTTTTTTTTTTTGAGATGGAGTCTGGCTGTGTCTGCCAGGCTGGAGTCCAGTGGCTCGATCTCAGCTCACTGCAAGCTCCGCCTCCCGGGTTCCTGCCATTCTCCTGCCTCAGCCTCCCGAGTAGCTGGGACTATAGGCGCCCACCACTGCGCCCTGCTGATTTTTTTGTTTTGTATTTTTTAGTAGAGACGGGGGTTTCACTGTGTTAGCCAGGATGGTCTCGATCTCCTGACCTCGTGATCCGCCCGCCTTGGCCTCCCAAAGTGCTGGGATTACAGGCGTGAGCCACCGCGCCCGGCCGAATGTTGCTCTCTTTCCTGGCTGAAACCTTCTCATCTTGAAAGCCAAGTTCCAGTGCTTGTTCTGATGTAGCTTTTATTGGTCCTTTCGGGCTCCCGTCTCCATTCTCTCCTCTCCAGGTTGCTCCTAGGATTAGTTTTTAGTGTGCTTGTCTCAACCAATCTAGATTGTCAGACTCCTGAGGACAGTGACTGTCCTCCTTCTCTTCCTCATTGTCCATGTTCATTATTTGCACATTTTTAAAAAGCCTGTGGCCAGCCAGGTGCGGTGGCTCAGACCTGTAATCCCAGCACTTTGGGAGGCCGAAGCAGGTGGATCACTTAAGGCCAGGAGTTGGAGAACCAGCCTGGCCAACATGGCAAAACCCCGTCTCTACTAAAAACATAAAAAATTAGCTGGGCGTGGTGGCGCACACCTGTAATTCCAGCTACTCAGGAGGCTGAGGCATGGGAATCACTTGAAACTGGGAGGCAGAGGTTGCAGTGAGCTGAGATGCTGCCATTGCACTCCAGTCTGGGCAACAAGAGTGAGACCCTGTTAAAAAAAAAAAAAAAAAAAAAAAGCCTGTGGCTGAGCATGGTGGCACACACCTATAGTCACAGCTACTTGGGAGGCTGAGGTGGGAGGATCACTTGAGCCCAGTGTCCAGCCTGGGCAACAGAGTGAGACCCCATCTCTTTAAAAAAGAATCGTGGGTATCAACTGTGTAGAAGTCACCGTGGATATAGAGGTGAATAAGAAAAGCACTCAGCAAATACTTGTTGCATTTAATGCTGTTGAAATGGGACTTGTGCTCGCTGATGGGATTCCAGTAGAGGGGTTCAACTGCACTAATGAATTGATACTCTCTCTCGTTATCTTCTATTCTCCATGTAACCATATTTGCCAAATCCCTTGCCTCAAGAGGCTTTAAACACATGTAAAGGCTGAGCTTCTATTGCCGAAGTGAAGCAAATAACTGAGACAACTTAATGAGACAGTTTATAGATTGTTCAGGAAAACAAATATGCCTTTGAAATCACTAAGTCATTTCAGTTTTTATTCCAGGGTCATACAAAGCACTGACATCTGCATTATTTAGAAGCGGCTTTCAAAACTTTTTTTGCCATAACTCAACAGTAAAAAAAATATACATTTTATATTGCAACTCAAGTCATATAAATTCTTTCATTCCTTCAACATATTGAACACCTACTATATGCCAAATATATTTTATGTGGAATACAGTAGTGAACGAAGTAAAAGAGGAAGAAAGGAAAGGAGGAAGAGAAGGAAATAAACAAAAATTCTTGCCCTCTAAGACTTTACGTACTAGTGGAACAGACAATAGACGAAATAAGTAAGCCAGGTGCAGTGGCTCACACCTGTAATCTCAGCACTTTAGGAGGCCAAGGTGGGAGGATCGAGAGGACTGCTTGAGGCCAAGAGTTCAAGACCAGCCCGGGCAACATAGCAAGACGCTGTCTCTACAAAAATTAAAAAAAAAAAAAAATTAGCTGGGCATGGTGGCGTGTGCCTGTAGTCTCAGCTACTTGGGAGGCTAAGGGTGGAGGATAGCTTGAGCCCAGGGATTCAAGGAGTCTTGCAGTGAGCTATGATTATACCACTGCACTCCAGCCTGGACGACAGAGCAAGACTGTCTCTTAAAAAACCAACAAAATACAACGTAAAATATACACATATAGGAACACACAGAAACAGAATATTCATGAGGCAAAACCACCTATTTCTATATGCAGTACACTCAGATGTTTTTGATTTTTTTCGGAAAAAATGCTGGTCAATCCTGTTAAACCATTAAGTTGGCTTCTCAACTCAGTAATGGGTTGAGGCTTTTGCACTTTGAAAAACACTAGTCTAGACAATTTCTGACATGGGCAGAGCATCTGCTGTTCTCACCTTATGGAGGGAGGAACATGCAAAGATATTAACTGAGTTCCTCAAATTCACCCATGATCTGAGGGAAGCAATGCTGACCTCCACCTGAGGGCTTCCCAGTCCACTGCTGCCCTTTCCCTCACCCTCTGTGGTGCCTGCTCTTCTCTTCTCATTCTGAAACCTTGCTCTGCATGTGGAGCAGCTCTTCCTTCCCTTGTCAGGTAAAAATTACATGAATACTTCTAAGCCTAGCCAGACCACACTACGTTCCAGGATGCCTCTCTCAGGCCACTACTGCATTCTGGCTCGCTTGATTGATTGATTTAGAGACAGGGTGTCACTCTGTTGCCAAGGCTGGAGTGCATTTGTGCAATCATGGTCCACTGCAGCCTCAACCTCCCAGGCTCAAGCAATCCTCCCACCTCAGCCTCCCGAGTGGCTGGGACTCTACGCATGCGCCAGCACACCTAGCCAATCTTTTTTTTTTTTTTTTTTTTTAATTTTTAGTAGAGAGAGGAGTCTTACTATGTTGCCCAGGCTGTGGCTTGCTTTATAACTATTGGTGTACCAGAATAGGATCCTCTGCACGGTGACCTCCTAAAAGAGCAGGTGCCAGTCACCTTTGTGTCCTCCAAAGCACAGTGCTTTATCTGTAGGTATTAATAAATACATAGGAAATTGAATTGAATTTGTGACTCAAAGCAGAGGGGTAGAGAGAAGTGCTTCCTAGCCAGGACTATAGGATTTAGGCCACATCTATTTAAAAGGCTAACAGACTAGAAAGGATAACACTGGTAAAAAGATCTCTTTACCTGAGCTACAAAAGTCATACATTAGGTAGAGGCTTCAATAATGTAGAAAATATACTAATGTGTTATCTCCCTAGAGACAGATTTAGAACCATGTCAGTTATGTTGCAGATCACAGAGAACAGAAACCTAGTGAAATTAACTCAAGACAATGAGGGCTACCATAAGGAGGCCCAAGGAGTAGTTGGATGGACCTGAGGAGGGACAGGAGCCAGAGGCCCCCTGAGGAGCTCTGCGCTGCAGAAGTAAGGCTATCCTCGCTGCAATGGTGACCATTACAATGGGGACAGTGGCCACCTCATCAAAATGAAGGAAATCAGTTCAAATTCTCAAAAAAACCTACATGGCACAGCTAATTCTAGAATTGTCCACCCTTGCTTCACTTGGTTTGAGTAGGATGGAGCTGTGTGTTTGAAAATATCTAAGGAAGAAGGGCGGGGGGAACAAACTCTCTGAAAAGAAAGTAGAACTTTCACTAAATATTGACCCAAACTGGAATTTTCAGTTTTACCCTACCATCAGAGAGGATGGGACTCAAGGCCAAGATGAGGTCAGTTACAAAAAGTTATATAAAATACTCTATCTGTGATACAGTGTAAAATATCATTTCAATCCTATTAAAAGTTAAAAAAAAATGTGGATTTTAGCTAAATGACCTCTAAGTTTCAGGGATCTACAAACCCAGGCGTGTATAAATATATCACGAAAATCTGTACAAGATATTTCATAGAATTCTGTATGTCATGGTTTTCAGACTTTATTTTGAATCAGATTCTAATTCTGTAGGACTAGGGTAGGGTAGTGGGACTGCATACTTAAATAAGCACCCCAGATACTGCTAAAGATGGGTCATGTTGAGAGACTTTCTTAACCTAATCCCTTCCTACTTAAAGTAATTAAAAAGGAGCTCGACTTGCATTAAGTTTTCTTTTTCTTTTTTTTTTTCCTTTGAGATGAAGACTCACTGTCACCCAGGCTGGAGTGCAATGACACCATCTCAGCTCACTGCAACCCCTGCCTCCCAGGTTCAAGCGATTCTCCTGCCTCAGCCTCCCGAGTGGCTGGGATTACAGGCGCGTGCCACCATACCTGGCTAATTTTTTATATTTTTAGTAGAGACAGGGTTTCACCATGTTGGCCAGGCTGGTCTCAAACTCCTGATCTCAAGTGATCTGCCCGCCTCGGCCTCCCAAAGTGCTGGGATTACAGGCGTGAGGCACCGTGCCCAGCCAAAAAGTTTTCAATTAGAACAAAAATGGAAAATAGAACCACACAAACTCATCATTTATGTGGTAACACTAAATAAGAGGATGTACAAATTAAAAAACTACCACATTTCCTATTATTTTTAATTGCATTTAGTCACAACATTTATAAGAGCATATGTTTATAAAAGATGGTTAAGACTGGTTAGTAATTTATTCTTGGGGTTTGTTTTAAAGTGAAAAAGGGGGAAGTAGTTATGAGTCCAGAAAGAATATTTCAGGATGATACATGTTGACTATAAACTCAAAAGGTATACTGATAGCAATCCTATAAACAGCAAATATGGATGTAATTGATTTAAGCCTATCGGTTCATTTTTTAAAAGCACCCTTGTTTCTTTAAAGTTAAGTACTATAAATGATTCTTGAAAATCTACTGTGGACATGATATATTCAGTCAAACTTGCTAGGAGTTGGGGAATGACTTCGTGACCATCCAGTTCAGAGTCTGATTGAGAGTTAAACAGCATTACAAAAAAGTTACCGTCACGGTACATAATCAATTCCTTGGAAGATACAGCTTCCACAACTTTCATCATCCTGGTTACTCTTCTTTCTGCTTTCACTTACACATTCTTTTCTTTCAGACAAACAAAAAATATCAAAGTTCACCAAAATTCTTAAAGTCACAGTTCATGTAGCACTGAATGATAGTAGCTTTGGCATTTGATATTACAAAGTCACTTTTCCATCGCAAATGTTTTCTTCATTCTGGGTCAAGGCGAGGTAAAACAGGAAGAATAAGGTTCCCAAATGCAGAGTCTTGAGTGATGAAGTATCCAGATGAATGTGCATGAGCATGCTGGGAAAGATTAAAAACAAAAAGGCAATTAAGCTATTAAACAGAGTCACAATTCTTCAACCAAGGCATTAAAATTACTTATTCTTTCTGAATGCTTGAGACCAAATTTATTTGTTTATTCATTTATTTTTCATTGTTATGGCCAAGATGGAATTTATTTTAAAATCAGTTCTTGGCCGGGCGCGGTGGCTCACGCCTGTAATCCCAGCACTTTGGGAGGCTGAGGCGGGCGGATCAGGAGGTCAGGAGATGGAGACCATCCTGGCTAACACGGTGAAACCCCGTCTCTACTAAAAATACAAAAAAATTAGCCAGGCGTGGTGGCGGGTGCCTGTGGTCCCAGCTACTCAGGAGGCTGAGGCAGGAAAATGGCGTGATCCTAGGAGGCGGAGCTTGCAGTGAGCAGAGATCGCACCACTGCACTCCAGCCTGGGTGACAGAGCGAGACTCTGTCTCAAAAAAATAAAAAAATAAATAAATAAATCAGTTCTTCTGCTGCTGGTTGTGTTTAAATAGACAGGAAATGGACAGTAATACAGAATCTGGGTTAACAAGTTACACCAAGTACTCATTTATCATCCTCTCTATCTACCCTGTAATCGTCCTCAGTCAATAAATGACTCAGACATGAACTGTTTTGTTCCTTCCAGTGAGGAAAACGAGTATCAAAGATCCTAAAGTAGTCTGATCTTGGTCAACAAACCAGGAACTTGAGAAAGAAGGGTAGTAGTTGGAAGGAGACGGGGGAAAAGGGAGTGAGATTACTGGTGATTAAAATACCAACATTTGGTAGAGAATGTTGGAATGTAAATAACAGAAAACCACCAGTAACTTCCCTCTGTCATTTAAAAAAAAAAAGACTGTTTTTAGGTCATCTAAAGTGAATGGAGGGCTGGGCAATGGTGGCTCACACCTGTAATCCCAACACTTTGGGTGACTGAGGTGGGAGGATCACTTGAGGCCCAGAGTTTGAGACCAGTCTGGGCAACACAGTGAGACCCCATCTCTACAAAAAATTAAAAAATTAGCTAGGCACAGTGGCATGTGCCTGTAGTCCCAGCAGCATGTGCCTGTAGTCCCAGCTACTTAGGAGGCTGAGGCAAGAAGATTACTTGAACCCAGGAGTTCGAGGTTACAGTAAGCTATGATGGCACCATTGCACTCCAGCCTGGGTGACAGAGCGTGAGACCTTGTCTCTAAAAAATAGATATATAAAATAAAATAAAGTGAGATGGTCTTCATAATGTTCCTTCCAATTCTGGGATTCTAAGGTTTAAAAATACAAGTGATTAAATTATGTCTATGAAAAAAAAATGTCTTGTCCAAAGTCTCTGGAAATCTTAAATTATTCATGATGAGACTGTAACACTAAAACTATTCATTACTCTGAAAAGTATTTTTTTTTAACTGATGAAGCACCACATTTCTAGTCCTATAGTAAGAGTTAGCTATTAAATATTTCCTGCACAACAGATGTGCTGAGCATTAAAAAAAAAAAAAAATCCAGGCAACAATAATAAACTAATACAACTATCAAAGGATGTAATGACATGATAGATTTGAAAAAAAAATGCATGTACTATTTAGCCAGTTCAATTTTTAAGATGATTCCTGTCCATCCAAATATCCTAAACTCTTTTGTGCACAAGCAATCCCTTGGCTTGTAGAAGCACAGAATCAATCATGACCCAGTCAACACCATAAAAGATACTTTCATTACTGCTGCACTGGTCCTTCAAATCCTCTGGGCTTGACTGAACATCAGCAAACCATTGCAATTATGTGTGGAACATTTTTATCGATATTGCTCCACTGAAATATAAAATAACTATGTGCTGGCTTCTGAGATCCAGGAAACCTCCACCGAGGCAAGAATGTCAGTTACACTTTGCTCACCTGCAAAGCTGCCTTCTGTTGGGCTGCAATATGCTGCTGCTCAGCGTGATCCCGGAAGTCCTTATTAAGAGAGGGTCTCGAGAGTGCAATGCTAAAATGGGAATCTTGGTTACTTAGCTGCTTAAGGCAGAAACATCCTTACTTTTTTTTGGATGGTAGTAAATTATCTTCTTTTTTTTAAATTGAGGTATCCTTGACAAAAACTGCATATACTTCCAGTGTACAATGTGATGTTTTAGTATTTGTATTTGTTGTGAAATGGTTAAATCAAGCTAATTAACATATCCATCACCTCACATACTTACCATTTTTAGTTGTGGAACATTTAAGATCTCGTAGCAATTTTCTTAGCAAAAAATTCTCTTAGCAATTTTCAAGTATGTATCATTAACTATAGTCACTATGCTATACAGTAAATCTCTTAAAGAGATGTCCTTACTTCTGAATCACAACTTTTCATTATATATTCTTTATAGGGGTAAAAAAGACCTCCAAGAATAAGTCTTTTTTCCTTCTCTCACTATCTTCATGAATTTATATAAGAAAGTCTATGTTATTTACTGAGATTTTAAATGATCTTTTAAAAATTTATCTTTTGTGTTTTTGGAGACAGAGTCTCACTCTGTCACCCGGGCTAGAGTGCAGTGGTGCGATCTCAGCTCACTGTAACCTCTGCCTCCCAGGTTTAAGCCATTCTCGTGCCTCAGCCTCCTGAGTAGCTGGGATTACAGGTGTGTACCACCACACCCAGCTATATTTGAGTTTTGTATTTTTAGTAGAGAAGGGGTTTCACCGTCATGTTGGTCAGGTTGGTCTCGAACTCCTGACCTCAAGTGATCTGCCTGCCTCGGCCTCTCAAAATGCTGGGATTACAGGCATGAGCCATCATGCGCAGCCTAAAATTTATAATCTATGGTCTCCTGCTTTCAAACAGATTTGAGATACCATGATCTATCATGATGTCTATTAACATTATTTTAAAAACAGTTAAACCACATGATATCCGTCAGCAGTAAAACCATATCCTTTTGTTTTTATGATTACTAAACTTGTTCGTTACCAGCCTGGCCAACATGGTGAAGCCCTGTCTCTACTAAAAATACAAAAATTAGCCAGGCGTGGTGGCGCACACCTGTAGTCCCAGCTGCTCGAGAGGCTGAGGCAGAAGAATCGCTTGAACCCAGGAGATGGAGGTTGCAGTGAGCCGAAATTGCACCACTGCATCCAGACTGGGAGACAGAGCAAGATTCTGTCTCAAAATAAATAAATAAATAATAATTAAACTAAAATTATCATAACCATGTTCCACATAGGTAGAACTATTATGAATAAATAATCAAACTTAGAGATACTTACCAGATTCTACAGCAGCTACTAGATGCATAGCTCTGTACTGAACACTAGGGGTATATGCAAGACAAGAGGCTCACAGACAACAGCAATCCTGATGAGGTGTGATGTATATTAATAACAGGAGAATTAATAAGGACATTTAATGTATCTGAAAGGATAGTGGTCTGGAAAATGTTATAAAATGTAGACCTTATCCTAACAGTAAGAGGAGACCTCCAAAGAGTGTTAGGCAGCAGGGGAGTGACATGATCAGAAGTATCACCCTCTTGGCCAGGCGTGGTGGCTCATGCCTGTAATCCCAGGACTTTGGGAGTCCGAGGCAGGAGGATCATTTGAGCCCAGGAGTTCAAAACCAGCCTGGGCAATATAGTAGACCCCATCTCTACAAAAATAAGATTAACCAGGTATGGTGGCATGCGCCCGCGATTCCAGCTACGTGGGAGGCTGAGATGGGAGGATCGCTTCAGCTTGGGAGGTCTGGAGATGGTGCCACTGCACTCCAGCCTGGGTGACAGAGTGAGACCCTGTCTCAAAAAAAAGAACTATCATCCTGTAGTTCAGAAAGACCACTACTGCACTACTGTGGCAGACAGTGTTGGTCACCTCCTCAACAGCTGTTTGTCTCCTTTCCTCCTTGCTGATGGAACCCAAACTTGGTTCAATTATCAGTGGTCACATGCTTCAAGGCAGGCCAGGCTTATGCCCCAGGAGGTAGACCTTGATTGATGTAAGACAATGTCATTTCCCTAGCTGGTTTCTGGTTTAGGCAAGAGAAAGGTACATAATCTGGGCAACCAGACTTGATGGGTGTCTACAGGAAGGCTTCTGAGAGTGTTTTCCTCACTCTTACAAATGGGACACAGCACAGGAATCTTTCAGGCTTTTTCCTCTACAGGTGGCTCAGTGTGGGGTGATGCCTAAGCCACTGCAGTCATACTCTGGCCTGAGGGAGCCACTGACCCATGGGGTAAAGCAGAAAGGAAAGATGAATGAAGCTGCATCACTAATGATATTGTGGCCACTGAATTCAGCTACTCTGGAACTACCTTATCTTCACACGCTTGGTTAACAGATACCCAAATGTTTATGCCAATTTTGTTATATTTCTGTTACTTCCCGATTAAAGCTTGCTAAATGACACAACTGATGAATATATTCAAGAAGCGTAAGACCACAGGAAATCTGAAGCAGTTATAATAATTGAGGCAAGAAATGAGAGTGGCCAGGAATCAGGATAGCATCAGTAGCAATGAAGAAAATGGACAGATGTGAGACACCTTTCAAAGTATAATCACAAGAGAACGGTGAATGCTTGGAGATGAAAGTGAAAGGAATGGTAAATAATTGAAGTTCACATTTCTGACTTTGTAACTAGTAGACGGCAGCCTGAACCATTTACTGAGACAGGATACACAAGAATATTCAGTAGCTGATTGGAGAACAGGAAGGGAGAATGAGCTCAGGTTGGGACATACTACATTTGAAATGCCTGTGGACATCAAAGTAGAGATATCCAGGAGGCAGAGGTGGTGCTTAGAAGAAAGGACAGACTAGAGCTGCAAATGCATAAGTGATTAGCACGTAAATAACAGCATGTGGGAAAAGATGCAACTGTCCAGTGAAAACAGGCAGGCTAGGAAGCCTGGTCTAGAACAGAATTCGAAGGGCTGTCAGCATTCAAGGGACAAATAGAGAAATGTCCACAAAAGAAATCAAGATAGTCTCCTCCTACTGTGTTTTATATTCTCTGAGTGAGCAAATGGAAACCAAGAGAGTACTTTAAGAAGTGGGCGGGGTGCGGCAGCTCACGCCTGTAATCCCAGCACTTTGGGAGGCCAAGGTGGGCGGATCACTTGAGGCCAGGAGTTTGAGACCAGCCTGGCCAACATGGCAAAACCCCCTCTCTACTAAAATTACAAAAATTAGCTGGGTGTGGTGGCGTACGCCTGTAATCCCAGCTACTTGGGAGGCTGAGGCACGAGAATCACTTGAACACAGGAGGCAGAGGTTGCAGTGAGCCAAGATTGCGCCACTGCATTCCAGCCTGCACAGCAGAGACCGTTTCAAAAAAAAAAAAAAAAAAAGAAAAGAAAGAAAGTGATCAGTGGTGTCAAATAACGCTAAGATGTCTGATAAGAAAAGGACTCTAGTCTGCCAGATTTAGCCCGGGAAGGTTACAAGAGACCTAGGCAAGAACATTTTCTTTGATGGAGGGCCTGGAAGTCAGACTGCAGTGGGTTGAGGCATCAATAAGTGAGAAAGTAGAGTACAGACAATTGCTTTAAGAGAAAGACAAAAGAGAGTTAGGGTGGTGGTGGCTGAAGGGGATAATGGATCTTTTTTGTTTGTTTGTTTTAGACAGTCTTACTGTATCATCCAGGCTGGATTGCAGTGGTGCAATCAGCTCATTGCAGCCCCAACCTCCCAGGTTCAGGTGAGCCTCCCACCCCAGCCTCCCAGGTAGCTGGCACTACAGGCACGCACCACCATGGCTAGCTAATTTTTTGTATTTTTTGTAGAGATGGGTCTTGCCACGTTGCCCAGGCTGCTCTCGAGCTACAGGGCTCAAGTGATCCGCCCACCTTAGCCTCCCAAAATGCTGGGATTACAGGCGTGAGCCACCATGCCCGGCAATAATGGATCTGAAGGAAGATACTAAATATGGCAGAGACTGAATACCTATAATAAAGATCATCAAGCTACCTAAATTTGGCCTACTTTGCAGAATGATTAAAAAGTGGGGCACTAGCAGCAATTGCAGTAATAAAAAACCATACAAAACTCTTAAAAAAAAAAAAAGGCTATAAGGGCTAGTTGCAGTGGCTAACGCTTGTAATCCCAGCACTTTGGGAGGCCGAGGCAGGAGGATCACTTGAGGCCAGGAGTTTGAGACCAGCCTGGGCAACACAAGACCTCACTTGTCGCTACTAAAAAACAAAAAAAATTAGCCAGGTATGGTAGGGTGCGCCTGTAGTGTGAGATACTCAGGGAGGATCACCTGAGCCCAGGAGACTGAGGATGTAGTGAGCTATGATTGTGCCACTCCACTCCACTCTAGGTGACAGAGTAAGACCCTGTCTCAAAAAAAAAAAAAAAAAAAAAAAAGTCTGAAGGCTATGAAGTCTATAGGGAAAATTAAATATTCTAGTTAGAATGTTTACAATTTAATCAACTAAACAGTTTGTTAAAAGTCTGACTAGGAAATGAAGGGAACCAGAATATGTCATCTAAAATATGTTTCTTTGATATAAAAATTATTTTTGAGCTGAAAGCAATTAAGCAGCAGCTCAGTTAATAGGGTTGCTTAAAAATAAAAATAAAAGGCAGCAGCAAACTGAGGAAAAGCTCTCTCTCTCCCCTCCCCACTTTCTGCCTAAAGATAGGATAGAACTTCTCCTCTACTGGAGACAACTCTAGACTCTTAGCCTAGGGACAGCGGCAGAGGACTCTGCCAACAAGCCTTACTCCATTCATTTTATCCATATATTTACCTTCTCAGTTTCCCACCCCCAGAAGCCTAAAATCCCTTTCATTTGTGCCACATTTATTGTTCTTTGTTGAAGATGCTATATAAGTAGAGTTCTAAGCCATGATTTTGAGTTATAAGGTTTCTCCCTTGTGATGTGTGCTGCATGCACTCATAAATTTGTTTTTCTCTTGTTAATCTATCTTTTGTTACAGAGATCCCTCCCAATAAGAACTAAGTTGGGCACAGGTAAAGTTTAGCCTCCCCTATACAAATAAAACACAATGAATAGATTGCAGTGTTAAAGAAAAAAATCATTGCCAGCCAATTTGAGTTATTTGGTCCAAGAAATTTTTATATCACTGAATATAAAAACCACATTATACGCCAGGCATGGTGGGTCACGCCTGTAATCCCAGCACTTTGGGAGACCAAAGCGGGTGGATCACCTGAGGTCAGGAGTTTAAGACCAGCCTAACCAACATGGTGAAACCCCATCTCTACTAAAAATACAAAAATTAGCTGGGTGTCGTGGCAGGTGCCTGTAATCCCAGCTACTCGAGAGGCTGAGGCAGGAGAATCGCTAGAACCCAGGAGGCGGAGGCTGCAGTGAGCCGAGATTGCACCATTGCACTCCAGCCTGGGGGACAGGGCGAGACTCCGTCTCAAAAAAAAAAACAAACAAACAAACAAAAAACCCACATTATAGTGTCAATACCTAGCTCCAGGATGATTTGTTGAAGACTGGTTCTGCATAAGTAGTTTTCTTTTCTCTTTGTCCAGTTCTGCCAAGATTGCAACTCTATTTTTGTTTTGAAAACCTAAAAAAAAGAGGGGAATAGGAGAAAAGGGAGAAAGAAAGAGAGAGTAATAAGAAACATTTTAGACCTATTTTTATAACCTAAGTCATCTAGAACCAAGAAAGCAAAACTCCTATTCTCTAACATGATAATGAATTCACCAGTAAGTACTTTCCCTAAATGGTTACTTCTTCCCTCCTACTTCCCAGCAACTTTAACAGCATAATTCATGAATACTTAAGCAGAATATAATATCAAATCATATTATATTTAAAGTGTAGCTGAGGACTTTTAAGGCTTAGTTCTACAGAATTTTAATCACCAAGGTATAAGTTACAGCATTTGTTTTTTAACAAAATCTTTGAGGACCTAAATGCTGCAGGGGCCTGTGCAGTCTCTATCCTGCAGAGTCAACCTTTGGGAGGGCAGATGTTCTTAGTCTTCTATTTGAAGCCTTTTTCTGCATGCCTTTTTCATGGGGGGAAAAGCAGTAAACATACTCAGATCAAAATATTTCTTTTTCTCAACTGCTTCCATTCAGATATGTTGGACAATTTTTCAAGGAACATGTCAAAGAATTTCAACTGACCAGAAAGCAATTCTGAGAAAGAAATGGAGCGTAACTGACAGGATACAAAGAGATATGGCCTTTGTCAAATACTTAATACTGGGCTGGATTTTCAGCTTCAGACTTACATAAGATATAGGGTAGAGGTTGCCAAGTTATGGCCCAGGAGCAACTCCTAGCTATGTTTTAAAAATCAGAATTAAATACTAACATGTAAACATTGAGAAACTGTACACTAATTTCTCAGATTCCTAGCTTCTCTTGAAATATATCTCAAGATCTGGCAACAAGTGATCTATATGCCCCCACGGCAACAATTCACCAGAACTAAGAAATAGTTGTCCCCTTTAGCTGGGCACTCTCCAGCTCATTACAATCCTTATCACCTTGTTTACATTATCTGTAAGCATTTGAGTTTCTGATCCCTAATTTAGAAAAACAAAAAGAAAGATTAAAGGACTGGAAAACAGAACTACAGAAAAAAAAAAAAAAAGATAAAGACAATGATGGCTCAGGAGACTGGAATCATTAGGCCAGAAGAATGAATATGGGAGGAAAGCACATTTTCCAAGCAGAGCAGACCTAGGCACTCCTAAGGGTACTCACATGAAGGAGTCTAAGAATTTTATACTGATTATAAAGAGGAAGAATTAGGTGGTAGGATGCAAACTTTTTCCTCTCCTTGGGAGAGGAGCAGAGACTAGCTAGGGATGGTGTAGGCTGTACAAGGAGTATTCATACTCCTTTTGCAGTGTTTTCAGCTAAATCTGTTCTTCAATCAGGCATTAGCATACTGTCTCTGGCCAGGATTCTGGGCAAAATAAACCTCTGGCACATTCATTTCTATCATCTCCCATTTTCCCCTCTCTGCCCACCCATGCTATGTCATCAAACTCTAGTAATAGCAGACTCCCTCTATTTGGATAAGATAATTCATTAAAAAAGAAGAAAAAGAAGAAGACATGCCAGAATGTATTAAGCCAGGGTCTTGCTCTGTAGCCCAGGCTGGAGTGCAGTGGTGGGATCATATCTCACTGCAGCCTCAAACTCCTGGGCTCGAGCGATCCTCCTGCCTCAGTCTCCCAAGTTGCTAAGACTACAGGTATAAGCCAGCATGCCCTACTAATTTTTGTATTTTTTTTTGTAGAGACAGGATTTCACCATGTTGCCCAGGCTGGTCTTGAACTCCTGGGCTCAAGCGATCCTCCCACCTTAGTCTCACAAAGTGCTAGGATTGCATGTGTGAGCAACTGAGCTCAGCCCATTATGGTCTTTCTGAAGAGAGTTTTCTAAGCCTTCCAGGGTATTGATCATTTACTCTCATCCTAACTCCAATCCCTTTTTCCTGCCTGATCTCTTAGAGCTTAATCTTCCAGTGGAAGAAGCTCTGTGGGGCCTTTCCATGCTGCAGGTCATGACCTGCTCCGCCCAGTCTTCTGGATAGGCATGTCTCGAGAGAAGTCTTCTACTCAAGGAAAGATTTAATACAGCTTTGAGAGACAGAGGAAAAACCAAACTGTTTTTGGAAAAAACAAACTATTCTCTACTCTCATTCAACACAAAACTTCTGACACCAAGCAATTCTTCAGTGGACACCAGCTGAGTGTCCTATAATTCAATTCTGATGCTATCTACCTGGAGATAGTGTGGGGCCCCACAAGCTGAGGCTCAGTTTTACAAGATTGCTCGCCACTTCAGACGCCAATGGCAAGTAGGCAGTAGGTTGTCACCTATGCCTCTGACTGACTGGCTATAAACCGGGGGCCCCCATGACTCACTCCTTGGATTTGGTTAATTTGCTAGAGTGGCTTACAGAACTCAGGGAAATACTTTACTTACATTCACTAGTTTATTAATAAAGGGTATTACAAAGGTTAGACATGAATAGCCAGATGAAGAGATGCATCGGGCCAGGCACGTGGGAAGGGACATGGGGCTTTAATACTCTCTCCGGCACACCATCTTTCAAGCACCTTCACATATTCAGCTATCCAGAAGCTCATCTGAACCTTGTCCTTTTGGGGTTTTATGGAGGCTCCATTACATAGGCATGAATGATTAAATCATTGGCCATTTGTGATCAGCTCAACCTCAGTCCCTCTCCTTTCCCCAGAGGTCAGTAGGTGGGACTGAAAGTTCCAACCCTCAAATTATAGGGTTGGTTTCCCTGGCAACCAGCCTCCATCCAGGGCCCATAAAGAGTCATCACATTAGAACAAAAGATGCTCCCATCACCCAGGAAATCACAAAGGTCTTCAGAGCTCTGTGTTAGGAAATGGGGTTCAAGGACAAATATCAGAGCAAGGCTGGTGGCTCATACCTGTAATCCCAGCATTTTGGGAGGCCAAAGTGGGAGGACCACTTGAGGCCAGGAGTTCAAGACTAGCCTGGGCAACTTAAAACAACTACAAGATGTTAGGACATAAATACTTACTAGGTTGTTTGGACCTGACTATGTACTAAACAGAATGGTTATGCAGGACCTTGTGTCTACAAAAAATTAAAATTACCCAGGCTTGGTGGCATGTGCCTGTAGGCTAGCTACTTGGGAGGCTAAGGCAGGAGGATCGCTTGAACCCATGAAGTAGAGGCTGCCGTGAGCCATGATTGTGCCTTTAACACTCCAGCCTGGTCAACAGAGCAAGACCCTGTCACTTAAAACAAAACAAAACCAAATATCAGAACAAAACATTCTCCTAGTACCCCTACTGCTCAGGAAATTGTAAGAGTTTTAGGAGCTCTATGTTAGGAACCATGGTCAATGACCAAATATGTTTCTTATTATATCATGGTATCACAACAACCAAATTCCAAGAATGTATTACTTATACAATTAATTATTTCTGAAAGGACAGTAAGAAGGTATTCTTCTATCTCAATTTAGGATTCAGTAAGAAGAAATGAGGCAGAACAGAAGTAGGAAATACTAAAGTTTGAATCAATGAAAAATTCCTCCCAGTCTCATATCAGACTTATGAAACATCATTACCTATGGAAATCCTTCCATAAACAGTTGTTATTTGCTTAGGATAGTTTGCTTAAAGTATCCCAAAACAGGCAAATTAATTCATGTTAAATGAAATGATTAAAGTAGGCCGGGTGCGATGGCTCATGCCTGTAATCACAGCACTTTGGGAGGCTGAGGTGGGTGGCTCACGAGGTCAGGAGATCGAGGCCATCCTGGCTAACACAGTGAAAACCCATCTCTACTAAAAATACAAAAAATTAGCTGGGCGTGGTGGTGCGTGCCTGTAGTCCCAGCTAGTCGGGAGACTGAGGCAGGAGAATTGCTTGAACCTAGGAGGCGGAGGTTGCAGTGAGCCGAGATTATGCCACTGCACTTCAGCCTGGGTGACAGAGCGAGACTCTGTTTAAAAAAAAAAAAAAAAAAAGAAATGATTAAAGTAGTCCTGAAAGGCTCTTTCCAGCTCCAACACATGAAGGTTCCATAATTTTCCCCAAATGTCTGCTGCTTTGAAAACCTCAACTATCTTAATATTTGTGACATTTATGCCTGTGTATGGCAATGTGATGGTAAAAAGGAGCCATGTGTAAATAATAACTGAAACTTTGTCAAAATAATGTTAAGGAAACATAATTAGCAAAGCAATATATAATTACAAGTCCACTGATTTAGAGAATCAGAAATAACAACTAGAATCAGAAATAACAACTATCTGGCAGGGATGGAAAAATGAAAGCAGATATAAAAGTTACCCCAGCCCTGACCCCACTGCCATTTGGTGTGCAACTATGTATTTCAATATTAATATCTTTCTTCAAACCAAAATGGATTTAAGAGATCCTTAGATTCCCAGTTTTAACAAAGCTGGTCAGATAACTATCTTGAGGAGCAGAAAAATGGTCTGTCTCTTTCTCATATTGTAGAATACCACAGTGACTCTCACATAATAGCCTTCTTTCCCTCCAGATACAGACGTAGAGAAGGGAATTGTTCTTCAGACTTCAATAATGTTTGAATTCCAAGCTACACTATTCTTTTCATTGATTTTCTGAATGTCTAGGTGTCTTAATACCTGAGACATCTTTTAGGAAATTATTTATCATTTGCATTATTATTTTTATTTAAAAATGGGCCAGGTTCAGTGGTTCACACCTGTAATCTCAGCCCTTTGGGAGGTCAAGGCAGGAGGATCACTTGAGGACAGGAGTTCGAGATCAGCCTGGGCAACATAGCAAGACCCTATCTCTAAAAAACAAAAAAAAAAAATTTTTTTTTTCAATTAGGTGTGGTGCTGCATGCCTGTAGTCCCAGTGACTCAGGAGGCTGAGGCAGGAAGATCACTTGGGCTCACTGGAATGAGCTATGATGTGCCATTGCACTCTGGCCTGTGTGGCAGAGCAAGACCCTGTCTCTAAAAAAAAATAACAAAATTTTAAAAAAGATTCTTTCTCTTTAGTAGTAATCAGAATTTAAAACGTATAGTAGTCACCCCATATTCACGGTTTCAGCTACCTGTGGTCAACCACAGTACAAAAACAGGCCAAGGTAGTAAAATAAGATATTCAGAGAGAGAGAGACCACATTCACACAACTTTTATTGCAGTATATTGTTATAATTGTTAATTTTATTATTATTGTTGTTAATCTCTTACTGTGTCTAATTTATAAATTAAACTTTATCGTAGGTATGTATGTATAGGAAAAAATACAGTATATAAAGAATTCAGTACCATCTGTGATTTCAGGCATCTACTGGGGTTTTTGGAACATCGTCCTCCTGGGTAAAGGGGGATTACTGTACAGATGTTTGTCACATAATATTAAACAAGCAGAATGGAGTGGCAACTCTAAAAACGCTATCCATGAGAAATTTCAGTTGAATGTACCTTTCCACTTGGTATCAGTGACTTGGTCAGCTATGTGAATTCTGATTGGGTAGTCTAATTACTTTAAACCAGAGGTTCTCACAATTTCTTGGTTCACGGTGTGCCTTAGTATCTCAGCAATGTTTGCATGACACCCCAGGCCAACAAATATATAACTATTCTGTTTAGTAAGTAGTCAGGTCCAAACAACCTAGTAAGTATTTGTGTCCTTACATCTTGTAGTTGTTTTAAAAAATAATACACATAACGTGAAATAAAAAATATTTAATTTCATTTTTAAATAACCACAATTAATTACTTACTAATGGATGTGTGCCTGGGCTTTGTATCACTTTTCAAACCTTGGAATCAGTTCAGACACCACCAATCCTCATTCCCTGTTCCGCACTGATTTTCACACAGTAGTTGTTGGTTATCAAAGCAATTGCTAAAAACCTAACTTCGCAAAGATATGATGTCACTGAAAGGAATGGAGTGCACTGTTGAAACTGTAAACTGTCTCAAACTACTTCATGTGGTGTCCAACTAGTATAGGTAGTTCTGTGTTTGCTTTCAAAACAATTTTCCATGAGGCCTCTGGGATTTTTCCATGGGGTGCTAGGATGCCATGGTGTATAGTTTACAAACCACAGCTTTAGATCTTTTCTTCAACCACTACCCAAGCAACTGAATGACAATTTCTCTCCCATTTTATCAGGGCCATCTCCAAAAAAGACTTATAAATTAGGTATATATTTTATATATATATATATAATATATACCTAATTATATTATATAATATATAATATAAAGGATATTATATAAACATAACTACTATAATTTTTAGGCATTAAGTTAAAACTGCCTATATTTGATGATTTTCTACCTACAAAAACAATTTTATATGATTCATCAACTTTTTAAAAAATTACATACTTGTATGTCTTGATTGGCTTGGTCAAGAAGGAAGAGCCTCACTTTCAAAAACTTCATGCATGTTTGACAATCAGAGCATAGGTAGGTATAGTAACCTCCCTGTTTCCGTGGAAATCAAAGGTGGAAATCTGTAACTATAGGCTCCAAACTAACATTAATATAGTTCTTGGCCAAGAGTGGCGTGCTATGCAGTGAGCTATTTTTGCACCAGTGCATTCCAACCTGCGCAAAAGAGAGAGACCCTGTCTCAAAAAGAAAAAACAGAAAACATATATATATATATAAAATTTCCTTTGACTGTTAGTCAACTATATATTAATATGGTTATAAAAGCAGCCCACTGGCCAGGAACGGTGGCTCATGCCTGTAATCCTAGCACTTTGGGAGGCTGAGATGGGCAGTTCGAGACCAGCCTGGGCAACATGATGAAACCCCATCTCTACTAAATCACAAAAAATCAGTCAGGTGTGGTGGCAGGCACCTGTAATTCCAGCTACTCAGGAGGCTGAGGCACAAGAATTGCTTGAACTGGGAGGTGGAGGTTGCAGTGAAGCCAAGATCGTGCCACTGCACTCCAGCCTGGGCAACAAAGCAAAACTCTGTCTCAAAAAATAAAAATAAAAATAAAAGCAGTCCACTAAGGAGAGTTATGTTGTTCTCATATATTGCTCTATTTACTACTTCACAGTGAGCCTGTTACCCAAATAAGCAAACAAATCATGCTCTTACAATGAATCAGATGGAAAGGTGTAAATACAGGTATTATTGATTTTATACAACAGACGTTTCCCTAAAAGTTATGTAATACGAATTAAGGTAAGATAATTATGGGAAGACGTGTTTAAGTATACTGGAATGTCTCATTTAGAGGAATCCAAAGGTGAGTTCTTTGTAAATGAAGAATGTTTTCCAAGGGAAACTGGCACTCTCCCATTTGTATATATACAAATTGCACATGCTTATTGTCAACTAAAGGACAAGACTTGTTTTTTCTCAGTGGAGGCTACTACATTTTTAGAAGATAATTATGTGCTTCCACCTTTTTAGCGATTAAGAGATACTATAAATATAAAATAGGGCTAGGTGGCTCACATTTGTAATCCTAGTGCTTTGGGAAGCTGAGGCAGGAGGATCACCTGAGGCCAGGAGTTCAAGATCAGCCTGGGCAACACAGCGAGACCTTGTCTGTACAAAAAAAAAAAAAAATTTTTAATTTAGCAGGGCATGATGGTGTGTGCCTACAGTCCCAACTACTTGGGAGGATGAGGCAGGAGGATTGCTTGAACCTAGGAGTTCAAGGCTGCAGTTAGCCATGACTGGACTGTGCCACTGCACTACAGCCTGGGCAATAGAGTGAAACTGTCTCAAAAATATATACACACACACACGCACGCACACATAATTCTTGAAAAGCAAATTTTAAAATCTGATAATGTCTAAATTTTGTCATGAGCAAAATAAATGGCCACATTGGAAAATCCTGATCTGTTGTTTACAGCAATATCAATTTCCCTCAAGATTAACTTGTTCACACAAAAATATTTTGGGGTCACCGTCAGTAATTATACATATATAAAAATTATATGAAGTACAGCCAACAATGGAAAAAGCATTAAAAAGCCTATAAAGATAATGTGATCGATAATGTTCATATGACTAGGAACACAACTGAGTTTTTCAATGCCCTTCAACATACATAAACTTCTATAAATTATTTTTGAAAGTGTACAGTCTGATTAATAATATTGAAAATTACAATCGCACAAAAATATTTTTGTTTTCAAAGTACATGAGAGTGAGGGTGGCATGGGACAGAGAAAAGTTGTACAAAACGCTCATGTTCCAAGTCATGTAAGATTTTTTTTTATTATTTATTTATTTTTTTTAGACGGAGTCTTGCTCTGTCGCCAGGCTGGAGTGCAGTGGCACGATCTCGGCTCATTGCAACCTCTGCCTCCCAGGTTCAAGCGATTCTCCTGCCTCAGCCTCCCAAGTAGCTGGGACTACAGGCACGTGCCGCCACACCTGGCTAATTTTTGTATTTTTAATAGAAACGGAGTTTCAACATGTTGGCCAGGATGGTCTTGATCTCTTGACCTCGTGATCTGCCCACCTTGGCCTCCCAAAGTGCTGGGATTACAGGCATGAGACACTGTCCCCGGATGAAAAATTTATAAATGCTAAGAGTATGATGTAAATATAATTTGACAAATGATTTTCAAATATAACACCAAGCTGATAGGATAGCTTGATTCAATATTGTTTGTATGAATTTTTTTTTTTTACTGGAAGAAAATGAATTCAACAAAAATACTGCAAGATATCAGAAGAATATTCAATTGCTCTGGTTTTGTTTAACATTTCTGAACTAGGCTGAGCTTTAAATGAAATTCATTCTACCCCTCCTCCTCTCATTTTACTTGGCCAAGAACTTTGCCAACTAGTGAAAAGGGGTGAGAGGAAGCATTCCTGGCACAGGGATCTTCATACAGAAAGTTATATGCCAATATGATCGTGTTCATGGTCAATGCAACCTTATAACAAAGAAAAATGGTAAGATCGAAAAAGATCTAGTAATGTTAAAGTGGACTGCCATTATTAACATATGCCCTAAAAGAAACATGGTCCCCTGCTCTGTCACTACAGCTGCCAGCAAAAATGCCTCCCTCCTTATCCTCAACTCCATGTTGAACAGATTTTGGTCTCTAATACTATTCTCCATTAAGAAGGAACCAGAGGCCAGGCACGGTGGCTCACACGTGTAATACCAGCACTTTCGGAGGCCGAAGTGGGAGGATCATTTGAGGCCAGGAATTTGAGACCAGCCTGGGCAACACAGTGAGACCCTGTCTCTTTAAAAACAAAACAAAACAGCAACAACAAAAAACAGAGTTTTAGGGAGAGTACTAGTTCCATGTCTTAGGGCAGGAAAAAAATATCAAAATGGGATTGGACTATCTTGTTAGAAAGCAAGAAGACTTTAACATTTTTATGTATCCATTTATTTTTTGTTCTTAGAGATGAAGTTTTGCTCTGTCACCCAGAGCTCAAGTGCAGTGGTGGGACCATGGCTCATTGCAGCCTCAAACTCTGGGGCTCAACCCATCTTCCCACCTCAGCCTCCCAAGTACCTAGGACTACATGTGTGTACCACCACTCATACTCCTAGCTAAATTTTTTATTTTCTGTAGAGACAAGGTCTGTGTTGCCCAGACTGATCCTGAACTCCTGGTCTCAAGTAATCTTTCCACCTCAGCCTCCCAAATGCTGGGATTACAGGCATGAGCCACTGTGCCCAGCCGAGAAGAATTTTTAAAAAAGGTCCAAGGGTAAGTGCTAAAAGGACAAAGAAGCCAGTTCGAGGTTAGCCAGGCTGTCACAATTTGAACATTAAAAAGAGAATAATAATTACAGCTAAGTGGAATAAATTAAGTCTGTGATAAGCCATGAATTCATAATGAGATGCAAAAGGGAAAGCTAAGATACATAAAAAGATAGTTGTAAAGCAGGTTGAAAATAATAGGGTATCCAATGTCTTATTATATTAATAACTAGGTTGGTGTTAATACTTAGGTGTTTTGTTTCTCCTGTTAAGTATATGTCTATTTATGAAGTATAGCCGTGTACTTTTTTGTTTCAGTACAAGGAGGGTAGGGTAGATACAAGGAATTGTGTGTGACTAAGCCAAACAGTTCCCCAAAAAGCAGATCACGTACCAAAAACAAGCAATTCAGATCAGCACAGGCCCTAACACATATAGCAATATGTATTTTTAAAGGAGACGCAGTGGCTGATGAGTGCCTATGATCACACACAATGACCGAGTAGACATTGTGAGTTCTAAAAGGGTGAGTTAGTCCAATATCCTAGAGAGCTCACAGTACAGACCTGATCCCTGATTGCTCAGGAAAGGAAACATCTATAATTCCTGGCACCACTGCTACCAGAAAAGGGAAAGTTATAATGACAACAGAGCCCTGAGCTATGAAACACTGATCACACAAAAAATAAAGAATATTTCAATTAATGGAATAACTCTAGGCTGCAAGAAACTAACAGTCTATGAGAAAGGCATGAAGTTAAAAAAAATCCTCCTGAGCAGGTAACATTCAGTTATAGAGGGGAACTCATGCACACCAATACGACTTTAGGTTGCCCATCAACACAGCCTTTGGGTAAGCTTTAGGCATAACCAAACCTTGTGGTTTAATTAAGAATCAAATCCATCAACAACTCTGAACGCTCGGTAATTTGAAATTTTGCTTTGTTTTGGTAGTGGTAAGATTACTGTAACCTACACAGGTATAGAAAAATTACTACAATTCTGGAAAAGTATAGAAATAGAAATCTGGAAGAGTATTATAACTCTAGGGAAATATAAAAATGCAAGTATATCAGCTGAGTGCAGTGGTTCATGCCTGTAATCCCAGCACTTTGGGAGGCCATGGCAGGAGGTTCACTTGAGCCCAGGAATTCAAGACCAGCCTGGGCAACATAGTGAGACCTCGTTTCTACTAAAAATAAGAAAAATTAGCTGGATGTGGTGGTGCACACTTGTGGTCCCAGCTACTCAGGAGGCTTAGGCAGGAGGATGGCTTGAACCTGGGAGGTCAAAGCTGCAGTGAGCCATGACTGTGCCATTGCATTCCACTATGGGTAACAGAGCGAGACCCTGTCTCAAAAAAAAAAAAAAAAAAAGTATAGAATGAATAAATTAAACCAACAGGTTAACATTTTAAAATACATTTAATTTTAAGTAAATTTTTGACCACTATATAAAGTGAAGTTTAACAGACAGTATAATTTATTATAATTGTAACTTAAACTATTATTAAACATAATTTAACTAAAAAGCTTATAAACAATGTCTAAATGTTTAAAAAAATTTTTTTTTTGAGACAAGGTCTCGCTCTGTTGCCCAGGCTGGAGTGCAGGTGGCATAATCAAGGCTCACTGCAGCCTTGACCTCCCCAGCTCAAGGCATCCTCCCACTTCAGCCTCCCAAGTAGCTGGGACCACAGGCATGTGCCACCACACCTGGCTAATTTTTTAAAGTTTCTGTACAAATGGGGTCCCCCTGTGTTGCCCATGCTGTTCTCAAACTCCTGGGCTCAAGTGATTCTCCCACTTTGGCCTCCCAAAGTGCTGGAATTACCCGCATAAGCCACCACACCCTAAATTTTTTAAAAAATTTTATTTTAGAACTTTAGTGTATTAGATAAGTAGGTTTACTAAACTGAGTATTAAATTATGAGCAGTGATGAGTATTTTTCTCCATGCCCCAATATCTTCAGACATTAACGAATGAAATGGAACGGAATGCTTGGGAATTGGCAAATAAATACAAGTGACTCTAGCCCAAATTATGTGTGGAAAAAGCAGTGAAAGAAGCAGCTGGGAAGGTTAAGAAGGAGGCAGATATTTAGGGACCTTGTATTACATGTAGATTCTTAGTTTGATCAAATAGGCAATGGGGAGCTACTGAGAGTATTTAGAAAAGGACGAGGCAGAGATCAGTCTTGGCACGGTTACGAACACCCTCTGGTGGTAACAGAGAATAGATTACAGGGTAGAAGAGACCTGCTGCAGGGAAAAGTTAATCCAGGATCAGAGACGGGCAGTGAGATAGAGACTTGTTCAAGAAATAATGCAATATGAAAAGGTGCTCAATGCCATTGATCATCAGAGAAATGCAAATCAAAACTACAGTGAGATATCATCCCACCTCAGTCAAAATGGCTCTTATCCAAATGTCAGGCAATAACAAACATTGGCAAGTATGTGGAGAAAAGGGAACCCTTGTACACTGTTAGTGGGAATGTAAATTAGTACAACCACTATGGAGAACAGTTTGGAGGTTCCTCAAAAAACTAAAAATAGAGCTCACTGAAGCTTCAAATTCCTGGGCTCAAGCGATCCTCCTGCCTCAGCCTCCAAAGCAGCTAAGATTATAGGTGTGCACTAGCACACCTGGCTAATTTTTTTTCAATTTTGTGTAGAGACAGGGTGTACTATGTTGCCCAGGCTCATCTTAAACTCCTGGCCTCAAGCAATCCTCCTGCCTCAGACTCCCAAAGTAGTGGGATTACAGGCATGAGCCACCACACCCAGCCCATAATTTTCTATGATAAGATTCTCTTAATTTCAGGGTTCAAACTTACCCTAACTAGGGCATCAACATATAACTTTTAACAATGTTATACTCACTATGAGGGTTTCTAAAATTAACCCATATAGTCTCCTGATATAATTCAGTGCATCTCTTTTCAGTCTCAGAAGCACAAAGATGTTTAATATATTATCTCATGTATGGTAAGAACTATTACTTAATTTTTAAATATAGTATCGAAACAGGGTTCTTGCTGTGTTGCCCAGGCTGGTCTTGATGGCCTCAAGTGATCCTTCCACCTCAGCCTCCCAAAGTACCAGAATTACAGGTGTGAACCACCAAACCTGGCAGAAACTATTTATTTATTTATTTTTCTTTTATTTATTTATTTATTTTTGAGACGGAGTTTCACTCATGTCGCCCAGGCTGGAGTGCAATGGCGTGATGTTGGCTCACCACAACCTCCACCTCCCAAGTTCAAGCGATTCTCCTGCTTCAGCCTCCTGAGTAGCTGGGATTACAGGCATGCGTAATCATGCCGCCATGATTACGCATTAGCCACCATGCCTGGCTAATTTTGTATTTTTAGTAGAGATGGGGTTTCTCCATGTTGGTCAGGCCAGTCTTGAACTCCCGACCTCAGGTGATCCGCCCACTTCGGCCTCCCAAAGTGCTGGGATTACAGGCGTGAGCCACTGTGCCCGGCCTCTTTTTTTTTTTTTTTTTTTTTTAACCAAGGCATGTTTAATATCCCTTTATAACTAACCTTTTTAAAAAACAAATAAAAAATCTGTTTCAAACTTTGTTTTTTTTAAGAGACAGGGTCTCATTCTGTTGCCTGGTTTTTGTTTGAAAAAACATTTCCACTTTTGGAACTATAAAACTATCTCCATTCATAATCACGTATGTTCTCATTTTCTCATTCATTCATAGAAACACTTTGACTCCCACACATTTCTTTTTTTTCCTCCCGCACATTTCTTCGTCACTAAAAACATTCTCAAGTAACTAGCATTACATCAGATTGCATTTAAAATCTAAGAGCTGATACTCATTTTCCTTTAACAGCTCTATCACACTTAAAGACTAACTGAAATTCTTATTGTAAAAAAAATCTAAAGCTAAAAGTAAAAATTATTTTGATTTTACAGTTATGGACAATCTATCACACTTTCATAACAATAATTTTTAAAAGATTACTTAAATCCTGTTGAGTGGTTATCCTACAAGCTATATACTTTTCACAACTATATAGTACATTAAAGTACCATAGTTGAGACACCTATGTTTAGTACTAGAGGAACGTCACTGTGGCACTATTAACATGTTTAACATGTTTTCAGTTATTTATTGATTCAACAAATATTTATTGTGTTGGGGACTAAGCCCTCTTTCAGATCTAGCAGTCTTTCATGCTATCACATACAGGCACAAAGTTACGTTCTAAGGATGCAATGATAAGGCCAAACTTGACATGATTCTAGCTCTCACGGTTTTCAAACTGTTCAGTGAAAATAGAGATCAAATAATCACATGAATGAATGTGTAATTAAAATCTAACATGAGTAGTCTGAAATAAACCATTTGATGAGCATTTATAACAATCATTATTGTAGGAATGAATGCTAAATAAACTTGACCTAGCATGGAAGTGGGGGGAGCAGTGTCAGAGAAGGCTTCCAAAGAAAGTGATGCTTGAACTGAAATCTAAGGCATAAAAGTAGGGGTGAGGAACAAAATAACCTTTCCCCCTTTAAAAAGATCACTCTAACTGCAATGTTGAGAATAGACAAGAGAAAATGTCAGGAAACTATCACAGTAGAAAGAGCTAGAGATAATAAAAGTTATTAGTGGATGGAAATGCAGAGATACAAACGGATCCAATAGCTATTTAGGAAGTTAAATCAGGAGGAGAGTGATGGATTCAATATGAAGGAATGAGGAAGAAGGTGTCATGGAGGGTTCCTAGATTTTTTTGGTTCTTGCAGTTAAATATACATTGTCTTTCTATGGCTGCTGTAACAAATTACCCAAAATTAGTGGCTTGAAACGACACACATCTATTGTCTTATGGATCTATATAGGTCAGAGGTCTCACTGGGCTAAAATCAAGGTGTTGCCAGGGCTGCATTTCTTCTTTTATTATTATTATTATTATTTTGAGACAGGGTCTCACTCTGTTGTGCAGGCTAGAGTGCAGTGGTATGACCAGGGCTCACAGCAGCCTCAAATCTCCCATACTCAAGCGATCCTCCCACCTCAGCCCCATGCCCAGCTAATTTTTTTTATTAACTTTTTTTTTTTTTTTAAAGACAGGGTCTCTAAATGGATTCTAGGAAAGAATCCATTTTCTGGCTCTGTCCCAAATCTAGTTAATGACGAATGTTCCTATATCTTGCAAGATTAAAAAAATTACTCAATCATTAGCCACCTTTCAGAGTTTACCAAAAATACATAACAAAGAAAAGGAATCAAGCCCTAATGTCTGCTCAGGTGATCTGTCTGTGTTCATGTTCCCTTTCACCTAGACTTAAGGACCCACTCCTCTTAAAACTACTGCCACTTTTTCTACCCATTGAGGTTTGTAAGATGATGATGTATCTTCTGTTTGAATCAACCTTTCTTCCCCATTCTTTTTTTTCTTCTCACATATAAACTCACAGGCCCTTTTCATTTAAAGGATTTTCTGCTTCCAATGTAGACAATTAGATTGATCCCAATAAAGATTAAGAAGAGGTCTTTTGCCCCTTGTCTCAAGCGCCCAGTGGTTTCCTATCAGATGCTATCATCAGAATGTTGTAATTCCCCCTACTGAAGGGCGGTATAGGAAAACAGAATGAACAAGGAACTTGGGACATGGAATCAACTTGGGTTCTCATCTCAGCACTTCCACTTACTACTGAATATTAGGAAAATTACCTCACCATGCCTCAGGACCAAAGGGGATAACAGTAACGCTTTAAAGGGTGGTTACAGGAAATACAGAAAAATATGAAAGACCTAGAACACCGCCTGCCACATGGTAGTTGCTTAATAAATACACACTATTATTGTTATTATTATCTAGCATTCTTTCTCCCTAGTCATTAGGTTAACATCACTAGATTCCTGTCATCCCACATTGACAATTCTCTGTCAGTGAACAGTTTTTCATTAGATAGGCCACAACTAATTGGCATGCAGCTTTCTAATTACATTCACATTTCAAAACTCCCAGGCCAGTCTGAGTGCATGTGTGGATCCCATACTCTCTCCTAACTACACAAACAGTCTCAGATTACTTTACATAATATTCTTCCCAGTGACAATTTCAATCTGGAGCCTACAGGTCAAGCCTAGCATCAGAAATCTAATTTATTCTCTTTGCTCTAGCAATTAAAATGCAACAAAAAGAAATTTAGCCTTTAGAAACCTACTCCAAATTGTGTCTTTGCATCCGTACTCTCATCTTTAAAAAGGTACAAATACAAGAATTTTCAGATGCTTTTTATGCATCACTGGGACAAACTCTTAATTGGGAGGTGGCATACTTTAGTATAAACCTGAAGAATAAACTTGCTTTCCTTCTGGACCATATATGGTTTAGGTGAAGACTTGTACTTGGATCTGAGGTCAAACAAGACACTTCCCAGGAGCCTTGCCATTCCACTCCTATGCAGCATGCTGAAATCACAGCTGAGAGCACCTGGACTGGCCCAAAATCAATAGTTCCTACTACCTGATCTGCAGATCTTATGGCTACTACTATAAGCATTTTCAGATATCTGTAAAATTGAAAAAAATCAAACAAAAGAATTCATGTTCCTTACTCAGTATTTCACCAGGTCTCTCTAAAATCAGGCTGAACCAATCCAATGCCATCACATCATCATAGGACCTTGACATTTACCAATAATGAAAGACTCTGTGCTGCTTTTGGTACCTTGTCCAAACCCCAGGTTGACAATCTGCCTCTGCATACTAAAATTCTCATGACTGAAAGCCTACCAAATGTTCCACACTACATTGGACAGTATGAAGAGCATGGGACTGCAGTGACTGTCAAGGGCGTATGAAATTTAGCAGTCCTGATTCCTATGATGGCATGAAAGACTGCTAGATCTGAAAGAGGGCTTAGTCCCCAACACAATGGAATTATTCTCTACACCAGACATAATAAGCAAAATCTATTTATTTACATTAATAAATTACAACACATAAAGAATTTTTTTTAATCATGGTTCTTTCAGTTATCATTTTAAGATAATTAAGGCCCTTGGTATTAATCTCCATATTAAGTAATTCTTATACATACAAACAGTACAGAAATGATTTACTACAGAAAGTAAAATACAGCTGGGCATGGTGGCTCACACTTGTAATTCCAATGCTTTGGGAAGCCAAGGTGAGAGAATTACTTGAGAACAGGAGTTGAGGAGTTCAAGACCAGCCTGGGCAACAAAGCGAGACCCTGTTTCTACAGGAAAAAAAAAAAAAAAAAAAAAATTAGCCAGGCATGGTAGCATGTGCCTATAGTCTCAGCTACTTGGGATGCTGAGCTCAGGAGTTGGAGGCTGCGGGGAGCTACAATCACACCACTGCACTCCAGCCTGGGCAACAGAGCAAGACCCTGCCTCTTAAAAAAAATTAAATTAAAAAGACAGAGAAAAAAATACAATAGATCTGAATAAATAAGAATTTTAAAATTTCACTGGAGTCTAGGAGTCTCTAGAACATGATGTGGACTCCCTCTGCTGGTTCCTAGTAGCAGCAGTTCCATGACATCAACAAAAATCCCTGACAAAGGAGCAATGGAAGCCAAAGGGCTAATCTAAATTCATTTCTATTTAGATTAGGGGATGTTTCATAGTGGATCTGACTATGGGTCAATCAAAGGCAATACTAAAAATGATTGCGTTTTTACTACAACTACAAAAAAAGTAACCAGCATATTGTAAATCTCTATTTGTGCTAATAGTGGGATAATTTAAAATTTATTTTCATTTGCAGTGCATTGGGTGGTTTTTTTAGCAGCGTATTATCTTTCCAAAATAGACTTCTCTTAGTTTTCATCTGAGCTCAAATTAAGTTATTTTTAATGTGGGCCCTTATAATTTAATGGAAAAATAAAGAGGTCAACAACCACAAGGGAATGTGGACCTATCATTAGTCCACAGAGCACACAAATCGCACATGGCTATGTGAGAGGAGAAGAGGAGAACAGAATGGTATTAGCTGGTTACAGCTGGGAAAGCTGTCACCACAACTTGCTTTTTACAATACTATAATTCTACGAAACTCATGTAACCTTTAGTTTGTCCTAAATATAACTAATAAACTAAAACAGAATCAGCAAGCTTTCAATTTCCAGTACTGGCAGAGTAGTCTGGTTGGTCTAATCCTGCCACAAATATAATACTAAAATATTAAAAATTCACTATTTAAAGGCACTGGAGTCTGACCAGTATCAGGCAAAAACTGCAGCTGGTGAGATTTGGGAACTTGTGGCCTTTTGCCTGAAGCACTCCCCAATCCACTAACAGCTTGGTTAACCTCACCTTACTAGCTTGAGTGTCAGAGGAGAACTCAAATTTAGGGCTGACAGAGTAGCCAAAAAATTAGGGTCAAGGCTTGAGGGAAAGGCAGAAGGAATAAAGCTCAATTCATGCATATAAAATCTTCTCAAAGTTTTCTTTCACTGCTGAACTACACATATCCAGGGGAGATCCCAGGCAGCCCATCAATAAAGCAGCAGGTGGAAGCTGAAAACACTGCAAGATTTCAGTTGCTGCCCAACACAGGAGAGACAAGAGTTTGGAGTTGAGTAGGAGTTGAGTCAAGCTGTCCGTGAGAACAAAAACCTCATTTCAGAAGAATATAACAGAATCCAGAGTTTCCACAATGTCCAGTACCCAATAACAAATCATGAGTTATAGGAAGAAAAAGGAAAACGTGACGCATATGCACCAAAATGCTGTCAACAAAAACCAACTCCAAGATAACCCCAATAATAAAATTAGCAGTCAAGGATTTAAAATCAGCCATTATAAATATGTTCAAGGACTTAAGGGAAAAAGATGCAATAAATAAAAGGGGTATTTTAGCAAAGAAATATAACTATGGAAAAGGACCAAGTGGAAATTCTAGAGCTAAAAAGTAAATTGAAACAAAATGTTCACTTGATTGAATTAACAGCAGATTGGAGATGGCAGAAGTTATTAAAGTTAGAGCATTAGAAACTATCCAATCTGAAAAACAGAGAAAAAAATATTGAGGAAAAATAAGCAGAGCCTTGGAGTTTTGAATAATGGATGGAAACATCCCAAATTTAGTGAAAGACATCAACCTACAGATCCAAAAAGCTCAACAAACCCCAAACAAGAAAACCACCTCTAGGCATACCATAGTCAGACCACTGAAATACAAAGAGAAAATCCTAAAAGCAGCCAGAGAAAAATAACACATTACATACAGGATAAGAACAACACCATTAAGAAAATGAAAAGGCAACTGAGACTGGGAGGAAATACGTGCAAAACATATCCGACAAAGGACTTGTATCCAGACCGAAAAATGAAAACAAAACAACTTACTAATAAAAGAAATAACCAAATTTTTAAAAAAAGAGTAAAAGATTTGAACAAACACTTCATAAAGGAAGATTTACAATGGCCAATAAGTACAAAGAAAGTGCTCAGCATTTGTCATCAAGGAAATGCATTTTAATACTACAATGAGATACCACTTCATACATTCTAGAATGGCTAAAATTAACGACTGACAACAGTAAACGTGAATCAACCAGAATATTCACATATTGCTGGAGAGAATATAAAACAGTACAAAGAGAGCTCACTTCGGCAGCATATATACTAAAATAATAAAATGGTACAAGTGGCCCAGCATGGTGGCTCACACCTGTAATCCCAACATTTTGGGAGGCCAAGGTGGGAGGATTTCTTGAGGCCATGAATTCAAGACCAGCCCAGCCAACAAAGCAAGACCCTCTCTCTACAAAAAATAAAAAAATTCGCCAGGCATGGTGATGCATGCATGCAGTCCCAGCACTTTGGAAGGTAGAGGCGGGAGGATCGCTTGAGCCCAGGAGTTTGAGGCTGCAGTGAGCTATTACCTACCTCAGAGCCCAGCCTGAGCAACAGAACAAGACCCTGTCTCTTAAAAAAAAGGTATCTGAGGCCAGGCGCAGTGGCTCATGCCTGTAATCCCAGCACTCTGGGAGGCCGAGGCAGGTGGATCACCTGAGGTCAGTAGTTCAAGACCAGCCTGGCTAACATGGTGAAACCCCGTTTCTACAAAAAATTAGCCAGGTGCAGTGGCACACGCCTGTAATCCCAGCTACTCGGGAGGCTGAGGCAGGAGAATCGCTTGAACCCAGGAGGCGGAGGTTGCAGTGAGCTGAGATCGCGCTATTGTACTCCAGCTTGGGCAACAAAAGCAAAACTCCATCTCAAAAAAAAAAAAAAGTACCTGCAAAAGAGACTTATAAATGCTCATAGCAGCTTTATTCACAACAGCCAAAACTGAGACAATCCCAAAGCTCACAAACGGAAGAATGAATAAACAAAATGTGATATAGTCATACCATGGAATACTACTACACAATAACAAGGAACGAACTACTGATCCATGCACAATATGGATGAATCTCACAGACGGTATGGTCAATGAAAGAAGCTAGACCAAATGAGTATACATTTTAAGAGTCCATAAGTTTAAGATAAAACCAAGATTAAAAAAATCAGAACAGAGATGAGTAATTTTAAAATATGAAGATGGATCAAACATACATAGAGTCAAACAGGAATTCAGACTTGATACAGAATGGAAATAGAGGCATCCTTCAAGTAGTTAAGCGGTTAACTACTTGCCAAGTGAGATTCAATACTTTATAGAGAGTAAATTTTACTTTTATAAACATTTTAAAATAAAAACTCCTTGAAAGCAGCAAATGTGTCTGACTTGATTTGTTTTGGAGCTATCTTAACACAGGTGAAATGTGTACAAAATTTTTACAGCAATGAAGATAAAGGCACGGATAATGCATGATGACAATAAAACTTCTTTGAAAGTGGTTCTGATTTCAAGTAAAAGAGCAAGTGGACATAGATGTCAGAAGAGGCTATAAGGTGAATAATGTGAATACAATTTCAATGTAAATAATCTTAACAGATTAAAACATAAGATTAATAATATAAAGGATGTTGTATATCTGATCCAATGTCAGATCTACCATCATATGTTGCTTAACAACAGGGATACATTCTGAGAAATTCATTGTTAGGTGATTTTGTGTTATGCAAACATCAGAGTGTACTTACACAAACACAGATGGTATAGCCTACTACACACCTAGGCTATATGGTACAGTCTGTTGCTCCAAGGCTACAAACGTGTACAGCATGTTACTGTACTGAATAGTGTAGGCAACTGTAATACAATGCTAAATATTTGTGTATCTAAACATAGAAAAAGTACAGTAAAAATATGGTTTAGGGAACACTTATTCTATTTTATGAAATGAAGTGTTGCCTGATTCTAGAATCACAAATAAAGCCAATTGAGATCTTAAAATACACACATACATACACACACACACACACACACACACACACAGAGTTTAAAAGACAAAAAATGGTATACTTGTATAGGGCATTTAGCATGCATGGAGCTTTCAGGACTGAAGTTGCTCTGGGTGAGTCAGTGAGTGAGTTGTGAGTGAATGTGAAAGTCTACGACATTACTGTACACTACTGTATACTTATAAACACTGTACACTTAGGCTCCACTAAATTTGTTCAATTTTTCTTTCTTCAATAATACATTAACCTTAGCTTACTGTAACTTTATTTTATAAACTTTTAAATTTTTTTAACTTTTTGACTTTTGTAATAACGATTAGCTTAAAACACAAAACACTGGGCCAGGCACGGTGGCTCATGCCTGTAATCCCAGCACTTTGGGAGGCCAAGGTGGGCGGATCACCTGAGGTCAGGAGTTTGAGACCAGCCTGACCAACATGGAGAAACCCCGGCTCTACTAAAAATACGAAATTAGTCGAGTGTGGTGGTGCGTGCCTGTAATCCCAGCTACTTGGGAGGTTGAGGCAGGAGGATTGCTTGAACCCAGGAGGCGGAGGTTGCAGTGAGCCAAGATTATGCCATTGCACTCCAGCCTGGGCAACAAGAGTGAAATTCCATCTCAAAAAAAAAAAAAAAAAGTATTTTCTTTATATCTTTATTCTATAAGTTTTCTATTTTTAAAATTTTTAATTTTTTTTTTACTTTTTAAACTTCTTTGTTAAAAATGAAGACACAAACACACACATTAGCCTAGGCCTACACAGGGTCAGGATTATCAAGATGTCACTAGGCAATTGAAATTTTTCAGCTCCATTATAATCTTATGGGACCATCATCCTGTAAGCAGTCTGTCATTGACCTAAACATCATTATTCAGCACATGAGTGTATTTCAAATTTAGAGTTTTACTTTGCTGTTCTTCTTTTTTTCTTTTTCTTTTTTTGAGACGGAGTCTCACTCTGTCGCCCAGGCTGGAGTGCAGTGATGCAATCTCGGCTCACTGCAACCTCCGCCTCCTGGGTTCAAGAAATTCTCCTGCCTCAGCCTCCCTAGTAGCTGGGATTACAGGTGCCCGCCACCATGCCCAGCTAATTTTTGTATTTTAGTAGAGATGGGGTTCCTGACCTCAAGCAGTCCACCTGCCTTGGCCTCCCAAAGTACTGGGATTACAGGCATGAGCCACCACTCCCGGCCTGCTATTCCTTTTTTAAATTCTGGCTACAGTAACTGCCCTATGCTAAATTTTCTCTTATTCAAATACATTTACTATATGGGGAAATGTTCGTAGTAAAAATTCCTGCTGTCATTACCTTGTCCTGAAGAGTTTGCTGCCATTTTCCTATTTTGTTTCAAGTATGTCCAGTGGCAACTGGTCAGCACTTCACAATCACCTGTAAAATATGTGTACACACATATACAATGCACCATATTTTAATCACAAACTAAAAGGAACAGCTAGCCTCCTTACAATGAAATGTTTGCTGTTTCTTAATCTCTTCAGAAAGATACATTTGTGCTGGGCGCAGTGGCTCAAGCCTGTAATCCCAGCACTTTGGGAGGCTGAGGTGGGTGGATCACGAGGTCAGGAGATCGAGACCATCCTGGCTAACATGATGAAACCCCGTCTCTACTAAAAACAAAATTAAAAAAAAAAATCAGCCGGGTGTGGTGGCACGCGCCTGTAGTGCCAGCTATTCGGGAGCGCGAGACAGAAGAACCGCTTGAACCTGGGAGGCGGAGGTTGCAGTGAGCTGAGATCGCACCACTGCTCTCCAGCTTGGGCGACAGAGCAAGACTCGGTCTCAAAAAAAAAATACATTTGAAATGTACACGGACTGAAATCACAAATGTAAACTCTGCTAGTGCCTCAAGCATTTAATTAAATACGGCATTGTTTATTCTTGCAGATGTTCATATCATTTAGCATTACTGTCTTTAATAAACATCATTAGGTTGTATTTACCAAATGTATCAACCAATTGATAGAATCAATACAATCATGGTGCTAGGAAGAAAAATCATTCATTTGTGGTGTCTGCATTCGTCTAAAACACATACCCAAAAACTACTGTGTACACTGAAAGCTAAAAAAGGTAAAGGAGTACTGTACCTGCTCTGCACCATACACTGTATAAGATGCTCGAAATTAGTTCCTTTATTTATTTATCACCATTTTATAGATGAGGAAACCGTACCCAGGGTCATAGAGCTAGTAAGAATTATTTGGGCTGCCGGTTTCCAAACTTCGTGCTTTCGTACTAAATCCTGGAGAGATCCAAGATGAGCAAGATCCTACTCCTGCTATCAAGGAACATATAATCCGATGGGAAAATAAAGTCTTATTCAAGCAACCATAATATTAATTAAAAAAAAAAAAAAAAAAAAAAAGCTTAACAAACCCGCTCTTTAAAAGGTGGGCACAGTGCCGGAGGCAAAGAATTGATTTCATTGGGAGCAAAGAGTGATGCCTTAGTCTAGGGAGCCCGGGAAAGACATAAGGGATAGAAAACAGACACCGGTTTTTAGTAAATGAATCGTTAGGTGTCTCCAGCGGCTGAAGCACAGAGCGAGCAATGCGGGGTTAGGACTGGAGGACAACAGGGCCATCTTGTGACAGGGTAGACTGGCGTGCCAGAAAGGTCCCTGCCTACGGGTGTGCAGAGCCGGCCGGGCCCGGGCTGGAACGAGACGAAGGAAGCAAGTAGGAGCGAGAAATGTTGGGTGGCAAGGTCGGAAGGGAGGTCGCTGCCTGTAGCAACAAAGACGGCGGCGACAGGTTAGCACCGGAGCCACACTTTTCTATTGCCCGGTGCCGCCAGACTGTCGTACTTACCTGGGACCCGAGGACACCGGGACCGCCTCGCCTTCCAATCGCTGCTCTTAAAGGGGGCGCGACCACTTAGGCAAGAGGAGCTCAACTCGCGGCACTACAACCTTCCCGCCCCCGCTGCGCTTCCGCCTCCTGACTGACGTGCACCCCAGGGAGCGGAAACCCCGCCTCCCGCCGGGACCCAACGGCCACCGCCCGTCGTGATTCGCACTTTAGCGGCCACCTCAGTGCAGACGTCACTTTTTTTCCAAAGAGTGACAGTCGAAGAGGCTCACGGGAGATGCAATTGGTACTGTCGGGGGCGGGGCCAGGGTGGGGCGTGGCCCGGGGCGGGGGAGGGGCGGGGCTGCCAGGCAGGGGCGGGACGGAGAACACCTGGGTCCTTAGCACCAAGATTGGCTTTTTCTTCATTGCCACCGCCTGGCCGGTCTTGAGACGGTGCGAGTCCACCTCGGCTGGGCCTCGGAGGAGGGGCGACTCTATAGGCTAAACTCGATTTCGAGCTTTAACAACCATCTCGGATTGCGCATCCGCACACACACATACACACACACACACACACACACACACACACACAAATTCAGGAATATTTTTTGTCTACAGTTTACATAATTACACACAATGAAAGCACTGAATATGGAGGATTTTTATTACAGTGCAATAATCTGCATTTAAGAAGTGGATGTGCCACATGGCAGAACACCAAGTTGCCACTAGTGGGATCACCTGCTGCCCACCTGATTCCAGCACAATAGATATCTACACATTTGAATTAAAAGGTAATCTTATATTGACATGTGTTCAAATTGCACTTTTTTTAATTAAAAAAAAAATGTTTTCTATAGAGACAGTGTCTTGCTTTGTTGCCCAGGCTGGTCTTGAACTTCTGGCCTCAAGGGATCTGCCCACCTCAGCCTCCCAAAGTGCTGGGATTACAGGCGTGAGCCACCTGCCCTGCTTAAAATTGCAGTGTCTTAATCTCTTCCGAAAGATACATTTGAAAAACGCACAGACCTAAATCACAAATGTAAGCTCCCCAAGCACCTCAAAGCATTTAATTAAATAGAATGGATAATGAATTTGAACATATGTTTTTAATAATCGATGTTTGCTCAAGAGTAAAATGTTTATGATGCACAATTTTCTTGTGCATGGATCAATGACTGATATAATCGTTTCAATATCAAGTATTTATTTACTCAAAACCAAGCTTGTATTTACTCTATACCAAGCAGCTATCGAGTGCCTTCTACAATGCGAGGTGCTTCCTGTGCATCAGCTCTGGTCCTGTTGTTCCCTGATTTATATTTGAGACTCGTGTTTCTTACTCTATGTCAAGTAACGAGCTAAGATTCAAATTGAAAGGTCTGCCAGATGCTAAGGCCTGAGTTCTTAAATCTCACACATTGCCTCTGCTCTGGAGGAATGAATTCCTCTGAGGCCAGTTCTTGCTGACTTGACTTTAATCCAGATATAAAGCCTAACACATAAGCATTTTGATGGTAGGCCAGGAGTCCTTTCAGTTAGGAGGACTTTGTGAGTTCTAGTATGACTAAAAAGATGACTGAGATCTATATGGCTGATAGAATCTTAGAATTTTTTGTTTTGTTTTGTGGCCTAGCTAATATAGAAACTAGGGCACAGAAAGTTCCAGTCTAAGTTTCAAATGGACATTCTGAACAAAGCTTATTTAAGGAGGTGGGAGTAAAAAGAGTTCTAACCCTAAACAACATTTTATAATTTCCTAGCAAATTCAGCCTCTGAGAGTTGAAAGAACATTATCAGGAGAAAGATAAATTTAACTTGCTGCCGATTCTTTTGCCTTTTACTTGGTAGGTCACAGCCCTTGAAACCCTTCTGTCTTCTCCTAGAGTTTTTGGAACTTCTGCCTCATTGTGTTAACCTCTAACACAATGGTTAATAGTGAGTCAGTTTACTAGAATGCAAATTTGAGCTTTGCCACTTAATGATTGTGAGCCCTGGTTTAACCTTTTGGTGCCTCTGTTCTGTCATCTATAAAATGGGAATAAAAGTAAATGATTGGATATACATAAATCACTTAGAATAGCACCTGGCACATAATAAGAACTCAATAAATGTTGACTATTAGAATATAAACAATGAACAATCTGTTTTACTGGGTGTCTTGGCAAGTGGTCAGTAGGTCAGCTGAGCCTGGGTGTGGTGGCTCATGCCTGTAATCACAGCACTTTGGGACGCCAAGGCAGGAGGATTGCTTGAGACCAGCCTAGGCAATATAGTGAGACCCCATCTCTAGAAAAAAATCTAAAAAATTTGCCAGGTACGGTGGTGCGTGCCTGGGGTCCCAGCTACTTAGGAGGCTGAGGTAGGAGGATCGCTTGAGCCCGGGAGGTCAAGGCTACAGTGAGCTATGATTGCGCCACTGCACTCCAGCCAGGGCAACAGAGCAATAGACCCTGTCTCCAAAAAAAAAAAAAAAAAAAAAAGAAAAGAAAAAAATGTCAGCTGAGAAATATACTAGGGGAAAGTCCAAGACAGAAGAGTGCATGTTATAGCCCCTTGGCTCTGTTAACTAATAGCCATCTGTGAATTACTTTATCCTGAAACCATTGTGGTTACAGACCTTCAGTATCAAGGTAGAGTTGACAATACTCCCTAATTTCCACTGAAGCCCTGAAACCACTCTAACCTCCTTTTCTGGTATTTTGTGATAAAGTATTTGGGGATCTGCATGAGGCTAGACAACCTTTAAAATCAAGTGTGTAGCAGTTTGAGACAATTACTGTATTAGTTATCTATTGCTGTGTAACAAATTACCCTGAATCTTGGCAGTTTAGAACTTGGGTTTAGAACCTGGCCCTGCACTTACTGGGTGAACACTTAGACAAGTTATTTATCTGTTCCTCAACCTCAGTATCTGTGGAAAGGGGTATTAAAAGCACCTAGCTTATGCCATTGTTTTAAAAATTAAATAAAATCAAACCAGATGCCTCATACCTATAAGCTATTATTTTCTATTAAACATTAACTCATTAGAGTATTAAAACAATATGAAACATCATGAAGATTTTGTACAACCAAATGTGGTGGCCTCCAAGATGGCCCTCCTATTGTCATCCCCTCCCACAATGAATAAACTTGACCCAAGTAACCAATGGGATATTGTGGAAGTGTCAGTGTGTGACACTGATTGCAGTTTCTACCTTGGCCTCTTTTGGGTCACTTGCTCTAAGGGAAGCCACGTATATGTCATGAGGTCACTAAAGCAGTCCATGTGGAGAGCCCACATAAAGGGACTGAGGCAAGCCTTCCACCAACAAACCAGCACCAAGTTGCCAGTCAAGTAGTGTTCCACCTTGGAAGTGGATCTTCCAGCCCCAGGCAGGCCTTCAGATGACTGCAGCTCTGGCTGACATCTTGATTGCAGCCTCGAAAGCAATCCTGAGCCAGAACCACTGAGCTAAGCTGTTCACAAATTTCTAATCCACAGAAACTATGTAGGATAGTAAATATGGCTTGTTTGTAGTTGTTTTTGTTGGTTTTTGAGACGGAGTCTCACTCTGTCACCCAGGCTGGAGTGCAATGGTGTGGTCTTGGCTCACTGCAACCTCTGCCTCCAGGTTCAAGCGATTCTCCCACCTCAGCCTCCCAAGTAGCTGGGACTACAGGCACATGCCACTATACCCAGCTAATTTTTACATTTTTAGTAGAGACGGGGTTTCACTATGTTGGCTAGGCTGGTCTCGAACTCCTGACCTTGTGACCCTCCCACCTTGGCCCAGCAAAGTGCTGGGATTACAGGTGTGAAGCACCACACCCGGCCAGACTAGCCTTTTTAAAAATAAATGTTTAAGAATGTTCTAAAATAGGCCGGGCACGGTGACTCACACCTGTAATCCCAGCACTTTGGGAGGCTGAGGCAAGCGAATCACCTGAGGTTGGGAGTTCGAGACCAGCCTGACCAACATGGAGAAACCCCGTCTCTACTAAAAATGCAAAATTAGCCAGGCGTGGTGACACATGCCCATAATCCCAGCTACTCAGGAGTCTGAGGCAGGAGAATCGCTTGAACCCAGGAGTCGGAGGTTTCAGTGAGCCAAGATTGCACCATTGTACTCCAGCCTGGGCAACAAGAGGCAAACTCTGTCTCAAAAAAAAAAAAAAAAAAAAGTCTAAAATAAAATGTAAAAAACACCACAATGCCTTTCACCCCTCTCTGTACCACTACCTTCTATGCAGAAGATTTCTGACCATTATTAGCCTTGGAGGATTATCTAATTAAGGGAGATGGTAGGATTCATTTAGAATGAATTCTCCACATGGACAATGATATTATCTAGAATGATAAGAAGAAAGACTGAGCCAAGGGCCAAAGTCCTCCATGAATATGTCAGTAGATGACAGCAATGAGGAGAGGATAAAGATGGTATAATCAGATGCACCTGCTTCTAAAGATTTGGAGTTTTTACATGTTGGAGGAAGATGAATAGTTTGGAATTGAGAGTGTGGATGCTGGAAATACTGAAGCACCCTTCCCCTAACCCCATGCCATGATGTATGTGGTTGGACACAGAGGATTTTCCACCTTACATGAACAGAAGGGAAGCTATCCTTGAAGGAGAAGTGGGTTTTAGTTAAATCAGGAGGTAGACAGATGGTCTAATGGTACAGTAAAAGGGAACTTGCTTATCATGGAAGGAAGACTTCTAGCAACTTTGGGGGAATGTTGTTTTGAGGCTGAGGGCGGTGGATCACTTGAGGCCAGGAGTTCGAGACCAGCCTGGATAACATGGCGAAACTCCATCTCTACTAAAAATACAAAAATTATCCGGGTGTGGTGGTGCATGCCTGTGGTCCCAGCTACTTGGGAGGCTGAGGCACGAGAATTGGTGGAACTCAGGAGGCAAAGGTTGCAGTGAGCTGATATGACACCACTGGACTCCAGCCTGAGCAACAGAGTGAGATTCTGGCTCAAAATAAATAAATAAATACATACATACATAAATAAATAAGTAAAAAAAATAAAAAGTAAGGGTTTTCGCTGGGTACAGTGGCTAACACCTGTAATCCCTGGGAGGCTGAGGTGAAAAGATCCCTTGAAGCCAGGAGTTCAGGACCAGCCTAGGCAACAAGGCAAGATCCTGTCTCTACAAAATGTTAAAAATATGTTTAAAGATTAAAAAAAGAGAAAAGTGTTTTATTTTGCCACTGTTTTTTTTTCCTTCATTAAATAGATTGGGACTGGGCACAGTGGTTCACGCCTATAATCCCAACACTTTAGGAGACCAAGGTGGGAGGATCACTTGAGACCAGGAGTTCAATACTTAGCCTAGTCAACACAGCGAGAACATGTCTCTACAAAAAATAAAAAACTAGCTGGGTATGGTGGCGGGGGCCTGTCATCCCATCTGTGCTAGAGAGGCTGAGGTGGGAGGATAGCTTGGGCCCAGAAATTCAAAGCTGCAGTGAGCTATGATTGTGCCAGTGCACTCCAGCCCAGGCAACAGAGCAAAACCGCAACTCATAAATAAATGAATATTAATAATAAATAAATAAATAAATAGATCAAACCCTAGTGTTTTCAACGAACTATGAAAAGGACTCACTAAACTGCACTAAGCTGCTTATGGAAAATGGCTGCAGGAGTGAAGTGTAATCCTTTACGTCATCTACTTCTAATTTGGTCACTTCTAAGGGACCAGGTTGCCAGTATGTTTTAGTATCCTCAGAGTACCTAGAAGAGTGCTAAGCAGGTATACCTGATGATTGATCTTTAATGTAAACCTAATTAAAGCTGAAATGTGCCCTTTCATTCATTTATTCAATAAACAATGCTATGTCAGGCACTGAAAATACAAACAAAATGATCTGTCCTTGTCTAGGAGATGCTTTGGATTGTGCAGGCCAGAATCCCACTTTTGCTTTTTCACTGCTTTAAAAGCTGATCTAGGCTGGGCACAGTGGCTCACACCTGTAATCCCAGCACTTTGGGAGGCTGAGGCAGGTGGATCACCTGAGGTCAGGAGTTCAAGACCAGCCTGGCCAACATGGTGAAACCCTGTCTCTACTAAAAATACAAAAATTAGCTGGGCATGGTGGTGCATGCCTGTTGTCCCAGCTACTAGGAAGGCTGAGGTGGGAGAATCGCTTGAACACAGGAGGTGGAGGTTGAATTCAGCCAAGATCACGCCACTACACTCCAGCCTGGCGACACGACGAGACTCCGTATCAAAAATAAAAAGCTGATCTAATCTTTTAGTCAAATAATGTGTTGTGGGTTCCCACTGTGTCTTAATCTGTTTTGTGCTGCTCTAACAGTATAGCCAAGACTGCCTAATTTTATAAAGAACAGAAATTTATTTCTCATGGTCTGGAGGCTGGAAGTACAAGATCAAGACGCCAGCATCTGGCAAGGGCTTTCTTTCTTGCTGCATCCTTGTGGCAGAAGGACAAGAAGGAATTAAACTGTGTACTCATATAGCAGAAGAGCAGAAGAGAGCAAGGACTTGCTCCCACAAGCCTTTTTTTTTTTTTTTTTTTTAAGACGGAGTCTTGCTCTGTTGCCAGGCTGGAGTACAGTGGCGCGATCTCAGCTCACTGCAGTCTCTGCCTCCTGGGTTCAAGCAATTCTCCTGCCTCAGCCTCCCAAGTAGCTGGGATTATAGACTGGCGCCACCACACCCAGCTAATTTTTTTGTATTTTTAGTAGAGATGGTGTTTCACTATGTTGGCCAGGATGGTCTCGATCTCCTGACCTTGTGATCCGCCTGCCTCAGCCTCTCAAAGTGCTGGGATTACAGGAGTGAGCCACTGTGCCCAGCTCACAAGCCATTTTTATAATGGCATTCATCCATTCACTACTACGTCCCACCAAATTCTGTATTTTTAGTAGAGAAGGAGTTTTACCATGTTGGCCAGGCTGGTCTCAAACTCCTGACCTCACATGATCTGCCCACCTCAGCCTCCCAAAGTGCTGGGATTACAGGCATGAGCCACTGCGCCTACCTGGGATTCAGTTTTAACATGAATTTTTGGAGGGAATGAAAACATTCATACCATAGCATTCTTCCCCTGATCCCCCATAATTCATGTCCTTCTCACATACAAAATACATTATTCCATCCCAATAGCCCCAAGTCATAACTCATTCCAGCGCTAACCCAAAAGTTTAAAGTCCAGAGTCTCGGCTGGGTGCGGTGGCTCATGCCTGTAATCCCATCACTTTGAGAGGCCGAGGCAGGCGCATCATTTGAGGTGGGGAGTTCGAGACCCGCCTGACTAACTTGGAGAAACCCCGTCTCTACTAAAAATACAAAATTAGCCAGGCGTGGTGATGCATGGTTGTAATCCCAGTTACTAGGGAGGCAAGACAGGAGAATCGCTTGAACCCGGGAGGTGGAGGTTGCGGTGAGCCGAGATTGTGCCATTGCACTCCGGCCTGGGCAACAAGAGCAAAATTCCATCTCAAAAAAAAAAAATCCAGAGTCTCACTTAAATCACATATGGGTGAGACTCAAATTATAATTCATCTTGAGGTAAATTTCCCTCCAGCTATGATCCTGTGAAATCAAACAAATTATTTACTTCCAAAATATGATGATGGAACAGATATAGGATAGACATTCCCTCCCCAAAAGGGAGAAATAGGAAAGAAGAAAAGATCAACAGGCCCTAAGTAAGTCCAAAACCCAACAGGGCAAACAACATTAAATCTTAAGGCTTGAGAATAATCTTTGTTGACACCATGTCCCACCACCTGGACACACTGGAGTGGGGTTTGGGTGCCCAAGGCCCTGGGCAGGCCTGCCCCCATGGCTTTCCTGGGCACAGCCCATACTTCAGCCCTTATGCATCGAAATGGCATGCCTGTGGCTCTCACAGGCTGACACTGCGTACTAGTGGCTCTACAGTTCTGGGGTCTTGGGGTGGCCTCACTCCCACTAGGCATTGCCCTAGTGGGTACTCTCTGCCACATGGCTTCCAGCATGGCTCTGCCACTGGGGCAGGTGACTGCCTGGGTCCCTAGGCTCTCTAAGGCAGCCTTTGAAATCAGGATGAAGGAAGCCCTGCCACCACAGTTCTTGCACTCTGCACTCCTGTACAATTAGCACCACGTGGACACCAGCAAGGCTCACTGCTTAAGTGGCCTGGAGCAGTGGCCTGAGCCACACCTGGGCCCACTTGAGTTACAGCTGGGGCAGCAGTAAGTACTGCATCTGAAACTCTGCAGAGTGAGCCTTCAGCCCCTATGGGTTCCCTAGGCCTTCTCCCCAAACTCTTCGGCCCTCAATGTCCTAGCACTCTGGGCTTGTGGTGGGAGGGGCAGTCTAAAAATTATCAGCAATGCCTCTAGGGTGATTCTCCCATTGTCTTGATGAATAGCACCTGGCTCCTTTCTGTTCCTACTAATCTTGTTACCAAAGGTAGCTTGGCCATATCCTTGGTTTTTTTTTTCCTAAATATATTTTTTTATTCTTTACTTGGCCAGGCTGAGAATTTTCTCTATCTTTATATTATGCTTCCCTTTTGATGATAAATTCCATTTTTAAATTGTTTCTCTCTTCTTGCATTTTAATATAAACAGTTAAGAGAAGCCACACAACACCCTGAAATGAATGCTTTGCTGCATAGAGATTTCTTCTGCCAAATATCATAGTTCATCACTTCCTTTTTTTGTTTTTGAGACGGAGTTTCACTCTTGTTGCCCAGGCTGGAGTGCAATGGTGCTATGTCGGCTCACTGCAACCTCTGCCTCCGAGGTTCAAGCGATTCTCCTGCTTCAGCCTCCCAAGTAGCTGTGATTATAGGCGCCCGCCACCAAGCCCAGCTAATTTTTGAATTTTTAGTAGAGAAGGGGTTTCACCATGTTGGCCAGGCTGGTCTCGAACTCCTGACCTCAGGTGATCCACCTGCCTTGGCCTCCCAAAGTGCTGGGATTACAGGCGTGAGCTACCATGCCTGGCCTCATCACTCTTAAGTTCTGCCTTCCATGAAGTCCTGGGACACAAATATAATTCAGCCAAGTTCTTTGCCGTGTTATAACAAGGATGACCTTTCCTCCAGTTTCCAATACTTTGTTCCTCGTTTCCATCTGAGACTTCATCTGAGTGGCCTTCACATCCGTATTTTTACCAACGTTCTGTTCACAACAACTTAAATAATATTTCATAAGATTCAGGCTCTCCTACAACTCTCCCCTTCTTCTAAGCCCTCACCAGAGTCACCCTTAATGCTCTGTTCATGGCAGTACAAGCTTTTTCTTCAGCATTCACTTCAAAACTGTTGAAAGCCACTTCCACATTTTTAGGTCTTTGTTATAGCAACACCTCACTCCTCTGGTATCAATTTCTGCCTTAGTCCATTTTGTGCTGCTATAACAGAATATCTGAGACTGGGTAATTTATTTATTTATTTTTTTTTTTTGAGACTGTGTCTCACTCTGTTGCTCAGGCCAGAGTGCAGTGGCACAATCTTGGCTCACTGCAACCTCCGCCTCCCAGGTTCAAGCGATTCTCATGCCTTAGCCTCCCAAGCAGCTGGGACAATAGGCGTGTGCCACTACACCCAGCTAATTTTTTAATATTTTTAGTAGAGACGGGGTTCCCCTATGTTGGTCAGACTGGCCTCGAACTCCGGGCCTCAAGTGATCCACCCACCTCGGCCTCCCAAAGTCCTGGGATTACAGGCGTGAACCACTGCGCCCGGCCAGGATTGGGTAATTTATTAGGAACAGAAGTTTCTTTCTCACAGTCTGGAGGCTGGGAAGTTCAAAATCAGGGCACCAGCATCTGGTGTTGAGGGAGGGCGTTCTTGCTGTGAACTCATGTAGGAGAAGAGCAGAAGCGAGTAAACCTACTCCCACAAGCCCCTTTATATAGTGGCATTAATTCATTCATGACGGCAGAGCACCTGTGACCTAAACATCTCCCATTAGGCCCCACCTCCTAACACTGTTACATTGGGGACTAAGTTTCAACATGAACTTTTGGAGGGGACAAAAACATCCAAACCATAGCACAGTATGCAGCTAATATGCCCTTTAGCATTACTGATCTATCAAAGTTCAAAGTGTTTGGTCTTCTGAAACTACTGCACTGGCATTGTTAACAGTTCTTCTACGACTGGGCACGGTGGCTCACACCTGTAATTCCAGCACTTTGGTGAGGCTGATGCTGGCAGATCACCTGAGGTCGGGAGTTCAAGACCAGCCTGACCAACATGGAGAAACCCCATCTCTACTAAAAATACAAAATTAGCCAGGCGTGGTGGTGCATGCCTGTAATCCCAGCTACTCTAAAGGCTGAGGCTGGAGAATCACTTGAACCTGGGAGGCGGAGGTTGTAGTGAGCTGAGATCGCGCCATTGCACTCCAGCCTGGGCAACAAGAGTGAAACTCCATCTCAAAAAGCAAACAGAAAAACAAACAAACAAAAAAAAGTTCTTCTAGGCTTGCTGCCATTTATAAATTTAACAAATTTGCTAAAAGGCTCTTACTTAAGATTAATGACAAAATATCAGCCCTATGCTGCATGTTCCAAATCCCTGAGCATTCTTGAAGTTCCTTGATAGTTAATCAGTATCTTTTATTTGATACCCTTGAGCTAATTTTATTCAACCTGAACCTTAGGAAAGGACTGCATACCTATGGTGACTAAAACTAAAGGTACTTGTGGCCAGGTCCTAATCCCTGGAACCTGTAATTACTACCTTATATGGAAAAAGCATCTTTGCACATGTGATTAAATTAGGGGTCTTGAGATAGAGAGATGATCCTGGATTATCCAGGTGGGCCCTCACTGCAATCACAAGTGCACAGGTGTCTTTTTTTTTTTTTTTTTTGAGACAGAGTCTTGCTCTGTCACCCAGGCTGAAGTGCAGTGGTGCGAACTTGGCTCACTGCAACCTCCACTTCCCAGGTTCAAGTGATTCTCCTGTTTCAGCCTCCTGAGTAGCTGGGATTACAGGCACTGGCCACCACGCCTAGCTAATTTTTGTATTTTTAGTAGTGACAGAGTTTCACCACGTTGGCCAGGCTGGTCTCAAACTGGTGACCTCAAGCGTTTCTTCTGCCTCAGCCTCTGAAAATGCTGGGATTACAGGCATGAGCCATTGCGCCTGGCCACAAATGTCTGTACAAGACAGAAGAGAGGAAGATTTGACATAGGAGAAGGCAATGTGACCACAGAGGCGGAGATTAGAGTGATGTAGCTACAAGCCAAGGGATGCTGGCAACTCCCAGAAGCTTGAAGAAGCAAGGAAGGGACACTGTCCTAGAGCCTCTGGAGAAAGTTTGGCCCTGCTGACACTTTGATTTTGGCTTATGAAATTGGTTTGGACTTCTGGCCTCCAGAACAGTGAAAGGATAAATTTCGGTTGTTTTAAGGCACCAAGTTTATGGTAATTCATTACAGTGCCTGTAGCTCAGAGCACATTACTTTTTTTTTTTTTGAGATAGAGTCTTGTTCTATCACCCAGGCAGGAGTGCAGTGGTGCAATCCCAGCTTACCACAGCCTCCACCTGCCGGACTCAAGCTATCCTCCCAATCAGCTTCCAGAGTAGCTGGGATTACAGGCATGTGCCACCACGCCTGGCTAATTTTTGTATTTTTTGTAGAGACAGAGTTTTGCTATGTTGCCCAGGCTGGTCTAGAACTCCTGGGCTCAAGCGATCCACCTACCTTGGCCTCCCAAATTGCTAGGATTACAGGCATGAGCCACCATGCCTAGCAACATGTGAAAGTCTTTGAGAAACAAATGTTGGAATGACTTTTTTTTTAATTGGGGTTGCATTTTAATGAAATATTTCAGACTTATACAAATACATAGCTAACAATATAATTGACACCCTTGAACATATTGCCTAGCCTAAAAAAGAAAACATTCCAAATACATTGGAATCCTCCTGGACATCATTTCTCCATTGTGTTCCTCTCCCTCCACCTGGGAGGTAACCACTTCGCTGAATTTAGTTTTCATTGTTCCAATACATATCTTTACATTTGTACTACATTTGGCCGGGTGCAGTGCCTCATACCTGTATTCCCAGCACTTTGTGAGGCCGAGGCAGACAGACCACTTGAAGTCGGGAGTTTGAGACCAGCCTGGCCAACATGGCAAAACCTCGTTTCTACTAAAAATACAAAAAACTAGCCAGGCATCTTGGCAGACGCCTGTAATCCCAGCTACTTGGGGGGTTGTGGCAGAAGAATCGCTTGAACCCAGGAGGTAGAGGTTGTAGTGAGCCAAGATCATGCCACTACACTATTGCATTCCAGCCTGGATGACAGAGTGAGACCCTGTCTCAAAAAAAAAAAGAAAAATTTGTACTACATTAAATCCCTTAAAATTACATTGTTGTGAATGTTTTAAAACTTCATAAAAATGCTGACATAATATATACATATATATGCCATGTATATATATATATATATATATGGCTATCTATCTATATATATATATACATAGTCATCTCTTGGTACATGTGGGAGATTGATTCAAGGAGCCTCTTGTATACCAAAATCCGAGTATATTCAAGTCTGTCAGTCAGCCCTGAAGAACTCATGTATAGGAGAAGTCAGCCCTCTGTATATACACGCGAGTTTTGCATACTATGAACACTGTAGCATCAATCTGCAGTTGGTTATAAAACAATCCCTGTATAAGTGGACTTACACAGTTCAAGCCCGTGATGTTCAACGGTCAACTGTATATCCTTTTGCAATTTGCTTTCTTATTAAGGGCTTTCTACCTGCAAGGCACCATGTTGGGCAGTGTGGATGAAAAGACAAGTTAGATAACATTTTGCATTGACATTATCTAATATTGCCTGTTAGAAGAGCTTAAAATGCAGTATTTTACAGGTATTTTCCCTTTATTTTTAAATTTTAAAAAATTCTTTAATTTTGTATTGGGCAGCCCCTGAATCAGAATAGGTTCAGAGAGGCCCCCTCACCATTGTTGGAAAGGAAGCTTCCTGCTCAGTATCTACCTTCTAATACTTAAATGTGGGACGGTAGCTTTGAATTAATAACATGCTTGTCTCTCTTGCTGCCACTTATGTAGCTTCTTTTTAGTATGTAGTTCTCCTAGAACATTTTAAAATAAATCATATTATTTTGAGAAATTTTTTATTTTATCTTTTATTTTTTTGAGACAGGGTCTCACTGTGTCACCTAGTCTGGAGTGCAGTGGTGCAATCTTGGCTCACTGCAGCCTCCCCCTTCTGGGTTCAAGCGATTCTTCTGCTTCAGCCTCCCTAGTAGCTGGGATTACAGGTATGCACCACCACATCCAGCTAGTTTTTGTATTTGTTAGTAGAGATGGAATTTCACTATGTTGGCCAAGCTGGTCTTGAACTCTCAACCTCAGGTGATCTGCCTGCCTCAGCCTCCCAAAGTGCTGGGATTACAGGTGTGAGCCACCATGCCCAGCTTTATTTTGAGAAATCTTTTAGTAATTGGCAACAGAAATGATAAGTTTTGATCATCCCTTTCTAACAGTTGTCAGTCAACACTAGTCCTGTGTCTGCATATGAAGATTATTCACCTTTATAAGATTTCCAAAATAAATATGTTTCTCAAAATTAAGAATTGCTTGGAATTTAGGTTTACAACTTAAACACAACCAAACCCACAAAACAGACACATTCTAGCTAATACGTTAAATTTTATGTGACAACTGATGTTTTGGCAAATGCAATCGCTATTCACAGTGTAAAGAGGATGCCCTTAGCAACGGCATGCATTTCTTTGGGTTTGCTTGCCTATATCACTGCATGCCCTATGGTACCTCAATTCTCCCACCAGTTTCCTCTGTTCAAAAGACTATAAACTCTTCATTTATATAGCACAGTATGAAGTCATTTGGGCTTCATTAGGCTCAGTATTGCCCATAGACCATAGCAAACAGGAGGGACTCCTGCCGCCACATTTTAGAGGATCCAGTACATACACACACGCACATAAATTTGTTAAAGGACAGATGAGAACCTCTGTGCTTGGGATCTGGCATTTGGCTCTGGCACAGAACAACCTGGAACTTTGAACGTCTGCTTCTGTGACTAACACAATTTATACCCTGTGGAAACACCTCTTGCCCTGTGTTCTTGAAAGAAAGGCGGCTGGGTTGGACTGCTGTGAAGGTTTACAAGTTATGCCTCTGTTGAGGTCAGAAATGGACAGTGCATTTTAGTGCCAGGAATAGTTGAGCAGCAGAACTTAGGTAAGAGAAAAGGCAAATTATTAACTTCCAAATACCTCCTCTCAGATCAGAGGAATTCAGTGGAATTGTGCACAACCAAGAATTGTTTCCCTTCAGTGAGTGTCCATTTTCCTGTTTTCCTTATTCTCATTTGTGATTCTGGAGCTCGTCAGAATTAGTTCACTATTCACAACAGTTGCACTGTTGGCTAAGGAACTATTTCTGCAATATTAAGTATTTGATAATTCCTGTTATATTTGTGTATATATGTATAGGTTTATAAGTAACATAAGTGAAGCTTGATACTGATTCTCTAGTAACAAATATTTTGTATTAAGATAATACAATTTGCAATACATATAATTTATGACAAAATTAAAAATATCCTACTATTCTGTGAAAATTGATCTTATGTATTATGGACTGAATGTGTATGGGATCTTTGGGGTGTCAATTTTCTGGCCAGAAACCTCTGTGGTCGCAGCACCTTTGCCCGAGTTCTTGTCCTGTGTCCAGGAAGAAGAAGGTACACAGACAAGTGAAGGGTGAACAAGACAAAGAGCTTTATTTAGTGTTACAACAGCTCGGAGGAGACCCAGAGTGGGCAGCTCCTCTCTGTAGGCCGGTCATGTGTCCAGTATTCAGTTCTCAGTAGAGAGGAGGCCCTGGAGAGGGTGGCTCCCCTCTGCAGGCAGGTTGTTTCTGCAGCTCTCAGTGGAGAAGGTAGCTCCTAATGCCTGTAATCCCAGCACTTTGGGAGGCCGAGGTGGGTGGATCAGCTAAGGTCAGGAGTTCGAGACCAGCCTGGCCAACCTGGTGAAACCCCGTCACTACTAAAAACACAAAAATTAGCTGGGTGTGGTGGTGGCAACTATAATCCCAGCTACTCAGGAGGCTGAGGCAGGAGAATCACTTGTACCTGGGAGGCGGAGGTTGCAGTGAGCCAAGATCGCGCCATTGCACTCCAGCCTGGGTGACAGAGCGAGACTCCGTCTCAAAAAATAAAGAAAGAAAAAAAAAAAGAAAAGACACCAGAGAGCTTGCTGGCTCTCTCTCCTAGAACACACTCAAGAGGTCACATGAGCGCATAGCTAGATGATGGTCATCTGTCAGCCAAAAGAACAGGCCACAGAATGAAACCTGCCTTGCTGGACCCTTGATCTTTGACTTCCCAGTCTCTAGAACTGTAAGAAAAAAATTCCTGTTGTTTAAGTCACCAAATCTGTGGTCTTTTGTTATGGCGGCCTGGGCGGACCAAGACAGTGTTTTTTTTAATACAGTGTGTAAAATTTGTAATTCACTTCTGAATCTAAATATTGCTTTAAGAATTTCATTAGCAGCCAGGTGCGGTGGCTCAGGCTTGTAATTTTAGCACTTTGGGAAGCCAAGGCAGGAGGATCGCTTGAGCTCAGGAGTTTGAGACCAGCTTGGATGACATGGCAAAACCCCATCTCTACCAAAAAATACAAAAAATTAGCCTGGTGTTGGGGCATGTGCCTGTGGTCCCAGCTACTTGGGAGGCTGAGGTGGGAGGATCACCTGAGCCTGGGAGATGGAGGTTGCAGTGAGCTGAGATCCCACCACTGCACTCCAGCCTGGGTGACAGAGCCAGACTCCGTCTCAAAGAAAAAAAAAAAAAGAAAAAAAAAGAATTTCATTAGCAGTTTCAACTGTTGCTTCTTTACCAGAGAACATGTTTTCTCCAAGTAGAAAGTAATAGAAAACTAAGAACAATAATAATGTGAGAAAGTTTGTCCAATTGGTATTATTGTCATAGAACACAATTTGTGTGAAAAATCTTACACTCATAATAATGTAATTAATTTTTTTGCTGATATAAAGGCAAAAAAAGAAGTTTTATCGTATAAACTAATTTATGAGCTACTTGTATATTTATTTTATTACTCATATCAAATGTCAATAGAACACCCAGATATAAAAAGTCATAAAGTTAGTTGTCTTTCATATTTAGTCAACTTTCAGTCATTCCAAAACCATAGTCTTAATATATATTTGTTACCTGGATTCATAACTTTTAAATATTTAGACATGTAGAATGTGAGCCTTCATCTGTATTCTTGCCTCAGGCCCCAAAAACATTCAGATGAAACTGACTGAGCGAGGGTCTACACATGTTAAGCCTGCCACTGTTCTTTTCTCAATAGCAAAAGGAAATTAAAGTTGAAATATTTGCTAATTTATTGATCTTAAACAGATGTAAATGTAGGAGCTAATATTCATTTCATTAGCTAAATAGTGGCCATCCAGAAAATTTGTTATATTTTATACTGAGAATATTAGAAAATCTTTTAAGAGTATAATCAAAATGAAGATGCTGAGAATATATCAACTCAAGGCTGGGCATGGTGGCTCATGCTTGAATCCCAGCACTTTGGGATGCCAAGGCAGGCAGATCACTTGGGCCGAGGAGTTCAAGACCAGCCTGGCCAACATGGCGAAACCCCGTTTCTACTAAAAATACAAAAATTAGCGGGGTGTGGTGGCCCACGCGTGTGGTCCCAGCTACTCAGGAGGCTGAAGTACAAGAAGCACTTGAACCTGGGAGGCAGAAGTTGCAGTGAGCCGAGATTGTGCCATTGCACTCCAGCCTGGGCAATAGAGCAAGACTCCATCTCAAAAAAAAAAAAAAAAAGGAATATACCTCTTCAGTTATAAATATACATATTACATCCTTAATAGCAAAAAGACACAGAACTCTGAAGTGTAAAAAAAATTCTAATCAGAAGTAAAATTGAATTTTTTTCTAAAATTGGAAATGATTCTGTAGTGTACCTCAAATTGTATGACATTAATGCAACCTTGCTTTTTAACACGTTTCAAGACACATCTGATAAAAATGAGGTAGGACAGGAAGGAGTGTGTCTGTAAAGTGGAGGAGAGAGGTGGGACACAGCTGAAAGGCAGAAGTCTAAGATTGTGCAAGGAAATTGTCTTTGTTGCTATTGAGTAGCAGACAAATATAATTTTTTTTTTTTTGAGACAGAGTTTTGCTCTGTTCCCCAGGCTGAGTGCAGTGGCATGATCTCTGCTCACTGCAGCCTCCGCCTCCTGGGTCCAAGTGATTCTCTTGCCTCAGCCTCCTGAGTAGCTGGGATTACAGGCTCACACCACCACACCCAGATAATTTTTGTATTTTTAGCAGAGACGGGGTTTCACCATGTTGGCCAGGCTGGTGTTGAACTCCCAACCTCAGGTGATCCGCCCGCCTCGGCCTCCTAAAGTGCTGGGATTAGATAGATATAATTTAAAGTAGAAAGTGATACATGTCATAGAGGCTTTTAAAAAGTACCATGGACATGGACTTTTATACCATGGGGTACAGTGGAGATTTCTCAAAGCTCTTCATATAATTCTATTACTTTAGGAGTGGAGAAAGGTAAGCATAGGGTTGGCTTTACAAAGAATATTGGTAATCCTTGAAAAAGAAGTGGGAGGCACTGTAAATATGTTTAGTTCAGACATTTCTTTTTTTCTTTTTTTTTTTTTTTGAGATGGAGTCTTGCTGTGTCACCCAGGCTGGAGTGCAGTGGCACAATCTTGGCTCACTGCAACCTCCACCTCCCAGGTTCAAGCAATTCTCCTGCCTCAGCCTCCTGAGTAGCTGGGACTACAGGTGCCCACCACCACACCTGGCTAAAGTTTTGTATTTTTAGTGGAGACGGGGTTTCACTGTGTTAGGCAGGATGGTCTCGATCTCCTGACCTCATGATCTGCCCACCTCGGCCTCCCAAAGTGCTGGGATTACAGGCGTGAGCCATCGTGCCCAGTGCCAGATGTTTCATATGTTTTGATTTTTAAAAATTTTATTCTAATGTTTAAATTGCAAAATAAATAAATGCCTGTTGTACTCTGTGAAAGTAAACAACATAAAGTTGTAGAAAGCAAACATTAATCTGATCTGTCCCCTCTACTAATCTCTGTTCCCTGACCCTCACCAAGTTGAAAACCTTAAGTCTGGCTGCATATTCTTTTGTTCTCATAGAAAATCTATACATATATATTCATCTATCTATATATATTTACACACACACACACATATGTGGAGGAGTTTTCTTCTTTACAAAAATGTGATCCCAGCATGCATATTACTTTACTGTTTGCCATTTTAAATGTATTACAGACCTTCCCATACATAAAACTCAAATTTATCCTTTTTTAATGCTGCATAATACAGTGTGGATGCATCAGAATTTTTTTTGTTTTGTTTTGTCTTTTAGACAGAGTCTCGCTCTGTCACCTAGGCTGGAGTGCAGTGGCGCAATCTCGGCTCACTGCAACCTCCCCCTCCCAGGTTCAAGCGATTCTCCTGCCTCAGCCTCCTGAGTAGCTGGGACTACAGGTGCATGCCACTACGCCCGGCTAATTTTTGTGTTTTTAGTAGAGACAAGGTTTCACTACGTTGGCCAGGCTGGTCTGGAACTCCTGACCTCATGATCTGCCTGCCTCGGCCTCCCAAAGTGCTGGGATTACAGGCATGAGCCATCATGACCGGCCAGATGTATCATAATTTATTCAACCTTTTCCCTAGTGATGTATATGAGATTATTTCCACTTTCGTTGCCTCTAAGAATAATGCTGCAAAAAAAGTCTTTGCACATATTTCCTTAGGTATTAGTGCTTTATTATTTATTATTTATTTTTTTGAGACAGAGTCTCTCCCTGTCACCAGGCTGGAGTGCAGTGGCATGATCTCAGCTCACTGCAACCTCCACCTCCCAGGTTCAAGTGATTCTCCCACCTCACCCTCCCGAGTAGCTGGGACTATAGGTGTGCGCCACCACACCCAGCTAATTTTTTTCTATTTTTAGTAGAGACAGGGTTTCACCATGTTGGCCTGGATGGTCTTGAACTCCTGACCTCATGATCTGCCCGCCTCAGCCTCCTAAAGTGCTGGGATTACAGGCGTGAGCCACCATGCCCAGCCAGTGCTTTTATTTTTATTTATTGATTGACTGATTGATTGAGACAAGGTCTCACTCTGTTGCCCAGGCTATAGTGTAGTGTTGTGATCATGGCTCACTGGCTGCCTCGACCTCCCGGGGTCGAGATCCTCCCATCTCAGCCTCCCAGGTAGCTGAGAACACAGGCACACGCCACCATGCCCGGCTAATTTTTGTTTCACCATGTTTCCTACACTGGTCTTAAACTCCTGGGCTCAAGCAATCTGCCCACCTTGGCCTTCCAAAGTCTAGTGCTTTTATTTTGATAGCACTTCATGTTTTTGCCAACACCATTTGAGAGTACCTGTTTCTCAGTATTCTCACTAGCAGTGGATGTGGAGGCTGATTGCCTCTGAGCCTGAAGCTTACATTTCAGGGCGTTTTTTTTGCTTGAACATGTGAGTCCCCTTTCCCCTAGCCCTGGGACAAGCCTTAGCAATGTGCTCACAGGGTCAAAACTTGACAAAGTAAGTTATTTTTATGGCAGCCAGATAAGACAACTGTACCTCTCCAGTCCAAATTCCCCTTCCCTTACTCTTGCCCTTGGGTTTTATGGCTTGCAGTGGCTGCCAGTTGAAAGTTGAGCTGGGATACATTTATTTGAGTCTAGCAGGATGTATTTACAACGTTCACCGTCACTTCTGTGCATAGATACGTTACTGCTGGACATCCTGGTATGCTTCTATGAAGATGCAGGGCCAGAGGTCACATCATGAAATGAATGTGTCTTGAGGCACCGGCACCAGATGAATGAGAGTACTAGAGAAGAAACAAAGTTTGAAATGTAGAGCGAGAAGCTAGTCTGTAAAAAATTCTTCCCGTTGTCAAAGTTATATAATTGTAAATGAATGAATCACTCCTCACTGACGACTAACAAAACCAAAAGTTCTCTTCTATCAGGAATATCCTTGGTAATGCAACATACACGCACCATATAGATTTTTTTTTTTTTTTTTTTTTTTGAGACAGAGTCTTGCTCTGTCGCGCAGGCTGGAGTGCAGTGGTGCGATCTTGGCTCACTGCAGGCTCCGCCTCCCGGGTTCACACCATTCTCCTGCCTCAGCCTCCCGAGTAGCTGGGACTACAGGCACCCGCCACCATGCCTGGCTAATTTTTTGTATTTTTAGTAGGGATGGGGCTTCACCGTGTTAGCCAGGATGGTCTTGATCTCCTGACCTTGTGATCCGCCTGCCTCAGCCTCCCAAAGTGCTGGGATTACAGGCGTGAGCCACTGTGCCCAGGCCTAGATTTTTTTTTTTCTTTTCTTTCTTTTTGGTGGGACTTACCTGAAACAGAATAAGAATTCCTGGGTTTGTAGGCCAAAAATCTGTAACAGTACAACAAATAGCAAGAATGTCTGGTGGTAAGCCTGCTGAGGTATCAGGGGGCATTTTAGCACATTACCGACAACAAATTTGAAGTTGAAAAAAAGTTTTGTAAACTATTAACAATAAAAAAGCAAAGCAAATTTCAATCAGCCATGCTAGAAGAAAGACTTCATTAGCTTTCTGTTCTCTTTAGAATACTATAAAATAGTTGTCATATGAAGAATTTAGTAAAGAACGTGCATTCAAAGACTATGGAAAATAGTATGATAGAGGTGTGCCAGGCAGCTAATAATTTTAATACTTTTGTGATGTTTGTGGTATTTATCAGTTTTGTAAAACTTACAATTGTGGCGATGTATTTTCCAAATTAATATTCAGCTTTGTATCAGGGTTTTTTGTTTGTTTCTTTGTTTTTTGAGACAGGGTCTCTCTCTGCCTCCCAAGCTGGAGTGCAGTGGCATGATCATAGCTCACTGTAGCCTTGAACTCCTGGGCTCAAGTGATCCTCCCACTTCAGCCTCCTGAGTAGATGGAACTACAGGTGCGCATCACCATGCCCAGCTAATTTTTAAAATTTTTCGTAAAGACAAGGTCTCATTATATTGCCCACGCTGGTCTCCAACTCTTGGGCTCAAGCAATCCTCCTGCCTCGGCCTATGAAAGTGCTGGGATTACAGGCGTGAGCCACAGTGCCTGGCCTTGTACTAATTTTTATATTTGAAATTTTGAATTCTTTTTCTGGAAGAAGGCCCCCCAAATTGTTTAAATTTCATAAAGCATGAATCCTTACCTATTATTTATTGGTCTTTTAACATTTGCTGGTAGGACAAGCAAAAATTGTATCTTTTTGTTTTCATCAACATTTTATTGATCTCTAGTGAGACTGAATACATATTTTGATCATTTATATTTCTTGGGCCAGGCGCGGTGGCTCACGCCTGTAATCCCAGCACTTTGGGAGGCCAAGGCGGGCAGATCATGAGGGTCAGGAGATCAAGACCATCCTGGCTAACACGGTGAAACCCTGTCTCTATTAAAAATATAAAAAGAATTAGCCAGGCCTGGTGGCGGGCACCTGTAGTCCCAGCTACTTGGGAGGCTGAGGCAGGAGAATGGTGTGAACCCGGGAGGTGGAGCTTGCAGTGAGCCGAGATTGCACCACTGCACTCCAGCCTGGGCGACAGAGCGAGGCTCCGTCTCAAAAAAAAAAAAAAGAAAAAGAAAACAAGAAAGATATTAATACCTTGTGGGTCATTTGTGTTCCAAATAACTTTCTCCAGATTATCATTCATCTTTTCTTGTAACAGCTTTATTGATGTCTAATTCATATGCCATATGGGGGAGGGAAGTAACTTTACAGTGGAGAAACCTGGCAAACACTACCTTGACCAGGCAATTAAGTTTAACACCCTCAGTGATAAGCCATGTTGACAGTATGTGCCCTTGATATGATGATCTAGTTTGGATGTTTGTCCCCTCCAATCTCATATTGAAATGTGATCCCCAGTGTTGGAGGTGGGGCCTTGTTGGAGGTGTTTGGGTCATGGGGGTGGATCCCTTATGAATGGCTTGGTGCTTTCCCCATGGTAATGAGTGAGTTCTCACTCTGTTAGTTCACAAGAGAGGTGGTTGTTGTTGTTGTTGTTGTTGAGACAGGGTCTCACTCTGTCACCGAGGCAGGAGTGCAGTGGTGCAATCTCAGCTCACTGCAGCCTCCACTTCCTGGGTTCAAATGATTCTCATGCCTCAGCCTCCTGAGTAGCTGGGATTACAGGCATGCACCACCACGCCCAGCTAATTTTTGTATTTTTAGTAGAGACGAGGTTTCACCATGTTGGCCAGGCTGGTCTCCAACTCCTGGCCTCAGGTGATCTGCCCGCCTTGGCCTCCAAAAGTGTTGGGATTACAGACGTGAGCCACCACACCTGGCAAGAGAGCTGGTTGTTTAAATGAGCCCGGGACCTCCTCCTCTCTCTTGCTTCCTTTCTTGCCACGTAATAGGCTGGCTTCTCCTTTGCCTTCTGTCATGATTTTATAAGCTTCCTGAGGCCTCACTAGAAGCAGATGTTGGCATTGTGCTTCTTGTACAGCCTGCAAACTGTGAGCCAAATATACCTCTTTTCTCTATAAATTATCCAGTCTCAGGTATTCCTTTACAGCAGTGCAACACAGATTAACATACATGATGTGATTAGAATGGCACTTTACTGGCCGGGTGTGGTGGCTCATGCCTGGAATCCCAGCACTTTGGGAGGCCGAGGCAGGTGGAGCACCTGAGGTCAGGAGTTCGAGACCAGCCTGGCCAACATAGTGAAACTCCATCTCTACTAAAAATACAAATAATTAGCCAGGCATGGTGGTGCATGCCTGTAATCCCAGCTACTCTGGAGGCTAAGGCAGGAGAATTGCTTGAACCCGGGAGGTGGAGGTTGCAGTGAGCCGAGATTGTGCCATTGCACTCCAGCCTGGGCAACAAGAGCAAAACTCCATCTCAAAAAAAAAAAAAAGGCACCTTACCTCGGTAGTCTTCCTCCCAAAAACCCCTGAACTCCACTTTATCCATGAGGACAACAACAGACAAAACCAAACTGAGGGGCAATCTACAAAGTACCTGATGAATACTTTTCAAGACTGTCATAAGCAAGTAAAGTCCAAGAAACTGTCACAGACCAGAGGAGGCTAATGAGACATGACTGCAAAATTTAATGTGGTATCCTGGGTGGGATTTCAGGATAAAAAAATAACTTTGGGGAAAATCTAGTTAAATAAGAATAAAGTATACAGTTTAGTTAACAGCAGTGTGCCAATGTTGACTCCTTAGTTGTGACAAATGTACGACAATGATATAGGATGTTAACAATGGAGACACAGGGTGAGGAGTACGCAAAAACTCTGTACTATCTTTGCAACTTTTCTGGAAATCCAAACTATTCTAAAATTAAAAGTTGAAATTAAAAGAGGAGACGACAATTATTGCTAGCCACATCCTTCCTCAGGGACTATATCTATGCCAAGAAAGCATCCTGCCTCCAGAAACAAAGAATTGGTACCTCTACAGCCTAGTGCTTAATTTGAACCAATTATGTGGGTGGTCAGGAAGGAGCTGTGAGAAATCATTTCCCCTGTCCAAATCTTCCTGCTAGCTCAGAGAAGCCTTCCAAAGGAAGCCTTCCATTCTGGCTGTCCTGGCCACGCCGTGCATCCCATCCCAGCAAGCACCATGGTTCATAATGACAACAGTGCCCACCCAGATGCTGCCCAGGATTACCAGAAGGCTTATTCTCTGGACCTGTTGTTTCTGGGTCTTGAACCCTGGCTCTGTTCTTGACCTTTGTCATTTGCTTTTGCCACCACCACCATTCCCCTTGTTTTAGTAACTAATTCAGACCCCTGACTCTGGTTCTCTGGTCTCGGGTCCTCTCTTTACTCAGCTCTGCACAATCAATCCCTTGATTTCTGTACCACCTAGAGCTGCAGGTGGGAGATATTCCTTCCATCCTTCTTTACTTTTTCAACTAGCCCAAGCCCAGCTGGGTCTCAGCCGGAAGCAGAAGGAGTGGACACTGTGTAGCATTTTTTTTTTTTTTTTTTTTTTTTTTGGACAGCATCTCGCTCTGTCACCCAGGCTGGAGTGCAGCGGCACGATCTTGGCACACTGCAACCTCTACCTCCCGGATTCAAGCGATTCTTGTGCCTCAGCCTCCCGAGTATTTGGAATTACAGATGTGCACCACCATGCCTGGCTAATTTTTGTATTTTTTTTTTTTAGTAGAGACGGGGTTTTACCATGTTGGCTAAGCTGGTCTGGAACTCCTGGCCTCATGTGATCTGCCTGCCTCAGCATCCCAAAGTGCTGGGATTACAGGTGTGAGCCACTGTGCCCGACCCGTCTCCCATTTTCATGAGTGGTCGTGGTGGTGGTTTTCTGCCTGCCATATCGCAGGAAGCCCTGAGTGGGAGCAGAGGGGGAATACCAAGCCTCCTACCCTGCCAATCAGGAAATCCTGAAACCCTAGCATAATTCATTACCTTATATAGCTGGGGGGAATGGGGAAGCCCTTTCTCTAGCAAGTCACCTCACCTGGATCTATAATCTGGGCACGAAGTGTAATTTTATTGCTGTGCTCCCAGCACTGTCTTGCTACATTGCTAGCAGGTTATGCATAAAGAAAAGGCCTCCTGCATACACTCTCTCACTACCTCTGTGTAGTGAGGACTTGCCTGCAGGCCTGGGTTACAAAGCACAGGAAGGGTTGTGCAGAGCTGGCATGGCTGGAGCTACCACAGTGGCAGAACCTGGGGCAAGGATCTGGAAGTCAGTGGAATTCCAAGGTTTTCGGAAGGATTAGGAGGTCTACCTCAGGAAGCCAGGAAATCTATTCTTTTTCTGTTTTAGAGCTTGCCCTCCATCTCTATAAAGCAGTGTTTCTCAATTTGTTTTTTGTTATCACTGCCCCTAAAGGGGAAGAGTTAATTAGGTTTAAATGCTCCCTAAAAGAAAAATTAAATACTAAGGAATAGGGCTGAACTTTGTGGGGGGCCACAAACCACTATAATATTTAAGATTTTTTTTTTGGCCTCCCTACCCCAAGAACCAATTTACATCCTTTTGAAGGTGATATTGGCTCTTTTGAGAATGCATGTTACAGAAGGATGGTACTCTTGCTGTGAACATTGCCACCCACCAGGTGAACTCTCTTCTTAGACTTTCTCCTGCTTGCTTGTATTCTTTGTCTTCTGAATCCATAAGGATGAGTTCATCTGCAAGTCACAGGGATTCAAATTAAACTGCCTGACACCATAGGGATGTTTATATTCTACAAAAGAAGTCTGGATTTAGATGCAGTGGCTCAGTGATGCCACCAAAGACACAGGCTCTTTCCATTTATCCACTCAGCTATCCTCAGGGTAACCGGAATGTCTCCACTCATGGCCACAAGATGGCTGCAGCAGCTCCAGGCATTGGTCCACACATGATTGTATTTGAAAGGAAGGGAGAAGAGACAAGCAATGAACAATGAAGAAGGAGCAAATGACTCTCTGGTAGGCAACTGATAGTGGCTGACACTTCTCTCTCTTTTTGCTTATTTCCTCCTTTCTTTGTCATTAAATTAGCATCCCCCAAATCCACATGTACATCAATATGCATCAAAGTGGAAAGGATCATTGCCAGGAGCACTCTTGGTTGACCTCATGCAAATTACTACCTCTGGGCCTCAGCTTCCTCACTTTTGAAGCAAGGGTCGAAGACTAGATGCCCTTTTTAATGTAAATTTCTTATTGAAGTAGAACATAAAGGCTCACAAACCATAAATATACTGCTTGAAGAATTTTTTTTTTTTTTTGAGACAGGGTCCCACTCTGTTGCCCAGGGTGGAGTGCAGCAGCGTGATCTCTGCTCACTGCAACCTCTGCCTCCTGGGCTCAAATGATCCTCCCACCTCAGCCTCCTGGGTAGCTAAGACTACAGGCACACACCACTATGCCCAGCTAAGTTTTTGTAGAAACAAGGTTTCACTATGTTGCCCAGGCTGGTCTTGAATTCCTGGGCTCATGCAATCTGCCCACCTTGGCCTCCAAAAGTATTGGGATTACAGGCATGAGCCACTGCACCCGGCCTGCTTGATGAATTTTTACAAAATAAAACAAACAAAAAAAACCCAAACAAGCCCACAGATCAAAAAACAAATACCCAGAACTCACCACTATTCTGATTTCTCACACTATATGTTAGTTTTGCCTGGTTTTTAGCTTTATATAAATGGAGTCATACAGCAGATATTCTTTTATATCTAGCTTGTTTCACTCACTACTATGTTTGTGAGATGCATTCACCATGTTGTTCCTTCATTCTGTTGTGCAATATTCCATTGTGTGAATGTATCACATTTATTCACGGATTACACTGTTGACAGCCATGTGACCGGCTTCCAGTTTTTGCTCTTACAAATAGCACTGCTGAGGAGATTCTTGGATCCATCTTTTCGTAAATGTATGCATGCATTTCTATTGTGTTCTGAAAGTAGAACTGCTGGGCCATATCATGTGTGAATGTCCATGTTCCAGATGCCTTTTTTTTTTTTAAGATGGAGTTTCACCCTTGTTTCCCAGGCTGGAGTGAAATGGCACAATCTGGGCTCACTGCAACCTCCACCTCCCAGGTTCAAGCAATTCTTGTGCCTCAGCCTCCCGTGTAGCTGGGATTACAGGCATGTGCCACCTCACCTGGCTAATTTTTGTATTTTTGGTAGTGATGGGGTTTCACCATGTTGGTCAGGCCAGTCTCAAACTCTTGACCTCAGATGATCCACCTGCCTCGGCCTCTCAAAGTGTTGGGATTACAGGCATGAGCCACCGCACTCAGCCTCCAGATGCCTTTTAAGGTTCACTCCTTGTGATGGAATCAAACACTCTCATGGAGGCACACAGCCAGTAAGTAGGTTTTCCATTCTATCCAAAGAATCACTGCTAATAAGACTCAGTGCCCGTGGTTCCAGTACTTGTCAGTTCCATATCTTCTCCAGCCCAACCTCTCTAATGAGTAGCCCTCACAAAGGAATACACATCCATGCCCACACTCCATACACCTGCGCCTGCTTGTAAAGAAAGCCAGGTAGCACGTATCCTTCAGTGACGGCAGTGAAAGGTGTTTCTATAGCCAGATGTGGCCCAGCTACTAGGAGCCTTCAGGGTAGGCCAAGGTTTTGGGGGCTCTGAAAAGTGTCCACTCCTCTGTGATCTACTTCGTGACCAGACTTATGAAATGAAACTATCGGCCGGGCGCAGTGGCTCATGCCTGTAATCCCAGCACTTTGGGAGGTCGAGGCAGGTGGATCACGAGGTCAGGAGATTGAGACCATCCTGGCTAACATGGTGAAACCCCGTCTCTACTAAAAATACAAAAACAAAATTAGCCGGGTGTGGTGGTGGGCGCCTGTAGTCCCAGCTACTCGGGAGGCTGAGGCAGGAGAATGGCATGAACCCAAGAGGTGGAGCTCGCAGTGAGCCGAGATCACGCCACTGCACTCCAGCCTGGGTGACAGAGCGAGACTCCGTTTAGAAACAACAACAACAACAATAAACAAAAAAACAAAAACTATCAACAAATAGGTTAGTTCATCTGAGCTCTTAAAATTTTTTTTTTAATTTAATATTTTTTGTGGGCACATAGTAGGTGTATATATTTATGGGGTTCATGAAATACTTTGATACAGGTATACAATGCATAATAACACATCAGGGTAAATGGGATATCCATCACCTCAATCTTCCCTTATATTTTAAGCGCCTGGTAGATGCTCACTAAAAATAATCACAAAAGTTTAGGTGCAAAAGGACCTTGTAATATAATTTTCTAATAGAAAATTGCTTTCTAAGCAAGTTTTCAAATAGGATATTTATTTAAAGTAAGCAATTAAAGGTTTGGAATGTCAATGTATAGTTTAGAAAAATGGAAGGATCTTGGCTGGGAGTGGTGGCTCACGCCTGTAATCCCAGCACTTTGGGAGGCCAAAGTGGGCAGATCACTTGAGGTCAGGAGTTCAAGACCTGCCTGGCCAACATGGTGAAACCCTGTCTTTACTAAAAATACAAAAATTAGCCAGGCGTGGTGGTGTGCGCCTATAATCCCAGCTACATGGAGACTGAGGCAGGACAATCACTTGAACCCAGGAGGCAGTGGTGACAGTGAGCTGAGATTGCACCATTGCACTCCAGCCTGGGCGACAGGGCGAGACTCTGCCTAAAAAAAAAAAAAAAAAAAAAAAAAATAGAAAAGAAAAATGGAAAAATGGAAGGATCTGGATGGATTCATGCTAGGTTAAAGGAGAGAGAGAAAGGCTGGCGCGGTGGTTCACACCTGTAATCCCGGCACTTTGGGAGGCCAAAGTAGGCGGATCACCTGAGGTCAGGAGTTTGAGACCAGCCTGGCCAACATGGCGAAACCCCATCTCTACTAAAAATACAAAAATTAGCTGGGCATGGTGGTGCATGCCTATAATCCCAGCTACTCCGGAAGCTGAGGCAGGTGAATTGCTTGAACCTAGGAGGTGCAGGTTGCAGTGAGCCGAGATTGCACCACTGCACTCCAACCTGGGTGACACAGTGAGACTCTGTCTCCAAAAAAAATAAAAATAAAAATAAAAATGGAAGGATCTTGATGGATTGATGCTAGGTTAAAAGAGAGAGCGAGCAAGAGAAATGGAAGGAGCTAAGAGAACAGTGTTCCTCAAAATATAGTCGATGGACCAGCATCAGCGTAAGCATCACCTAGGAGATTGTTAACATTTTTTAAATTAAAAATTAATTTAAATTAAAAATTATACCAGGCCTCACTCCAGAAGCAGAATCTCTTGATGTGGGGCCCAGAAGTTTGCATTTTAACAAGCTCACAAGTCATTGTTAGGCACCCAAAGTTTGAGATTCGGAACACTGACTCCATGACTGTACTGTATAACTCACTGCATCAGGGTCTCCATGCTTTGCAAGCCAGGAGCTCTTTTATATGGAGAGATAAAATGATGCTATCATTCACCCACAAGCCCCTCTGCTGGTTCAGTAGCAAGTTCCAATTTCTTGTTAGCAAAACTGTTCAGATCCTGGACTCAAGTGGACCTTGTTTCTTTCCTGGGACATCATTGGCTGAATTAAATTGTCCACACAATTTTGTCTCTGTTGGGGGTTGTGCCTTCTCACTTGCCCCCCTTGTTTGATACAGCCCTGTGTGGCTTGCGACATGTCATCCTGAATGCTCTCTGAAAACGTCCTTTGTCCTCACCAGCCGTCCACTTCAGAAGTGGTGGTGTTATTCTGAGGCAGGGCTTGGGATGCCATATAGAATAAAGCTATGATTGTACTAAAAACCACCAGAGGATAAGCAGCTAACACAAACATGAAGAAGGCCTAAGCACATGCTGTACCAGGGGAAAGAATGAGCAAATGATGCATTGAGACTGCTTTGTTTCTGAGGTCTGGGTGCTCACATGCAGCCCCGATATGCTTGCTAGTGAGGTCGATAGGATTTGTTTGGTAAGTGTACTAAATTCTGGGGCCCAAAGCCCTGTCTCCTGAAAGGTGCCAGCCTAAGTGTCTAAGATTCCTTATGAATTGGGAGGGTTCCATGCTGTGTTCTTGGGTTCTGGTGGCATCGCGGACCTCCCTCGCCACCCATGCACACACATACATCTACTGTCTTCCTCAGAGCTCAACCCTAGAAATCCAAGCTTCCCTCCATAAATTCCAACAAACACTACAGCCTTCTGCTGTGATGGAGAAACGTTACACGTTTCCTCCTTACCACCATACTGCTTTTAAAACTTTTAGTAGCCTGTAATCCCAGCACTTTGGGAGGCTGTGGCAGGCAGATCACTTGAGGTCAGGAGTTTGAGACCAGCCTGGCCAACATGGTGAAACCCTGTCTCTACTAAAAATACAAAACTTAGCTGGGTGTGGTGGCGCATACCTGTAATCCCAGCTACTCTGGAGGCTGAGGCAGGAGAATCGCTTGAACCTGGGAGGCGGAGGTTGCAGTGAGCTGAGATCACGCCACTGCACTCCAGCCTAGGCGACAGAGCGAGACCCTGTCTCCAAAAAAAAAAAAAAAAACCTTTTAGTAGAAGCAAAGTCACATGCTCTGGGACACTTATTTCAGCGAGAATTTCCCACCACAAGGAACACTGAAATACCACAGGAAATGGTGAATATGAATGGGCAGGGCTGGGCTAAATTTCACGGTGGAAACTTTCTACCAAAATACTTTCCATACGAATTCACTTTCTTTAGTTTTGATGACTACCCACTGGATAATCGTGGCCAGCTGCTATCGACCAACCAGGAAACTGGAAAATAAATAAATAAACTGTAATAAACTATTTCATATGAACTTTTAGGAACTCTGGGTCTGGGTCCTTTTTTTGGTGGGAGCATAGAAAAGTGGTACTCCAATCTAAACTGAGCAAATGGAGGACTTTGGAGGTCAGCATACACACACACACACACACACATATATATACACATACATATGTATACATAAACACATACACACACACACATATATATATGTGCGGATATATATTTTTATTTTATTTTGAGACAAGATGTCCTTCTGTTGCCCAGGCTGAAGTACAGTGGTGCAATCTCAGCTCATTGCACCCTCAACCTCCCAGGCTCAAGCAATCCTTCCACCTCAGCCTCTTGGGTAGCTGGGACTACAGGTATGTGCCACCATGCCGGACTAATTTTTACATTTTTTATAGAGATGGGGCTCTCACTATGTTGCCCAAGCTGGTCTTGAACTTATGGGCTCAAGTGATCCTCCCACCTTGGCCTCCCAAAGTGCTGGGATTACAGGTGTGAGGCACCCTACCTGGTCTCTCTCTCTCTCTCTCTATAAATATATATATTCAACCAGACCCTACTCAGAATAGTAAAGCATATTTAATTACGAAAACTGTTTATTATTCCATGATAGTAGAGAAAATCTGACAGAAAGGGAAAGGAAGGTAGGTAATTAACATTTAGGGAGCACCTATTCCATGCCAGCACTTTGCTAGGACTATGACATAAAGAATGCTATATAACTCTCACAACCATCTCATAAGGTATTATTACCTGCTCTCCATTTTCCTCCTTTTTAGGTTAGGAACAGGTTCACTAAGGTTAGTAACTTGCTCATGGTCACCCACTTGTAGTGACAAAGCAAAATTCAAATGTGGTTCTTTTTTCACTTTCCCCTGGTGTCCTAAAGAGAAAGCTGGTATAGAGTCTTAATCCATAAGGATCTCCATTATATTTAAGGCAGCCTGGTTGCTAAAATAAGTAGCACCATTCAATAAGAAAAACCTATGTTACACATCTATAGATGTATATACTCATTTCTAGAAATACTCATTTCTAGTTATATTGTGCTATTCGTTTTCATGCTAATTCAGAAGAACAAATAATAGGGTCTGTGGTAGTTGTAAGCAGCCCTTGAATGTGAAGTGTTAACAATTTTAATCCAACTCCAAGAGGACCAGAACTTGGCATTCCTTAGATGCAGCATTTAAAATTGTTCCCAGTGCCCTTTGAATGCTATTTTTCCCAGCCAAGGCAGGCTTATGTGGTGGAGATAAAGATGATAGCTTGAGGACTAAGCGTCCAACCCTATATAAATTACATAGGGGGAAACAGGCGAAGGTCTTTGAAGCTCGGAGTCTCTGACTGATATTTTGGGTACATTTCAACCCTCTGCATTCTCTTCTATTTGTTTCTAGAGAAAATTGTGGTAGAGGCCTTAGTGAATCCCAGAGTCAAGATCTGTCATCACCTTTTAGCAGGTAAAGCTAGGCAAACGTTTGAGTTTGGAATGGGTAGGAAAATGTGGTCCCTCACGATAAGCCTCCCTACCCATTACTTTGCTAGAGGGACTGAAAACCCTTTAAAGACTTGGCCTTGGAAACAGGAGACCTAGGGACAGGTAAGGTGGAAAAAGGTGAACCTACACCCCAAAGGGCTGGAAGTAACACCTTGACTATTTGCACCACGCCAGCAAATAACGCTGAGAATCAGCTCAGCCCAAGGCCTGGAAAGGAAGCACAAATGCATGAAAAATAACTTGAACCTCATGGTTCTTTCAAAAGTCTCTTCGGCCAAAGTGTGAGTTGAAGAGTCGCATATCATTTGAGGCTCTCTACTCATGCTCGCTGTTCTGAGGTTTGACTTTACACAAATCCAGCTCAGCTGCAGAAGCAAGCCACAATGGGGACCTCAGAGTGAGCCTGAGGACTCCCCACACCGCCTCTTTGAAGTCCCTTCCAGGTTCCCCACCCGATGTCCTCTAGCTCCTTTGAGCCTCGTCGCCCTTTATGCTATTCTTCTGATATGGGTCGTAATTCCGTCTATCTAGGGTTCTTCTTGCGCGTGCCCTAGAGGCCAGAAGACCCTGACTCACGTGCGCGTCCTCAAAGCCCCCAGCCCCAAGCGTGGCTGCTGGTGGGCGCATCAGTACACGCGGGTGGAACGGAACAGGCTCCTCCAACCTCTTTTCCACCTCTGATTTCCGTTAGACATTTGCTCCGCACGGCGGCCTCCGCGAGGCAACGTTGGACACTGGGAGGACAGCCGCAGAGGCCCAGGGCGCACTTCCTGCCGGGCGGGGGCGGGGCCGCACCTCCTCCCTCCCTGCGTCCTTTCTTCACCACGTGCCCCCTCCCCGCCCTCCCCGCCCTCCCCGCCCCCTCCCGGGCGGCCGCGGCGCCTCGGGGGCGGGGGCGGGGCCGGAGCGGGTGGGCGGCGTGGCTGTGTGGGCTGGGCGCTGCGGCCGTGCTGCCAGCGGACCCGCGGCGGGCTCGGGCTCGGAGCGGGGGCGCGCGGCGCGGAGCGGAGCGTCTCAGCGCCGGCAGAGACCAGCCGGCGAGTGGCGGCGGCTCCCAGCACGGCCAGTGCAAGGCCTTGGGCTGAGCGGCGGCCGAGAGGGGCTTGGCCCGGGGTGCTTGGGGAGCTCGCCGCGGCGGGCAGCAGGAGGAAGCGGCGGCGGCGCGTCCCGAGCGGTGCGCGCCATGGCGGGCGGGCCCCCCAAGGCCCTGCCGTCCACGGGGCCCCACTCCCTGCGCGACATGCCGCACCCGCTGGCCGGCTCCAGCAGCGAGGAGGCCGTGGGTGGTGACAGCACGCCCAGCCCGGACCTGCTGATGGCCCGCAGCTTCGGTGACAAGGTGGGGCACCTGGGGCCGGGGATTGGGAGGCTTATTTCGCTCCCCGTGGCGGGGGGATGATGGATCCGGAGCCTTCGTGGGCCTGGGGCCGCGCCCACCTTGCCGGCCCTTCCCGGGGGACGGGAGTGTCCTGGCCCCGGAGCCCTCGGCGAAAGCGTCTCCTCTGCCGCCTCCGCGGGGTCGCAGCCGCAGAGGGACGGTCTTCGCTGCCTGTGACTGGTCGCGAGCACCGGTGACAGCTGGTGGGGAGGGGTCCAGCCTGCGTGTTGGGGCGGGAGGCGTGTGTGCAGGGCAGGGCGCCTGTGTCCTCGGATGGGGTTCCGAGTTCCTCCAGGTGCATCCCTGCAGGCTGAGCTGCTGCATAACTTGTAGCTCCTCCAGTTTCCCGAGACTGCACAGAAGCAGGAGTTCCTGGCTTTCAGTGCTGGGTCCGGGCAGCCCTGGGCTTACAGCGAGAGTCTTCTTCCCCCTAGTCAGTCATGTGGGGAGTGATCTTTGTTTAGGTTTGCTGTTTGTCCTGAGGAGTCACCTGATTCAGACCCCAGCCGGCGGCGGGAGGAGAGCCTCGTTGTGGTTTTCTGTCTGGGGCTCCATTCACCTCCGACGGCCTACCACTCTGTTTAGGTTTGGCAGAGGCTGGTTTTGTGGCTGATGGAAAGAAAGCTCGCCCTTTGACCTTCTTTGTACGGAGGGAGGCTCCAGATTTTCTTAGAGCAGCACAACCCTCCTGCTGCTTGGAGAGACAGCAGAGTTCAGGCAGGGGTAAGGGACGGCCTCCTCCCTACCCCCACGGCCATTTCAGCTGTGAAGGAGACTTGAGCAGTGAGTGTATCCGCGCTCCTGCCGTCACTTAGTCACTAATTGCAGAAATTAGAATTGTTCTCAGGTCTTGTGATCAAGATTTTCTCTCCCTGGTAAAATACTAAATGAATTCCCCCTTGTCCCAATATTAATGGGAGCAGGGGACCTAACTTTCTTCTCCCGTTAGGGGGGACACCATGTGGTACAGTAAAAAAGGAGTATGAGAAAATATAACCTGCCCGCCTTGCAGTCAGAAGGACACTGAGCACTTAAAATCACTAGAGAGTGGGACTTGATGTACCTTCTGCAGAGGGTTTGTGAAAGCAGGGAGTGAAGTTCCAAAACATTAGGAACAGGAAAATTAAAAAAGCTAACGGAGGCCAGGTGCAGTGGCTCACACCTGTAATACCAGCACTTTGGGAGTGTGAGGTGGGATGATTGCTCTCGACCAAAAGTTTGAGACCAGCCTGGGCAACATATCGAGACCCCATCTCCACATACACACACGGCATGGTGGCATGCACCTGTAATCCAGGCTACTCAGGAGGCTGAGGCGGGAGAATTGCTTGAGCCTGTGAGTTCAAAGCTGCAGTGAGCTATGATTGCACCGCTGTACTCCAGCCTGGGCAAGAGAGTGAGACCCTGTCTCCAAAAAATGTTGAATGACTGAATAAATTTGCTTTCTTATCGACAAAAATTGGTCTTAAAATAGTGTAGGAACTGGGGGTTAAACCTCATTTCCTTCTCAGTTCTGTGTGGGACACTGAATTATTATCTATTGCTGTGTAGCAAATTACCTCAAAACTTACCACCTGGAAATAGTGTCTGTGGGACAATCTGAGTGGTTCTGAATTAGGCCTTTCTTGAAGTTGCAGTCAAGTTGTTGGCTTGGGCTGTAATCATCTGAAGGCTGGATTAGGGGAGGATCCACTTCTAAGCTCACTCACGTGGCTGTTGGCAGGTCTTAGTTACTCTCCATAGGGCTGTTTGATGTGGCAACTGGTTTTTTCCCCCCAGAGCAAGTGATCCAAGAGAGCTCAAGACTCTAGCCAGTCTTGCATAACTTATCTTGGAAATGACATGCCTCTGCTGTATTCTGTTGGTCACACAGATTGACACTGGTACAATGTGGGGAGAGGGTGTGAACACCAGGGTGTGCATACCAAGAGGTGGGGATCATTGGGCCATCTTGGAGACTGGCTACTACAGATAGCCATTTAAAATATTTACTTAACGATTCACTCATGGATGATACCTGACTCAGAAGTATGCGCATTTTACTAATAAGCACTTGGAAGACAAATTCCCCATACCACCAAGATCTGGTTAGTGGTGAAGAAGTCAGTCTCAAGTCTAATTACTGATGGCTTCCTTTAAAGGGTCTGTTCTGTGTAGGAGAGAGAGTCTTGAAGGCATTATTAATTATTGAATATATATGTATTTTTTGAGCAGAGATTCACTCTGTCACCCAGGCTGGAGCGCAGTGGCCTGATCCTGACTCACTGCAACCTCCACCTCCCTGGTTAAAGTGATTCTCGTGCCTCATCTCCCGTGTAGCTGTGATTACAGGCATGTGCTACCTTGACCGGGTAATTTGTGTATTTTTAGTAGAGACGAGGTTTCGCCATGTTGGCCAGGCTAGCGTCGAACTCCTGGCCTCAAGTGATCTGCCCTCCTCGGCCTCCCAAAGTGCTGGGATTACAAACATGAGCCACTGTGCCTGGCCTGATTATTGAATATTTAATAAATCTCCTAACAGCTGTGGGGAGCATCTAAATGACACCATTCTCAAGGGCCTGATTTATAGTAAGCCACTTTTCCTTAGAGGCTAAGCATTGTGATTTCTTTCTCTGACTAGGAGTAACATTTTCCTTGAATCTTGGCATACACGTATGGTCTCATAACTCTGAAGAAATTTCTGTAGAGAGAAGCTAGCAAGCCACAGAGGTGAGTCAGAGCCAGAAGAAGGAAGCCTTCCCTGTGGCTGGCTTTCTCCTACCTCAGCAGCATGAGGGTCATCAGAGGGGTGTTAGGACAGTTCAGTGCTATGGTCTGTCTTTGAAAAGAAGCCAGTTTTGTCTTGTTAGTTACTGGGGTTGTGATCCTGGATGACAGGGATTCTGCATCAGTTCTGGGCCAGGGGAATGAAGGTTTGACAGGCTGATCGTAGTACAGGGTTATTATGCAAAGGGGAATTGCTTTCTGAGGGCCCAAGATGGTGCGATGAACAGGGTAGCCTGGTGTCTTGGTCCAGCTGACACTTGTGAATGAACTCTGTAGTGCTTGGGTAGAAGAGAAAGACTAAATATGATGGACTCTCCACCAGTTTCTCAAATTGTTCAAATCATGGTGTGATGCCTCCCTTCATAGGCTCCTAAAGGAGGAATCCTTTCTGTCTACCAGAGGTTGCCAGGACTAATTCTTTTGATGCCTGCTAAACTCACTGGGCCTTTTTTTTTTTTTTTTTTTCTCACTATGTTGCCCAGGCTAGAGTGCAGTGGCGCAATCTCACTGCAACCTTTGCCTCCTGGGTTCATGTGATTCTTCTGCCTCAGCCTCCTGAGTAGCTGAGATTACAGGTGACCGCCACCACACCTGGCTAATTTTTGTATTTTTAGTAGAGATGGGGTTTTACCATGTTAGCCTGGCTGGTCTGGAACTTCTGACCTCAGATGATCTGCCCACCTCCGCCTCCCAAAGTTCTGGGATTACAGGCGTGAGCCTCACTGGACCTTATATGGCTATCTCCATCTAAAATGTAAATACATCACTTAGCCTTACTCTCCTCTTTTAACTTTCATCTGCAAATTGCTCCAGGCTGCTTCTCCTCTGACTCAGCCTCTAACTTCTGTGCCCCTCCCAAAACTTAATACTGGATTCTTAAGCCCCATTGTGTGGCTAACACCTCCTCCCACATCCTCAATCTCTTCTCTGAACTCTTCATCTACTTCCTGCCTCCTTAGGTCACTTAGACATCCTCTGAAGTCTTCAAAATAGAGAAGGCTTTTCCTCCATCACCTTTTACAAACCAGGCTCTGCTCCTTTGAGGCTCCTGTCATTCTTTTTGTTCATTCGATACATATTTGAGGGCCTACTATGAGCCAGGCACTGTTCTAGGAACTTGAATAAATTAGCTGAAAACCGTGCCCTCCCTGGATACGTTTCAGCGAGTTTGTACTGTATTACACAATAAATGCCACGGAAGGAGGAAAAAGGAGAACTGGCCACGAGGAAGAGGATTTGGCAGGCCATGTTGAGAACTTGACATTTGAACAGACTGGAAGGAGGTGAGGGAGTTAGTGGGTGAGTATCTGGAGAAGTGTGTCCGGGGAGGGACTGGTCGAAGCAGATGCCAGAAGGCACAGGGCTGGTGTGTTGGGGAGCAGCCTAGAGGCCAGTGTGGCCGGGCAGAGTGAGCATTGGAGAGTTAAAGACTGGGGGCAGAGAAGGGAGGGGTCAGATGATATTGAGTGTGGCCGGTCACCCTGAGGACTTTGGCCTTTACTGCTAGGGCCATGGGGTGGGAAGTTAGCATGGGCAGGGGACATTTCAGGGTCTTGAGCGGGAGGGGGCATAGTCTGATTATGTATTGAAAAGGATCACATAGGCTGTTCAATTGAGACTACCTTGAGCGTTCCCCTGAATTAGTTAGGATTCTTTATTAGTTAAAAAGACATGAGCTGAATGCAAACTAGATACAGGAAAATAAAAATCTACTGGCTCACGTTGCTGAAAAGGCCCAGGTATTTTGGCTTCAGGAATGGCTGGAGCAAGGTATTCCAGTGATGTTGGGGATCTATCTGTCACTTTCCATCTCTTGGCTCTGCTTTCTTCTGTGTCAGCCTTGTTCTCATGCCAGTGAAGGGATATGTTCTATAAACAAGCTTCCCAGCTCCAGCAGAAGGAGAACACTCCTTTCCTGATAGTTCTGGCCAAAGCTCTGGGCTGGTGTCTCATTGGTCTAAATTGGGTCAGGCGCCTAAACCAGTCTCTGATTCTAACTGCACAGACCTGAATCAGGTACTTATCTTTGGAATGAGGAAAGGAATTTTTTTTTAATTGGGGAATATATACATGAAGTTTATAACAATGTGTGTATATAGAGAGTAAAAGTTATCTTTACAGTTTAAAGACTAATAAAATGTTCCTACCCCCAGATTAAGATACAGAATATTACAAATATTTTGGAAGCCCCCTCCATGCCTGGGAAGGGAGGAGGTGGTTTCCAGAGCAAAATCAAGAAATAGATGTTAGACAAGCAGGAAACAAATATCCACTACAGACCTTCCAATACTGTTTTCTTTGTCATTTTCCAACTTCACAGCTTCTCACTCTCATTCATTAAATCTTTAGACCCCAACTTACTGTCTTCTGAAATCATGTCCTCACCACGGGGCTTTAATCATTCACATGGCTGATCTGTCCAACTCTCCAAAATTACCAGTTTCTTGACCTCCTTATCTTTAATCACCCTTTTTTTTTTTTTTTTTTGAGATGGAATCTCGCCCTGTTGCCCAGGCTGTAGTTCAGTGGCACGATCTCAGCTCACTGTAACCTCTGCCTCCGGGGTTCAAGCGATTTTCCTGCCTCAGCCTCCTGAGTAGCTGGGACTACAGGTGCCCACCACCACGCCCAGCTAATTTTTGTATTTTTAGTAGAGACGGGGTTTCACCATATTGGCCAGGCTGGTCTCGAACTCCTGACCTCAAGTGATCTGCCTGCCTCGGCCTCCCAAAGTGCTGGGATCAGAGGCATGAGCCACTGTGCCCGGCACCTTCACCTTTTTAACAGTTCATCTGCTCTCTCCCACGGCCGCACCCTGCGTTGTAATGCCTAGAAGCATTCCAGCTCTGAAATAGTGCCACTGGATATTATCACATTTTATTGTGTTTATTTAAGGTATACAACTTGATGTTATGGGATACACATAGATAGTAAAAGTTTACTATAGTGGAGCAAATGAACACAGTCATCATCTCATAGTTAACTCATTTTGTTTTTGTGGCAAGAGCATCTAAATCGACTTATTTAGCATGATTGTCAAGTACAGTACAATTTTATTATTAATAACTCTAGTCCTCGTGTTCTACATTAGATCTCCAGACTTGTACACTCCTCCATATCTGCTATTTTGTATCCGTTTGCCTACATCTTCCCATTTCCTCTCCCACCTGCCCTTGGTAGCCACTATTTTGTATTCTATCTCTATATATTTGAATTTTTTTAAAGATTCCATATATAAGTGAGATCATTCAATGTTTTTCTTTCTGTGTCCGGCTTATTGCACTTAGCATAATTTCCTTCAGGCTCATTCACATTATGGCAAATGACAAGATGTCATTCTTTTTTAGGGCTGAATATTACTCAGTTTTGTGTGTACACACACAGTACAGTTTCTCTATCTGTTCGTCCATTGAGGCCTGCTTAGGTTGTTTCTATATCTTGGCTATTGTGAATAATGCTGCAGTGAACGTGGGAGTGCAGATATCTTTATGAGGTGTTGATTTCAGTTCCTTTGGGTATGTGCCCAGAAGAGGGATTGCTGGGTCATATGGTGGTTCTATTTTTAATGTCTTTAGAAACCTCCATACTGTTTTCCATAATGGCTGTACCAATCTACATTCCTAACAGCATTGTACAAAGGTTCCCTTTTCCCCGCATATATCATTTTGTTTTGCTTTCCCCTCCTGGCTTTCCGGGTCTCTGAGTCATTAACAACTGACTATACCTGTTCTGTTGTGTGACCTCTTGGATTCCCCTACCTCCTTTAGATTCTGTGGCCCATCTCTGTGGTTGCTCCTGCCTCTATATTCAGTTCCCTTGCTCTCCTTTTTATACCCAGCTTGGATCATTCCATTTGTTCATGTCTTTCATCTACAACCAGGGTGCTCAGGAAGCTCAAGGGTTGCTGCCAATGTAAGTTCACAGGTTTCAGCCACAGCTGGGGCTTCAGTGGTCCTGGACACTCCTTCTTTTCCACAGACCCTCCATCTGCACAGCAGCTTATCTGAAACCTTTCTCTGCTCCTCATACCCTCCACCCTTCTACTCCACCCTTCCTTCTGCTGATTGCCTCACCTTCCACCTTAGAGAAGATAGAAGCCACCAGAAAGGAACTTCCCTTCTTCAAATTTCAGAATGATCTGACTCCATAGCCATGTTTTCTTTCTGGCCCTCGTTCCAAGGAGAGAGTCTAAGGCTGACTGAGGGTGTAGACCCTCATCCTCTTGGACACCCTGCTCTGTTTGGCCTCCTGACTTACCCCTGTATCTTTGGACTCCCTCTCAACCAGCTCACTCCCATCAATATTTAAACACGCTCAAGTTGCACTCTCTCTCTTTTTTTTTTTTTTTTTTGAGACAGTGTCTGGCTTTGTCACCCAGGCTGGAGTGCAGTGGCACGATCTTGGCTCACTGCAACCTCCGCCTCCTGGGCTCAAGAGATTCTTCTGCCTCAGCCTCTTGAGTAGCTGGGACCACAGACGTGCATCACCACGCCTGGCTAATTTTTGTGTTTTTGGTAGAGACGGGGTTTTGCCATGTTGGCCAGGCTGGTCTTGACACCTGGCTAATTTTTGTGTTTTTGATAGAGACAGGGTTTCGCCACGTTGGCCAGGCTGGTCTCGAACTCCTGAGCTCAAGCGATCTGCCCGCGTCAGCCTTTCAAAATGCTGAGGTTACAGGTGTGAGCCACCATGCCTGGCCAAGTTGCTCTGATTTTTAAAACACAGAAAGAGTGGCTGGGCGTGGTGGCTCTTGCCTGTAATCCCAGCACTTTGGGAGGCCAAGGGAGGAACATTGCTGGAGGCCAGGAGTTTGAGACCAGCCTGGGCAATATAGTGAGACCTTGTCTCTATTAAACACACACACACACACACAATCGCTTGCGCCCAGGAGTTTAAGACCAGCCTGGGCAATATAGTGAGAACTTGTCTCTATTAAACACACACACACACACACACGCACACACAGAGAGAAAGAGTAAAGGATGCTCTGCTATGATGTTCTTTTCTCCTCCATCTGGTGCCTTTTTTTGCGGGGGTGGAGATAAGGTCTTGCTTTGTTGCCCAGGCTGGTCTCGAACTCCTGGCCTCAAGTGATCCTCCTGCCTCAACTTCCCAAAGTGCTTGGATTATAGGCCTGAGCCACCGTGCCTGGCCTTGTGCCCTATTTTGTGACTCCTCTTTACAATACACTTTCTGAAGAGAAGGTTTGCAGCCCTTGCTTCCACTTCCTGACCTCTGACATACTCCTGAGCCTCCTGCTGCCTGGTTTCTGACTCTGTTCTTCAGGTCCTCAGTGATCTCATTAATGCTAAATCCAGTAGATGCTTTATAGTCCTTATTTTGCCTGACCCCTTGGTAGGTAACACTTGATCCTGTTGATAACCTCCTGCTTGAAATGCTTCCCCTCCACTTCGTGTTTTAAGGTGTGCATACGGGCCAGGCATGGTGGGTCACGCTTGTAATCCTAGCACTTTGGGAGGCCGAGGCAGGCAGATCACAAGGTCAAGAGATCAAGACCATCCTGGCCAACATGGCGAAACCCTCTCTCTACTAAAAATACAAAAAGTTAGCTGGGCGTGGTGGTGCACACCTGTAGTCCTAGCTACTTGGGAGGCTGAGGCAGGAAAATCACTTGAACCGGGGAGGTGGAGGTTGCAGTGAGCTGAGATTGCGCCACTGCACTCTAGCCTGGCGACAGAGCAAGACTCCATCTCAAAAAAAAAAAAAAAAAGGTGTTCATGCTGGAATCATGTTGTCTGGATTTGAATCTCAGCCCCACCACTTAGAGTCTTGGTAACAGCAAGTTGTTTAATGTCTCCGAGCCTCAGTTTTCTCATCTGTGAAAAGGGGATAACCGACGTGCCCACATCACTGGGTTGATAGGAAGACCCAGCGAGTTCGTAGAGTAGTGGGTGATGTATATAGCGAACCTTTAAGAAATGGGAGGTGATGGTGGTGGTTATTCCTTGATATTGTACTCGCCAGATTTCTTTCTACATTTTGGCCTATGCTTTGTCAATCTCTGTATTAGTTGAGGTCTGATCAGGGAATAAAAGCCAGTGAAGGTATTTCAAACAGAGAGACTATAATACAAGGAGTTAGTTGCGTAGGTGATGGATGGTAAGTTGACCCAGAGAGTAGCAATAGCAGGAAGTTGCTGTTACCCTCAGGACTGGAGGGTTAGGGGAAGAGGCGAAGTTAAGTAGAACCCAGGAGCTTCTGTGAGAACTAGACCTGTGGCGGGGTCATTGAGCAGGAGCTGGGACCTCAGAGGAAGGGGCCCCTGGAGGGGAGGCAGCCGCTGCCAGGGACACGATCTGAGGGAGAGAGCAGGGGTTGGGCTGGGACAGAAATACCTCGGCTTCTCTCCTCATCCTTCCCATTCTGGTCTAATATCAATATCTTATATTAGCCAAAATAGCATCCCTGGTGGATGTGTGACCCTAACAGAGCCAGGCAGTCTTTCCTGAGATTTACAAGGTGGATGATGGGGGAAAGAATGTCTGTCTTTCTACTAGATTGTGAATGGTTGTGTCCTTCAAAGCAGAGAGTGCTTGGCTTAAGAATGAATCCAGAGGGAAGTAGAGCTAGGAGAGGAAGAGGGGCCAAGATCATTTGAGTTCGGGATCTGACTGTGCCAGCTGTGCCAGCTGTGCCTGAAGTTAGCACGGTTTCCTGGTTATAGGGGGTCATAAATTCCCTTCTGTTAATACTGTTTTCAATTTGGTTTGCCACTTGAAACTTAAATTACCAATACCGTGACCTTAAAATATGACTCGAAAATTGGGTTTTACCTGAGGAGTAGGGAGAAGGGGGTGTTTATTCCTATTGGCAGCCCCACTAGCAGTGGGTATGTCTGCAGATCAGCTGAGGTCGCAGGTGTTTTCACCAGGTCCATGAAGTTGGAGGGGGCTTTCAGATGTGGGGTGGGAAAAGCCCCAAGGTGAAGGGCAGAGACAGGAAAGACCTGTGGCTACTGGAGGAGGACTGAATTGGGTCATGCACCGGGAGTGGGTTTTGAGAGTCTAGAGGTGGAGATTAGTGAGAGAGGAGGTGGGTAGACAGGTCAGGAGGAGAATGAGACTGTTTTGAGTGCTGTGATGTGGAGGTAAGCTTTTATTCTTTCAGCAGTAGCTAGTCCTAGAGGGTGTGGTTTTTTTTTTTTTTGTTGTTTGTTTGTTTGTTTGTTTGTTTTTTGAGACGGAGTCTCGCTCTGTCATCCAGGCTGGAGTGCAGTGGTGTTATCTTGACTCACTGCAACCTCCATCTCCTGCGTTCAAGTGATTCTCCTGCCTCAGCCTCCCGAGTAGCTGGGATTACAGGTGCATGCCACCACGCCAGGCTAATTTTGTTATTTTTAGTAGAGATGGGGTTTCACCATGTTGGCTAGGCTGGTCTCAAACTCCTGACTTCAGGTGATCCACCCTCCTCGGCCTCCCAGAGTCCTAGGATTACAGGTGTGAGCCACTGCTCCCGGCCCCAAGAGGGTTTTTGAGCAGGGGAATGTGTGATCAGGGCTTGGGATGGGGAGAGACCAGCAGTGAAAGAGGTAAGATAGGAAGAATTAACCTGGTTTTGGTTGGACTCGTTGCCTGGGAAGAGAAAGATTAGAAAATATAAAGATGGCAGATTTTGGTGTAGTGGGGGTGACTGACTAGAAAGTCCAGGAGATTGATGCTGAATAGTGGTGCCCTCTTTGAGAGGGGGAGCGTAGACCGGGAAGCACATGTGCAAGTGAAGTGTAAAGATGACGTGGACACGATTTCAAGTCAGGCATTCAGGACAGAGGGTGCCTGAAGGCCACTGTTGCAAGCCTACTCAAACTTCAAGGCTCAAACAAATGCTGCCTCCAGGAAGCTCTTTTTTTTATTAAATAGATGTGTAATCCCAGTAGATCCAAATAGAGATTGGAATAGAAGATGGAGAGGTTTGAGGTCAGAATTTAGACAAAGTGCATATTGACAATAAAATAGGGGGTAGGATGTCATCACAGTTTGAAAATCAAGTGTTAGTGAAGGCCACTGGGAGGAAGGCAGGTGTTCCACGATAAATGAGACCCTCTCAAAGTAAAATAAGTACATAAACAACAGCCTGGCCAACAGGCGCTGATTCATGTATGAGCAATGGGGTTTGTTTACTAGACATTAGAGGACTCATATGCTGTCTTATGTCTGCCTTGCCCCATAGAATTCTTCATTTTGGCAGCCAGTGCAGGGATCAGGAATTGTCGTTTGTGTGAATTTTTGTGTGTGTCTTGGTGGGGGGAAGTGGGATAGTGGAAAAGGTGTTTGGGGGTTCCTGCTTGAGAAGGGGCACAGAGGCGGGAAAAGCACACAGCGCGTTTGGGTGGCCGAGTGCAGGCGCTTTTCAAAACCCCTGTAGCTCGTGAGCATCTACTACGTACCTGGCTCTGTGCTACATGCTGGGGCTGTAGAGAAAGATAAAAAAGATCTCTCCCCTGAGAGGTTAATGATCAGCAAAGAAGACAGACACATCAACAGATGGTTGCAGTAGCATGTGAAAAATGCTGCATGTATTTACTTAGCTCTGTGGCCTTGGGCAAGTTTCTTAACCTTGTAATGCCTCTGTTTCCCCTGTCTAAAATTTGGATTATCTTACAGGGAGATTCTGAAGCTTAGTTGAGTGTTTAGTGTCTGGGACACAGTAAAGACCACAGCAGTGCTAAGTTTTGTTATTGCCTTAGAAGCAGACCCTGAGAAAGCATTTAATTGCCCATAGTTCGTTTGAGAGGTGAAGGAACTGGCATTAGAGGAGCAAGGCAGTGAGACAGGGAAGGGAAGGGAAGGCAATCAGCAGAGGCGACATTACCAAGCCAATTTGCACTGAGCAGAGCTGGAGCTTTACCCCACAGGGGAAGCCGTTGGGAGCCAGCATGGAACATGAGCCTCAGTTATTCTCACTCGAGGTGAGGAAGCTGGGGTCTTCAAACAGCAGCTCTCTTTACTCATTGGTTGAGGGCTGCTTGGGTAGGGTGTTTGGACATGAATTACCAGGTGCTTTCTAGCCTGCCCCATGGGTGGGCAAAGCAGGTTCAGTGGCCAGGGGAAGCGGTCAGGCCAAGACATGCAGATGCTGGTAGGTGGGAGTCAGACCAGTGGGCACTGAAGTGTGATCAGGGTGAGGGGATGTATGGGTGGGGCACTGACAGCATCTGCTACAGTTTATATATATATATATATTTTTTAGAGATGGGGCCTTGCTCTGTTGCCCAGGCTGGAGTATAGTGGCATAATCTTGGCTCCTACAGCCTCAAACTCCTCCTGGGCTTAAGTGATCCTTCTGCCTCAGCCTCCTGAGTAGTCCTCAGCTCCTGACCAGTCTTAGCTCCTAGTGGTGTACCGGTGTGCCTTGCTATTTAAATTTTTTTTTTTTTTTTTGGTAGAGAGAGGAGTCTCACTGTGTTGCCCAGGCTGGTCTTGAGCTTCTGGCTTCAGGCGATCCTGCTACCTCGGCCTCCCGAAGTGCTGGGAGTATAGATGTTAGCCACTATACCTGGCCCAGTTATTATGTTTTTTAAAAGAATTGTTTGTTAAACCTGAGTGGCAGGCCGGGTGCCGTGGCTCATGCCTGTAATCCCAGCATTTTGGGAGGCCGAGGAGGGTGGATCACGAGGTCAGGAGATCGAGACCATCCTGGCCAACATGGTGAAACTCCGTCTCTACTAAAAATACAAAAATTAGCTGGGCGTGGTGGCACGTGCCTGTAATCCCAGCTGCTTGGGAGGCTGAGGCAGGAGAATCGCTTCAACCAGGGAGTTGGAGATTGCAGTGAGCCGAGATCGTGCCACTGCACTCCAGCCTGGTGACAGAGTGAGACTCTGACTAAAAAAAAAAAAAAAAAAAAAAAATTATTTGTTTAAATTTATGGGGTACATATGTAATTTTGTTACATGGATAGATTGTGTAGTGAAATCCAGTGCTTTTAGGGTACCCATCACCCAAATAATGTACATTGTACTCAATAATTTCACATCACCCACCCCCCTTCCATTCCCTCCACCCTTTTGAGTCTCCTTTGTTTGTCATTCCATGCTCTATGTCCATGTAGTTATGATGAAAGTTATGTATAGGGAATAAAGTAGGGTAAGACCTTGCTTTGGAGGATGGTGGCTTTTCCAAAGAAGATGATGTTTGAGCTGGAGAATGAAGGAATACATGTCTTACAAATGGACAGAAGGAAGAGCAACTCAGGCAGAAGAACCAGCACATACCAAAGCTTAGCAGTGTCAAGTGATGAATGCACAGCGAGCAAGGGGATTGATGAGGCTGGAAAGGTTGGTAGGGTCCTGGCTGTGGTCTGTAGTGGAAAATAGTAAGGATTTTAACCTGAGCCATTGGGAAACCAATTAAGTGTTTGTCGTTGTTGTTGTTATTGTTGTTGTTCTTTAAAGAGATAGGGTCTCACTCTGTTGGCCAGGGTGGAGGAGGGCAGTGGCACAATCATAGTTGACTAGAACTCCAGGGCTTAAGCAGTCCTCCCACCTCAGCCTACTGAGTAGCTTGGACTATGGGCATGTGCCACTGTGCCTGGCTAATCTTTTCATTCCAATCAAGTGTTTTAAGCAGGGGAGGAGCAGGGCCGTGTTTGGGGTTAGAGTCACTGATCGAGACCTAGCTGGGATTGGGTGGGTGGAGCCTGGAGGCAAGGAGTCTAAGAAGAAGAAGGCTGTTGCAGTGGGAGGTTGGGGGAGGCAGTTTCAGTAGGGCTTTGGCTCACTGGATTCAGAGAGTATACTGGTTAGTGGTTTTGCTTGCAAATAATAGATATCTAGCTTGCATTAATTTAGTAGAAAGGTGAGCCTATAGACAGGCTTGCTTTAACGTAGGAGTGAGCTGGAACCAGGGGTCTGAATGCTACTGAGGGTCGGCTTTATTCCCTCAGACCAACATCATCCACGTAGGGGGAATTGTGGCAGTGCGCCTCCCTCACATTGCACAGCTGTGCCTCCAGAGAGGGAGTGAGTCTATCTTCCCAGGGGAAAAGGTCAGGGAGACCTGGCTTAGGTCACATGCCTGCCTTTAGGCTGATCAACTGAGCTCAACCTGGGCCAATCAACAGTGGCTGAGGGAGGAGACTGAAACAGTAAAGCAGTCCCAATTCCAGCTACCGGGTTCAGAAGCAGCCGTGAGGTGTGCAGGACAAACAGTGAAAGATCACTGCGGAAGAGACTCTAGGGTCACTGGCTTTAGGAACTGGCTGAATGATAGCAAGAATAGAACAGGAATTTGAGGAAAAGTAGGTCAAAAATTATAGATTTTCTAAGGCATATATGCTTTTTACAAATTGTGATATACTTCATATACCATAAAATTCACCCTTTTAAAGCATACACTTTAGTGGTTTTGAATATATTCACAAGATAATGCAATGGTCACTGCTATCTAATTCCAGAACATTTTCATCATCTCAAAAAGATACCCCATATCTATGAGCAAACACTCTCCATTTTCCCTATTCCCAGCCCCTGGCAACTGCTAATCTGCCATCTGTCTCTGGAGTTTTCCTATTCTGGACATTTCATATAAATGGAATCATATAATATGTGTGGCCTTTCGTGCCTGGCTTCTTTCAGTTAATCTAATGTCCGAAAGCCTCCTCCATGTTGTATGCATCAGTACTTCATTCCCTTCCCTTTCCAGCTTTACTGAAGTATGATTGACAAAAATTATATAGACTTAAGATGTACAACATGTTTTGATACACTTAAATATTGTGAAATGATTACCACAATTAAGCTAACTAAACATATCTATCACCTCACATAATTGCCTTTTTGTGGTGAGAACACTTTAGATCTATTTTCTTTTTTTTTTTTTTTGAGACGGAGTCTCACTCTGTTGCCCAGGCTGGAGTGCAGTGGCGTGATCTCAGCTCACTGCAACCTCCGCCTCCTGGGTTCAAGCAGTTCTCCTGCCTCAGCCTCCCGAGTAGCTGGGAATATAGGTGCACGCCACCATGTCCGGCTAATTTTTGTATTTTTAGTAGAGATGGGGTTTCACCATGTTAGCTAGGATGGTCTCGATCTCCTGACCTCATGATCCACCCGCCTCGGCCTCCCAAAGTGCTGGGATTACAGGTGTGAGCCACCATGCCCAGCCTAGATCTATTTTCTTAGCAGATTTTAAGTATAAAATACATTATAGTCACCATGCTGTATATTAGGTCTCCGAACTTATTCATCCTGTGATGGAAAATTCACACTTCTTGACCAATATCTCTCCTTTTCCTCCACCCCTCCAGCATTACTTCATTCCTTTTTATGGGTGAATAATACTTCATTTTATGGATATACCACATTTTGTTTATTCATCCGTTGATGGACATTGGGTTGTTTCCTAAGCACATGTACTTTTTTTTCCCCAAAGAAAAGACATTAAATAAAATTTATGACTTTTCTACAATAATTTTGACATTTGAGGTTAATGGTAATTTCAGATATGAATGTACAATAACCCAGCCATCCCATTACTGGGTATATACCCAAAGGATTATAAATCATACTGCTATAAAGACCATGCACATGTATGTTTATTGTGGCACTATTCACAATAGCAAAGACTTGGAACCAACCCAAATGTCCATCAATGATAGACTGGATTAAGAAAATGTGGCACATCTACACCATGGAATACTATGCAGCCATAAAAAAGGATGAGTTCATGTCCTTTGTAGGGACATGGATGAAGCTGGAAACCATCATGCTGAGCAAACTATCGCAAGGACAGAAAACCAAACACCTCATGTTCTCACTCATAGGTGGGAATTGAACAATGAGAACACTTGAACACAGGGTGGGGAACATCACACACTGGTGCCTGTCACGGGGTCGGGGGAGGCGGGAGGGATAGCATTAGGAGATATACCTAATGTAAATGACGAGTTAATGGGTGCAGCACACCAACATGGCACATGTATACATATGTAACAAACCTGCACATTGTGAACATGTACCCTAGAACTTAAAGTGTAATTTAAAAAAAAACACGTGACTTGGGGCAAGTCTTCCAAATTTTCTCAGCTCCAGATTCCTAGTCCATAAGATGGAAATAAAGAATCATAGTTCATAAAAGAAAAAAAAAAAAATGAATGTACAATAAGATGGCATTAAGTACCCTGGCTTGTTTTTAATCATCTTAACCATTTTTAAGTATACAGTTGAGTAGTGTTAGGTATATTCACATTGTTGTGCAACAGATCTCCAGAACTTTTTCATCTTGCAAAACTGAAATTCTATACCCATTAAGTGACTGCTGCCATTCTCTGTCTTCCCCAGCCCCAGGCCACTGCCTTTCCACTTTGTTTCTATTGATTTGAATACTTTAAATTCCTCATGTAAATAGAATTGTCAATCTTTGTCTTTTTGTGACTGGCTTATTTCACTTAGCATAACATCCTTAAGGCTCATCCATGCTGTAGCATGTGACAGGATTTCCATCTTTTTTAAGGCTGAATAGTATTTCATTGTGTATATGTATCACATTTTCTTAACCCATTTTTCTGATGGACATTAGGTTGCTTTTGCCTCTTGGCTATTGTGAACAATGCTGCAATGAACATGGTTATGCAAATATCTCTTTGATACCTTCTTTTGGATATGGATATATACCTAGAAGGGGATTGGCAGATCATGTGATAACCTGTTTTTAATTTTTTGAGGACTCATCATACTGTTTTCCAAAGCAGTCGCACCATTGTACAATCCTGCCAACAGTGTATACAAGGATTCTGTTTTCTCCATGTCTTTGCCAACACTAATTATTTTCTTTCTTTTTTTTTTTTTGATAGTAGTTATTCTAGAAAGTGTGGGGTTGTATCTCATTGCAGTTTTGGTTTGCAGTTTTCTGATGTTCAATATACTTTCATACGCTTATTGGCCATTTATATGTCATCTTTGGAGAAGTGTCCATTCAAGTCCCTTGCCCATTTTAAAATTGGGTCTTTTAAATATTTTATATATGTTTATATATTCTCAGTATTAGCCCCTTATCAGATATATGTTTTGCAAGCATTTTCTTCCATTCTGTAAGTGCCTTTTTACTCTGTTGGTTGTGTCCTTTGGACAAAACATAAGTTTTTAGGTTTGCCTGTTTTTGCTTTTGCTGTCTGTGCTTTGGTATCATATCTGTTGCCAACTTCAATGTCATGAAGCTTTTCCCCTATGATTTTTTTCCTAGGAGTTTTATGGTTTTGGGTCTAATGTTTAGGTCTTTATGTTGAGTTACTTTTTATTTTATTTTTTATTTTTTTGAGACAGAGTCTCACTCTGTCACCCAGGCTGCAGTGCAGTGATGCTGTCTCGGCTCACTGCAGCCTCAACCTCCCAGGATCAAGTGATCCTCCCATCTCAGCCTCCTGAGTAGCTGGGACCACAGGCGCATGCCACCGTATCCAGCTAATTTTATTTATTTATTTATTTATTTATTTATTTGTAGAGACAGGGTTTCCCTGTGTTGTCCATGCTGGTCTCAAACTCCTGAACTCAAGCGATCCTCCCACCTTGGCCTCCCAAAGTATTGAGATTACAGATGTGAGCCATTTTGTCTGGTCAGCCACTCTTCATTAATGTCGCTCTTCATTTCCGTTGTTGATATCCTAATTGGATGTATGATTATCTAAATGGTTTTCCTAGCTTTCATTCAGTCAGACCCTCCTTTCCCATCCAGTCTGTTTTGAGTACTGTAGCCAGAATCCACCTCTATGAAGTGCTGCCTTGTATGCATCATTCCCATCTTTGGAGATCTGCATTGACTCCCCATTGCTTACACAGTAATGGTCTAAGTTCCTAGCCTGGCCTTCTGTGATCAGGTACCTGTTTACCTCCCTGGTCCCCTCCTGGGAAGTTATGTCTCTGCCAAGTGATTTTCCTCATGAGCTGCCTGGAATGTCATGCGAATTCTTGCTTGTCCACCCATGCTAAGCTCATCCTCCTCTTGATATGTTTCCAGCCAACGTCTGTTGCTTTAGAACCGCGCTACTTAATGTGTGGCCCATAGATGAGTGGCATTGACATCACCTGAGAGCTCATAGAAAATGCAGACTCTCAGACCTAATCCCAGACACAGAGATTCAGAATCTGCATTTTGACATGATCCCTAAGTGATTTGTATGCACATTAAACATTGAGAAACACTGTCTTAGAACAAGGTTATCAGTCTTGGCTAAGCATTCAGATCCTCCAAAGATCTCTTAGACAATACTGATGCCTGGTCCCTACCTCAAGAAATTTAGATCTAATAGGATGGCCCAGGGAACAGTGTATATATATATATATATTTTTTTTTTTTGGTAAAGTTTCTCTAGATAATTCTTTCTTTCTTTCTTTCTTTTTTTTTTTTTTGAGACAGTCTTGCTCTTGTCACCTAGGCTAGAGTGCAATGGTACGATCTTGGCTTGCTGCAGCCTCCTTCTCCCAGGTTCAAGTGATTCTCCTGCCTCAGCCTCCCAAGTAGCTGAGATTACAGGCACCCGCCACCACGCCGGCTAATTTTTTTGTATTTTTAGTAGAGATGGGTTTCACCATGTTGGCCAGGCTGGTCTCGAACTCCCAACCTCGTGATCTGCCCACTTCAGCCTCCCAAAGTGCTGGGACTACAGGCGTGAGTCACCATGATAATTCTAATGGGCAGCCAAGATTGAGATCAGATGACTTAGGAGAATTCTCTAGTTCACTCAGAGGAAGTTCACTATCAGACAAGCATGCCTTCAGCTTTTCTCATTCAGCCTTGCCCAGTAGGTGTAGTTTCATATGTGACTAATGGTACAAACACCTGTGGAGGCAATTTGGCAACATCTATCAAAATTACAAATATGTGTGTTTCTTTTGATTCAACAAGTTCTTTTCTGTTTGTGTCTGTCCTGCGGATAAACTAGCACATGAAGGGAGAAGGCTTGCTTTCCTCTCCACCTCTAGTTAACATCATTAAAGACCTCTACATTGAGGTAGTTTCTGTCTTTTGATCCTCTCTTCACTTGCAGAAGTGCTTGGCCGCATAGCATCCTGGGCTGTGGGGCTGGCACTTGGCATCACTTCTCCATCACTGCGATGCCATCCTGCAGGGAAATGTCCACTTCCCCAAGAGCTTGATGCCAGGAGTCTCCACTACTGTGGGTGCAGCCATGTCCATGCAGTCATCCTGAGGGCATAACTAAGGTATCTCTGTAGCTTGGCATGGACCAGGCACCACCCTGGCACACAGGAAGAGCTGAATCTTCACTTGGCTTCTGGGATTCCACTCATTGTTGGTTCCTTTTGTACCTTACTGGCTGTTCCTCCTCTGTCTCCTTGGCTGGTTCCTTCTCATCTCCCCAGCTCTAAATGTTGGAATGCTCTAGGACTCCATTCTGATATGACCTCTCTTCATCTGCATGGTGTCCCTAAGCAATCTCATCCAGCCTCACACATCTACACACTGATAACTCCAGGCCAGAAACCTCTCTCCTGAATTCCAGATTCCTGTCTTCCACTGCCTTCTTGATGTTTAGCCCTGCATCTCCAACAGGCATGTCAAGCTAGTTATCTAGCCCACTCTTAATTCCAAGGATAAGACTTGGAATTAGCCTCGGCTGTTCCCTTTTTCATCCCATACCTAAGCCATCAGCAAGTCCTTCTGAAATACCATGTCCGGAATCTCATCACTTCTCACTCTCTCCTCTGCTGCTACCCTGACTGCTGTCATCCCCTCTTGCCTGCATTACTGTACCAGCCGCCTGACTAGTTCTTCCTGCTTCCACCTTCCCACCTTCAGTCATTTATCCAGGCAGCATCCAGAGGGATTATTTAAAACATAAGAAACATCAGTCGCATCATGTCTCTTGCTTTTTAAATTTAATTAATTAATTTATTTTTGAGATGGAGTCTATTGGCCAGGCTGGAGTGTTGTGGCGCAGTTTTGACTCACTGCAACCTCTGTCTCCTGGGTGCAAGCGATTCTCCTGCCTCAGCCTCCCAAGTAGCTGGGATTACAGGCACCTGCCACCACACCTGACTAACTTTTTGTATTTTTAGTAGAGATGGGGTTTCACCATGTTGGCCAGGCTGGTCTCAAACTTCCGACCTTGTGGTCTGCCCACCTCGGCCCCACAAAGTGCTGGGATTACAGGCGTGAGCCACCATGCCTGGCCTCTTTTTTGCTTTTGCTTGAAACCATCCAGAGACTTCTCAGTTCTCACACATTCCCCTCAGATCCTCCATGGGCTCCAAGTACATGTGTAATCCAGCTCTGCTGCTTCTCTGGCCTCCGTCCACTTCTTTCTCCCCCTGCCCACTCCCTTGCCTCAGGCCTTTTGGCCCAGACAGCCTGCAGGCTTGTTCACCTATTTCGTTCAGGCCTCCCCCGACCTTCCTGTATAAACTAGTAGCAGCCCCTGGCCAGGCGCGGTGGCTCACGCCTGTAATCCCAGCACTTTGGGAGACCGAGGCAGGCGGATCACGAGGTCAAGAGATCGAGACCATCCTGGCCAACATGGTGAAACCCCGTCTCCACTAAAAATACAAAAATTAGCTGGGCGTGGTGGCACGTGCCTGTAGTCCCAGCTACTCGGGAGGCTGAGGCAGGACAATCTCTTGAACCTGGGAGGCAGAAGTTGCAGTGAGCCGAGATCGGGCCACTGCACTCCAGCCTGGTGACAGAGTGAGACTCTGTGTCAAAAACAAACAAACAAACAAAAAACAAACTAGTAGCAGCCCCCTCCCTGCCCAGTTATTCTCCCCCTTTACCTGGCTTTAATCTTGCTTCACAGAACTTAAACCACCAGACATACTTGGTTTACTTTCTCCAGTACTGTGCTGTAAACTTCTGGAAGGCAAGGGGTCTCATCTGGTTTGCTTGTTGCTAAATTTCCATGCATGAACCAAACCTGGTATGGGTGGAGTGTACAGATATTTGGTGACTCAATAAGTGGACCCGTGCTAAATGCTCTGTGTATAAGGATACCTGTTGCAGTATTATTTTTAATAGCAAAAGATAAAAGCTTATATGGCTATTAGTAGGGTGCTGGTTTTGTAAACTATGGTAGTTTTTGAAATGCAGTATTAAAAGAAATAAGGCAGCCCTGTATATACTTATATGCAACAATGGAAAAAAAAGTTAAGTTGAAAAAATGTGTAAATTGTGTATAGTCTGTCTTGCGTGTGTGTGAAAGAATTTATGTCAGTGTGTCTTCCAGCCTTGGAAGGATGCAGCATTGCTGTGTCAGAAGGGTCCTTCTCCCAGCCTTCAAGAGTGTAGTCTCCCCGGGTGGCTATTTGACCAAATTAGGGAGAAAGAATCTTCCCTCTGTCTTTCTAATTTGGTTAATAATGGTTGATACCGAACAACTCTGATCATGCTTCAAAAAAAGGGGCCGGTGAGGGCTCTCACTCATAGTCCTGTTGGGCAGTTATGACTGTTTTTGAGAAGGGATGACAGCCACATTGTCATAACTGCTCAAAACCCCAAAGAGATAAGGCTAAACTGTGACAAAGAGACAGTGCTTTTCTGGTAGTTTTTCAAATCTGTTCAGGTCAAATATGGGTGAATGTTGGCTTGTGGTGAGTTTTTACTCTTTCTCTCTGTGGTCAGTTTTGTGAACTTTTTGTTCTGGCTTGAGACATTCTTTTCTTTCCTGGTTCAAGTCATGGAGCAGGGGCAAACCTTTGGTTGTTTCACAGTTGTCCAGACTTCATTGGACCCCATTTCATGCCCTTGCCCCCATCCTTCCTGGCAGAGGACATTCCTTGCCTAGAACATTGCCAGTCTCCGTGAAAGAGGAAGAGGTGTTTTCAGCCCAGTGACGTTAGCTCTGTTCTGGTTTCCTTCAGAACAATCCTTATTCTAGTGAGGGGTTACTCTAGCTTCATTTCAGTTTCTCCCCAGAGAGAGGAACAACCAACTTGTCAACAAGTGGAAATGGAAGAAGTGTTTCTGGGAGGTGGCTCTGTTGGGGATTAGACTGACACCTCTTTGTAAGAGGATGCAGTTGAGTTGCCTTCACTCTTCTGCTGTAACCAGATCCTCCTCTCCAGGTGTGCTGGGAGACCTGGCACATTATTTTGGGTATTCTTGAAGCTTTTTGAGTAACCTAGAAAGTATCTCGTATAGTATGATAGGCTAGACATTGCTTAGATTTGTGGATTGACAGGTGTGGGGCTGTGGTACTCGTGTGTGCATGTGGAGATACCTAGGCGTGTCTCCCCTGCCATGGTTCGAGCAAAATGGTCACATCTTCGCTTCCAGTCTGACTCTGAAGAACAAGGTAGCCACTGTATTTTGCTTTTCTCAAATCATTCGAATTCTCTTAGATTTTGCTGTACCCAGTACTGAGTGTGAGTAGAAAGGGTAATGTTTATTAAAGACACATTGCAGTATCCCAAGATCGTAAGTTATGAAAGCAATGTTTGCATTTCACATAAACCAGTTTTGTTATTACATAAACGAATATGTCTTCAAGTGTTGATCCTGGCGTGTTTGCTCCTTGATTTAAAACAAAAACACATTTTCCATTTTAAATTTTCCTTGTGTTTAAATTATGAAAAGGCTACTTGAAAAGTCTTGCTATTGATTTATTCACGAATCAAGGAACTTCTCAGCTATCTGTAGATTTGTGGTGTTGCCGTAAATGGGTCAAGAGAATCTGTTAATCTGTTAATTGTGAGAAACAATGTTGCCAGAAGCTAAATGAATAAAGTATACTTACCACCTCTTGTTCCAAAGCAAGGAAGCACACTGTAAAGAAGTTGAGAATTGTTAGACAGGTTGGTTAGAGCAATGTAGGTGTGAGGCCGTTGCAGCTGCGTAGAGATAATAGAGCCTTTAGAGTTGGCCAAGGGAGTTCTAATATAATCACTTACTGGCTGGCAATCACTTACCTCCTCTGAACCCTGTTGTCCCATCCATAATATGGGGATAATAATAGTACCTGTCTCATAAGGTTGTTTTGATAACTTGATGAGGTTACGTACAATAGGGTCCAAAAGCTCTTCTCATAACTGATAGTCATAACTCATATGAACAACATACTTTATATGACTACAAAGAAGATTATCTGCTTTTTTTTTTTTAAGAGATAGGATCTCACTCTGTCATTCAAGCTGGAGTGCAGTGGTGTGATTGTGGCTCACTGCAGCTTTGAACTCCTGGGCTCAAGCAATCTTCCCGAGTAGCTAAGACTTACATATATTTTGATAGATACTGATAGTAGGAATAGGTGCATCTTGAGGTGTGTGGTGTACCTTAAATATTCAGAAAGTAAAAGATGAAAGAAAAGGAAAAATGCTTTCTAGAATAGTAAGATTATATAGTGAGACTATGATAAAACTCAAGGCATATGGGGAAGGGGAAACAACCAGTTCTGCAGAAAAAGTACATAAATTGTGGAGAAGAAAATCCTGAGTGAGCTAGGATTCATTTACTATAAATTATGACTTCAAGGCCGAATTACAGATAGCCTTAACAAATAAGCAGCTCACAGTAAATATTCACAATTGTGTTATATTTATATTGCCATGAATCTGATTATAGTAGAAATGTTTACGTCTTCTCCTTAATTTGATTTTCATTTTGTTTCAATAAGAGTAAATTACTCTTGGCTCATTCAACATGATGATGCTGAAAAGAAAAGAGGAATCTTTCTATGTGACCTGTACATCTTCAGAAGAAAGGTTTATTTAAACTGGCCAGAAAACAGAATTCTCTCCCGGATGAAATGGATGAGAGAAACTGGACTTAGGAAGTTCATATTCCATTCATTTATTCATCAAATATTTATCAAGTGTCAGGCACCGTGCTAGGTGCTGCTAGCCAAATCCCCACTGGAGAGTCTGTTGCATTTCAGGGCTTTTCAGGTTTCTGTTTCTCTTCTTCTACCCCAAGATTAAAAAGATAGCAGTCTAAAACAATGGAGAAAAATTTGGCTCTTTGAAAAAGAAATCAAGAAAATGACAGACCTTTAGCTAGATTGACTAAGAAAAAAACAAGGTTCAAATTACTAAAATGAGAAATGAAAGAGTGGGTCTGTAAAGTCATGTTACTAATGACCTTACAGAAAGGAAAAAGGATTGCAAGGAGGACTGTGAACCTGTGCCAATAAATTATGTAATTTAGACAGAAGGGACAAATTCCTAGAAAGACACAAATAAAGCTGCCATGATCATTCATGTGCAAGTCTTTGGTTGACGTGTTTTCATTTCTCTTGAGTAAATATGTAAGAGTCAAGTTACAATGTGTGAGAGTTGGGTATCTCCACATTCTTGCCAAGACTTGGTATTGTCAACTTTTTTAGTTTTAGCCATTCTAGTGAGTATGTAGCGATATCTCATTGTGGTTATAATTTGTGTTTACATGATTACTAATGATGCTCTTTCACATGCAAACGGCTATTCATATATCCTCTTTTGTGAAGTCTTCAAATCTTTTGCCTTTGGGTTGTTTTTGTTACTCAGTTCTATATATATATATATATGTTCTGAGTTATTTATATGGGTTTTTTTTTTTTTTTTGAGACAGTGTCTTACTCTGTTGCCCAGGCTGGAGTGCAGTGGTGCCATCTCAACTCACTGCAACCTCTGCCTCCTGGGTTCAAGCGATTCTCATGCCTCAGCCTCCCCAGTAGCTGGAATTACAGATGTGCGCCACCACGCCTGGCTCATTTTTTGTATTTTTAGTAGAGACAGGGTTTCACTATGTTGGTCAGCCTGTCCTCAAACTCCTGACCCCTGCCTCCCAAAGTGCTGTGATTACAGGTGTGAGCCACTGCACCCAGCCTAAATATTCTTTTTTTTTTTTTTTTTTTTGAGACGGAGTTTTACTCTTGTTGCCCAGGCTGGAGTGCAATGGTGTGATCTCAGCTCACTGCAACCTCCACCTGCCAGGTTCAAGCGATTCTCCTGCTTCAGCCTCCCAAGTGGCTGGGATTACAGGAATGCGCCACCACACTCGGCTAATTTTGTCTTTTTAGTAGAGATGGGGTTTCTCCATGTTGGTCAGGCTGGTCTTGACCTCCCGACCTCAGGCCCACCTTGGCCTCCCAAAGTGCTGGGATTACAGGCATGAGCCACTGTGCCCGGCCTAAATTTTCTTTATATATTCTTATTAAGAGTTCTTTATATATTCTGCATATTGTGTATTCTCCCATTCTGTGGCTTGTCCTTTTTATTTTAAGTGTGTGTGTGTGTGTGTGTGTGTGTGTGTGTGTGTGTGTAGGCAATGCATTCTCTTCACACAAAATTCAGAAGTTATAAAAATTTGTCTGGTGAAAAATCTTCCTTTTGCCCAGGGCCTAGCATCCCCTTTCCCTGTCAGCAGGTTTCCCTCCTCAGAGGCAGCCAGTGTTACCAATTTCTGGGGAAACTTTATAAAGATATGCTATGCATAAATATAAAAATGCCTATGTGTAGTCTTTTTTTTTTTTTTTTTAAAGATGGTAGCATACCTTACTTTTTTGTACCACGCTTTACACATAACCTTAGTTCTTGGTGATTGTTCCATATTAGCACATAGAGACCTTTCTCCCCACTAGTTGCCTCCACACTCTTCCTTCATTTTTAATGATTACATAGTATTCCATTGTTTCAATTAGTTCAGCACTTACTGTTCCAGATGAGAAGTCTGTGCAAGTGATTCTTTTTCTTCTTCATGTAGTCTTCTACATATCCTTAGATTTTTCTTCTTCTTAAATTTAGAAATCTCACCATTCTTCTGGTATTTTATTTTATTTATTTATTTATTTTAATCCCCACTTGAAATCCAGTGGGTCCTTTTAGTTTTACTGCTTCATCTGCATCCTTTTTTGTTCTTGATTCTCTTTTTCTGGAGAAAGCACTTATGGATATCTGAGTTTTGGCCTGTCCTTTTTTAGCTTCACCTTTTCTTGTCTCATTTTATTGCATTTTATTTTCACTGTGTCTCTTGAGAGAATTCCTTGGTTTGATGTTCTGTATGATGCATTTATTTTTCATTTCATTCTATCCTAGCGTTTCTACTTTTCTGTTTAATTTAAAGTTAAACCCTCTTATGTTTGTTTAGCGTTCCCATGTTTTTGGACCTCCTCTGACTATGATATCTAGATGATGATCTTGGCCTAGGACAAGAGCTGATTCCCTTTAGACTTGAGCATGCCGAGTTTCCAGTCTGCAGATGTGCGAATCTTCTGCTTCTTCCTTCTTGGAGATGCACATGCTGTTCCTCCTGCCCAGCACTGAGACTTGCTCTTCTGCTACCACTGGGGTGCATATTTGTGTAGCCACACATTCATGTCTGTGTGTGTGTAAACATGTACATGTATGTATAGGTAGTGCACAGAGACTCTGCAGTCAGCCTTTGCCCTGGCTGTGGTGAGTGGATAGGGGTGGGGTAAGTCTGAGACGGGAGAGGATAGAGTCTAGGTCTTTGGAACTGCTCCTAGGCAGGCCTCCTTTCAGGATGTGTGGCTGATAACAGGACAGCAGGCTGGATGGACCCTTCTGAACTAAGGAAGCGGGGAAGAGTTTACCCTGCAGGTAGAGAATTTCATGCTCTTCCCACAGTACCCGTCCTCTTTTCCTTTTTCCAGTTGCATTAGCAGCTTGGCACTCCACAGTCCTTTGCTCACTGCCCCCTGCCTTCCCAGTGCCTACTTCTGTTCTCAGTCACTGTGATCTCTGATTTTGAGTATTTTTCCAGACCCTATATAGCAAATCCCATGTCTTCCCAGATTTAGCATTCCCCACTGACCTATTTAGGTTTCGGTTCCTCAACTCTGGCTAAATCTGATTTTTCTGTAAATTTGATCCTGTTTGCTGTATCTCTTCCAGAAATTCCTCAAAATTTCTTATTGATTGATGGCATCCGTCCCTGTTTTCTGGCTTTTTAATGGGTTTATTCTTATTTTTATATTCCTTTTGTCATTCCCTTGGAATTTGGAGTGACACAAGAATCAAACACTGAGCTCAGCCCGTCACCATTGTGGACTCAGTGTATCTCATTACTTTTCACTGGTGGGATTCTGTAACACCCTCATTAACCAGTTTCCTAGTTTGTTCGTCTTCCATGTAATCTTTTTAAAGATATTTATTTATTTATTTATTTATTTAGAGACAGAGTCTTGCTCTGTTGCTCAGGCTGGAGTGCAGTGGTGCAGTCATGGCTCACTGCAGCCTCAAACTCCTGGGATCAAGCAGTCATCCTACCTCAGTTTCCCGAGTAGCTGGGACTACAGGTGCATACCACCACACCCAGCTAGTTTTCAATTTTTTTTGTGTGTGTGTGGAGATGGGTCTCACTATGTTGCCCAGACTGGTCTTAATACTCCTAGCCTCAAGCGATCCTCCCGCCTCAACCTCCCAAAGCTTTGGGATTACAGGTGTGAGCCACCACACTTGGCCTCCATGTAATCTTAATAGTATTAACAGCAACAGCTTTTAAACTGAGTGGTTGCTATATGCCATGCAGTGTATCGTACCCAATTTAATTGTTCCTTTATTTTTTACCGCTTATTTGCTAGGCAGACATTGTTTTGGTTATGTACTGTTGCTCAACCACCCCAAAACTAAGTGGGTTAAAACACAAATGTACTGTGATCTTTTAGGGTTCTGTGGGTTGACTACCCTCAAGTATGTGTTTTTTGCTCTAGGTGTCTCTTGTATTTGGAGTCAGAAGTTGGCTGGGGCTGCAGTCAACTGGAGGTTCATTGGACTGGTTGCCTAGGGTGACTCACTTGTGGCGACAGTTTACTGGAGTGCCTATGTGTGACATCACCATGTGGTTTGGGCTACTCAAAACATTATGGATGGGTACCTGGAGGGCATGTCCCAAGAATGAGCATTCTAACAGGAAGTGGAAATTGCTGGGCCATATAAAGGCTATGCCTGAAATTGGCACAGGATCCGTTTGGCCATATTCCTTTTTTTTTTTTTTTTTTTTTGAGATGGCGTCTTGCTCTGTCACCCAGGCTGGAGTACAGTGATGCGATCCCGGCTCACTGCAACCTCCACCTCCTGGGTTCAAGTGATTCTTCTGCCTCAGCCTCTCAAGTAGCTGGGATTTCAGGCACCTGCCACCAGCCCAGCACATTTTTGTATTTTTATTAGAGAGGGGGTTTCGCCATGTTGGCCAGGCTGGTCTCGAACTCCTGACCTTAGGTGATCTGCCAGCCTCGGCCTCCCAAAGTGCTGGGATTATAGGCGTGAGCCACTGCGCCCGGCCTGGCCATATTCTTTTGGTCAAAGTAGTCAGAGGGTCTACCCAGATTCACCAGGATGGGTTGATAGACACCATCTCTTGATGGGGAAGTGGCCAGGTCACATGACAGATAAGCATGTAAGACCAGAGATATAGTTATGACCTTCCTTTAAAAAATACCAACTGCCACAGATACCATGCTGGAGATAGAATAACAGCTACCAGGTCCATGCTTTCTCACACCTTATGGTTCAGTGCCAGAGGCAGGTGGATGAACAGGCAATGACAGCACAGATCATAAGTGTTATGAAAGGGCTAGGTACAGGGGCATGATGAGAGCACTGGGCGGTGGGTGGCGGGGAGATTCGCACAGCCCAGACTGGGCAAGTGCTGGTGGGTGGGGAGGTTGGTTGAGAAAGAACACATCTTAGAGGGGGTATCTTTGGAGCTGAGTCTTGAAGCACAAATGGGCATTAGCTAGGTAAGGCATCCCATACAAAGTGCTCGTGGCACTTGGGGGAATTGCTGATGCTCTGAGGATTGGCAGGGAATTGGGTGCTGCTGGCATGTCTGATGGGAGGTGGCGAAGGTGTGTTCTCCCTTTAGATTCTCTTCATCTGTGGCCTTGCCTGTGAGGGCTCTAGCTGGTCCTGCGTGCAATGTATTAGCGGGACGTTTAGGTGTCTCCTTAGGAGGTGACGGATAGACTGTGTGAGTGGGAAGAGAAGAGTGAGCCTCATTAGCTTCACTGTTGGGAGCTTTTTGTGGATTCTCTTCACTCTCCACCATTCATTTCTCCTTCTGTTTCATATTCTCTTTTTTTCCTTCCCAGTCTGTTGCTCAAGTGAACACATAGAAGAGGGTTATGTTGGGCCTGGCGTGGTGGCACACGCCTGTAATCCCAGCACTTTGGGAGGCCAAAGTGGGCAGATCACTTGAGGTTAGGCGTTTGAGACCAGCTGGCCAACATGGTGAAACCCGTCTCTACTAAAAATACAAAAATTAGCTAGGCATGGTGGGAGGTGCCTGTAGTCCCAGCTACTTAAGAGGCTGAGGCAGGAGAATTGCTTGAACCTGGGAGGCAGAGGTTGCAATGAGCCAAGATTGTGCCACTACACTCTAGCCTGGGCGACACAGTGAGACTGTGTCTCAAATAACAAACAAGAGAGTTACGTTCATTGCTGAAGGGTGAGGGCAGGTGAGGGAAGGGAGCTGGCGTTGGAGAAGCTACTCCATGCAGGGCGCGCTTGGTGGAGCACTCCACTAGTTTCCTCTCATTCATACTATACGAGGCAGGCACTTTTTACACGTGAGGAAATGGGAGCTCTGAGGGGACGTGGGGAATTTCTCAGCTGGTGAGGAGCAATGGCAGGCTGTCACTGTACCCCACCAATGCTTTTGACACATGCTCGTCTCAGGATATGTGTGCAAGGGTGAGGATCTTGGCCTAGGACGAGGCTGACTGCTGTTAGACTAGAGTGCACTCAGATTCCAGTCTGCAACTGTGGGGACCAACCTGCTGCTTCTACCTTCTGGAGGAGGCACCTGCTGTTCTCCTAAGCAGTGAGCTTTGTTCTGGTGCCACGACTGGGGTGCATGTTTTTGTGGCCATGCATGCATGTCTGTGTTTTTCTGTTTAAACATGTACATGTATGTATATGAGCAGGCAGAATTGGGGTGAGAGGGCAAACCCAATCACAGCCAAAAGTCCCTTGGTTAAAAAGCACATGAACAGAGTTTTGGAGATGGTTTCCTTCAACACTGTGAATGTATTTAACACTAGTGAACTGTATACTTAAAAATTGTTAAGATGGTAAGTTTTATTTTATGTGTATTTTACTACGGTTAAAAAAGAGAGAAAGAAAGTTGTAATTCTTGCTTGGCACAGCCTAAGGAAATCATTCTAGAGTCCTCACAATTCTTGATGTGGGTTTGCTGATGGCAGCTGGAAGGGGATCTCTAAGCCTTCTATTTGCACTTCTGGAAGCTGTTTTCTTTGCACCAAAATCCAAGAAGAATGAGTTTTTTGCTTTCTCTATGTGGACTCCTCCCTTGGTGTGGTGGTGCCATCATGCATAGAATTTAAAATGTTCCTTACACCTACCATCTGCACAGCATTTGTCTGACTGCCACTTGTGTCTTCTGCTACCTTGGGTGATTTTGAGGACTGTCTGCTTTCCCGGGGCTTGAATTTCATAGTAAGATGAAATTCACTAGGTATAAATATTACCATCTGTCATCAGTCACCACTGACAGAGGAAAAGCACTTGGGTCATTGCAAACAAATGGATGCGGTAATGTGTTCTGCATCTTTGTCCCGGCTTAGACATTGATGATGCTTAGCCATGGCTGAAAATTGAAGGAGGGGATGCCAGTTCTGTTATCAACATTTTCTCTTTAGCCAAGACGATTCAGCCCGTTACAGAGTCCCCTAACCATAGTATTGTCATCCGGCCTACATTCTCTCTTGTTTGCAAAGTCCTTCCCTTGCTCTTTTGGCACTGAATGGAGCTTTGAAAAAGCCATTTTATTTTGGTGGTGGTATCCTGAATATTTTTTTAGTGTGTCATAGTAGAAACAATGTGGCTTTGCAATCAGAGGTAATCTTTTTAATCTTTGTCACTTTGGAGGGAGAAACAATATCTTGTTTTCATTTTCATTTTGTATGCTATTGATGATGAATGATTATTGTTTATTGGCTATATTTACATAATTTGTTCATTTTTGTAGTGGAATCTGCCTTTTAAATACTGATTTTTCAAAACCCTTAATATGTTAAAGCAAACAACCTATTTTCCTGTATGTTCAAATCCTTTCCCCAGTTTGTTATTTATATTTTAATCTTTGTTATGTCTTCTTGACGTAGAAAAAAAATTGCTGTCTATTATGCTTTTCCTTTATGGATTCTGCTTTTTGTTGGGGTTTAGAAAGCCTTTCCAACCACAAGATTTTATATACTATTCATCGAAATCAGAAATGGGCAGACTAAGGCCAAAAGGGTATATCTGTCCACCTGCCTGTTTTTGTATAGCCCATGGGTTAAGAATGCTTTTTTGTTGTCTTGTTTAATTTTATTAAAACTTTTTTTTTTTTAAGACAGATTCTTGCTCTGTTGCCCAGGCTGGAGTGCAGTGGCGCGATCTGGGCTCACTGTAATGTCCACCTCTCGGGTTCAAGGGATTCCCATGCCTCAGCCTCCTAAGTAGCTGGGATTACAGGTGCCCACTACCACACCTGGCTAATTTTTTTGTGTGTGTATTTAGTAGAGACGGGGTTTCACCATGTTGGTCAGGCTGGTCTTAAACTCTTGAAATCAGGTGATCCACCCGCCTTATCCTCCCAAAGTGCTGGGATTACAGGCATGAGCCACTGTGCCCCGCCCACCATTAGTCTTAAAAGTGATTTTTACATTTCTAAGTGGCTGATAAAAAGAATTATATTCTGTGCCATGTGAAAATTAGTGAAATTGAAATTTCAGTCTTTGTTAGTAAAGGTTTTTTATTTTTATTATTTTTTGAAACGGAGTTTTGCTCTTGTTGTCCAGGCTGGAGTGCAATGGTGCAATCTCGGCTCACTGCAACCTCTGCCTTCCAGGTTCAAGAGATTCTCCTGCCTCAGCCTCCTGAGTAGCTGGGATTACAGGCATGTGCCACCATGCCTGTTTAATTTTGTATTTTTATTAGAGATGGGGTTTCACCATGTTGGTCAGGCTGGTTTCTAACTCCTGACCTCAGGTGGTCCGCCTGCCTCAGCTTCCCAAAGTGCTGGGATTATAGGTGTGAGCCACCATGCCCTGCCATAAAGTTTTATTAGAACATAACCATGCTCATTTGTTTACCTACTGTCTATAGCTGCCTTTGCACTACAACAGCTGACTTGAGTTGTTGCAGGAGAGACACTGTGGCCACAGACTGTTCCTTAACAAAAAAGTTTGCTGACCCCTGACATAAATCATCATGTAGTACTCATTTTTTTTAACCTTTAAATGGCCTGACATTTATTTTTGCATTTAGCATTAGAGAAACTATTTTCTAAATAGTTAACCAAAAAATCCATCAGCATTTATTGAATAATCTATTCTGTCTTCACTCTTTGAAGTTCCGTAGTTATCATGTATTAAAACTCAGATCTGTTCCATCAATTTAGGGATTGACATGGTGAGTCATCAAGCTATTTGGATGAGAAAGATGTTACTCAAGAGTTCCCTGGAGATGAGATTCCCCTTACCTCCTGCATTAACACTGAATGTTCAAGTCAGATGTGCCCCTGCACAATGCTGTCTGACCACTCACATTTATTTCTATAATAAGAGCAGACACTGGTGGGGTCTCGTTTTATTTTTCCGGATTCTGTTGTGGATTGCTGATGGATAAGTGGAGCTGGGTGTTAATGGTTTCTGGTACTTTGGGTTGGATCTCCTCTGGAGCCGGCTGATTCTTCAACTCCCTTGAGAAGAGAAGTGGCTTGATTTATTTCTCTGCCACTGGTGGTTCAGGAGTTTCATTGTTTTAAGAAACGCTCATGAAGAATTGCTTACCACCAGGCACTTCTCCAGATGCCACAGATGCAAAGGTGAATGTGGTGGTAGTTGGGGGTTTCTTGTCTGGTAGGTAACTGTTTAATGAAATCTCTGGCGCCATGGAGGCAGACGGTGGAGGGCTACTAGCCTCTGCTCTGGAGTCTCCAGGCTGGGTTGTGCCTCTGCTTCTTATTAGCTGAGTGACTTCTTGTCTTTTAACTTTCCTGGTCTGTAACCTGTTCTCTTAATAAAACAGGGATAATAAAATTCCTCCCCTCTGCCACCAAGTTATTTTAAGGGTTAAGTGAGACATTTAGTATGTGAAGTGACTTATACAGTGCCTGGCAGAGAGTGTGCACTTAAACATTTAATTTCTTTATCTTCCCTTCCCTTGATTTAGAGCTATATGTATAGACTGCTGTGAAAGGATGGATTTTGTCCCCAAGTCCATCTTAGCCCCAAGACTTTGCTTTCTATTTTGGGGTTTTGTTGTGGTTTTGAGTCAACTCATAGTCCAGGTTCCCAGGCAATCAGCTGTCCACCTTTTGCTCTCTGCCAAGGGTGGGTCCATATGTCCTAAGGAGAACACTCAGGCCAGGTGTCAGAGCCAGGTTGTGATGACAGTCTGTGGGCTGTTTGTGCAGCTGGCCTCCTTAAATGGACTACGGTCAAGATTCCTCATGTCAGTTTCTGTGCTGAGGGCTGCTGGCTTGTGAGAGTGGAAAAAATGGTTTGAGTCAAGTATCACTGAAGCAAATTACTGAAGGTGAGTGACCTGTGAGAGGCAGCTGTCACGTGGGTAAGAATATGTTAAGGTGTACCCAGTGACCTTGGCTTGAGCCTTTACTGAACACAGTCATTTCAGTAGGACTTGCCCTCATATCCTAAGGATGGGCCCTGTAGATGGCACACAGGGCTGTTGAACTTGGGTTTATTCAATTTTGCTAGAATAATAGCAGTTTCTAATCCTCTGTAATTTACCTGTATTTGAAACATGATTCCTCCTGGTGTGGCCAGACTGTTTTTTTCCACCTAGAAAACATTCATCAGAGTATCCTAGGCCGTATGACCTTAGCATTGACAACACTTCTCATCTGCCCTTGCCTCTCCTGGCACCTACCCCCTAGGTCAGGTACTACTGGGAGAGGGGTACCTGGACAGTTGGCAGCTCCCCAACTACTCCCTCTCGTGTCTCCTGTATTTCCCTCTTTATTTTTTGTGCATGCTTTTTTCTGAAGTCTTTTTGTAAAATGTGTCCGTGATTGCCACTTGCTGCTTAACAGCCGTTACCTGTGGGGTGCACCTCAGATTGTTAAGCCTGTTATTTAAGATTCCCCAGGATTCTGGAGCTAATCCACTTTCCAGGCCTTATTTCCTGCTGCTTCCCCTGGAGCAGCTCATGTCCATTCAGGATGACTGGTCCCCTGCCTGTGCCTTCTTTTTTGCCTTCTGCACTTCACCCCTTGGCGATTTTGCTGATGTGATGTTCCGTGCCAGGAACACCTTTCTCTTCCATTGAGCAGCTCTGCAGAGTTTATAGAGGACTTTCACACACATTCCCAATAATCTCCATGCAGCCTAGCCTGGACCAGGTTTTGCTGTTTTCCAGTGAACGTCAGTAGGTTTAAGTGGTTTTCTTACGACCTCATAGCTGGTAGGAGAACTAGAACTTAAACCCAGGTTTTCTGCCATCCTGCCAAGTCCAGGTCAAACCTCCCTCTCTGAAGCCTTCCTCGGAGAACAGAATTATTCTGGCTTTCTTCTGGGCTCTAGTACACAGGTCACCTAGACTAGATTCCTCAAGTAAATTCCTTATTGGCTCCCTTTCCTCCACATCTAGAATAACACCTAGCAGTCCGTGGGAACTTGCTAAGTGTTTGGATGAATACATGAGTGAATAGATTTTGCTTTCCATATCTTCTAATACGTGGTTTGGGGTAGTATAGCACCATGTTAATTAGGCTGCTTAAAACTGTGTGTTGGAAAACATCTATGTTTTGGTCTATAGAATAAATAGGGAGTGATTATTTTGTCCCACTCTTTCTGCCATCTCATAGAAACATAATCAAGTATTTCATTACTTGAAGAAGGTTGCTTACAACACATTTAACTGTATATATATTTTAGGAATGTAATTTTTTTTTTTGAGACATGACCTCACGCTGTCACCCAGCGTGGAGTACGGTAGTATGATCACAGCTCCCTGCAGCCTCGACCTCCTGGGCTTAAGCGATCCTCCCACCTCATCCTCCCGAGTAGCTGGGACTACAGGTATGTACTACCATGCCTGGCTAAGTTTTTTTTTTTTTTTTTTTTTGGAGATAGAATCTTGCTCTGTCACCCAGGCTGGAGTGCAGTGGCACAATCTCGGCTCACGGCAACCTCTGCCTCCCTGGTTCAAGCGATTCTCATGCCTCAGCCTCCTGAGTAGCTGGGATTACAGGCATTTGCCACCACGCCCGGCTAATTTTTGTATTTTTTGTAGAGATGGGGTTTTGCCATCTTGATCTGGCTGGTCTCAAACTCCTGGCCTCAAGTGATCTGCCTGCCTCAGCCTTCCAAAGTGCTGGGATTACAGGCATGTGCCACCACGCCTGGCCATGCCTGGCTAAGTTTTTAATTTTTTTGTAGAGATAGGATTTCACTAGGTTGCCTAGGTTGTTGGTCTTGAACTCCTGGGCTCAAGCAATCCTCCCACCTTGGCCTCCTAAAGTGCTAGGATTACAGGTGTGAGCCACCACGCCTGGCCCCTTCTTGCCTTTTTAAAATTTCCTTACCTCTCCTTGTCTGGTTACTTAGGTGTGAAACTCCTTTGAGCCGTTTTGCTTTAGAATACCCTCTTCCTGTTTTTTCTCTTATTCTTTAATATTTTGACTATGATCAGACTCTTGGTTCAGGGCCTTTTCTTTTCCAGTGAATACACTAACCATGGGAATAGAAATCACCCACATTCGGTCTGAGTCATGTCCGTGGGAATGTGGGAATTCGATCTGGGGCAGCCAGGTAGCCAGTCAGGTGGCGCTCCAGTCTGGAAGGCCATCTGTACTTTTGGGTTGTAGGCGGGCACACTTCAGGATTCTAAAAAGATGCTATGGGGAAACTGTGTCTCAGGCCTTGAAAAGTTCCACGGAAAAACATCTCTTCTAGCTGCTTTGTGGTGAGATACAGATCTGAATCAATACAACATTATCGAGTGCCACAAAACTAGTACTGTACAGGGAGAACCTGTTCTGTATGGGGAGAAAAAAATGAAGACACTGTGGAAGGACGTATGACCTATTTGAATGTAGTCACACGTTTCCTTCTCATTTAGCACATCCTCTTGTGTTCATTTTAGGTTTGGGTTGAGGATTTAAGGACAGCCCCCAGCCCCATAGGCAGGGTGTGGGTGTCACAAATCATTAAATGTGGAAGTACTGTATTAGAGGGCAGTTTGAATTTGGGTAGCTCAGGGAGGTCGAAATGTATTTCTGTTTCCTCTTTTTAGTTTAGAGAGACAGTTTAGAATCTGTGGTGATTTTTTTCCCTCCCTAGGTATTTTTGAGGCTCTAATAATTATAGTTTCTCTCCTAAGAAGCTTAGATGTAACATCTAAGCTCCCAAAGAAGATTGACATTTGCATGTGCACATGCAAATGTTGGTGCATAATTTTTGGCCCCCAAGGTGCCTGTGGGTTTCAGAGAGACAGTCCCTATTGTAGAGGAATGGTGAGTTTTCAGTAATTTTTGAGGCAAGGACCCTTTTTTTTTTTTTTTTTTAAAGGTGGAGTCTCGCTCTGTCGCCCAGGGTAGAGTGCAGTGGCGCGATCTTGGCTCACTGCAACCTCTGCCTCCCAGGTTCAAGCAATTCTTCTGTCTCAGCCTCCTGAGTAGCTGGGACTACAGACACATGCCACCACACCTGGCTAATTTTTTTTTTTGTATGTTTAGTAGAAACAGGGTTTTACCATATTGATCAGGCTGGTCTTGAACTCCTGACCTCAGGGGATCCACCCAAGGTAAGGACACTTTTAGTCTTGCTAAAAGTGCAAGGCTTTTGCAGCACATCTGAGAAGTGTGGGTTGTAAGAGTGGATTAACAGTAACCACTTGGCACCTGCTATTGGGAGTTGAGTCCTGCCCTGTTCCTCACTTGAGTGTTTTTTTTTTTTTGTCCTTGAGAAGGTTTGGGCTGGGGTGATGATTAATCAACAAGCACATACTCAGGTCTGTATGATACTTTGTTTCCTCTAGGCCTTTGTTCTGAAAACTCAAAATGCCTTTTTCTTGGACTTTCCTTAGGCACCTGACTTCTTAGGTCACATGCTGAGTGCGCTCCGCGTGTGTAGTACCGTGTCAGATGGTAGCACAGAAACATGTCAATGAGAACCAGGCTTTGTAAGATGAACAGACGGTACAGTTAAGAGGAATTGGGCGAAGGGTAGGAAAGGAACTATTGTTTATGAAGGGGTCGTTCTAGGCACCTTCTTCCTACCTAAGGAATGCCTGGATTGTGGTGTAGCACAGCCCTACCTGGGCTCCTCACACACCACTTGAGGGACCTCATGCCTGTTACGTATAAGACTTTTCCTTATGTGTAATAGAAACAACTTGGATGATCTCTGGGGACTTCTACACCCTAGACCCTTGTGTGATTTTGGTGCAGAAGTTTCAGTGGAGGAATGCCTTCCTTAGCTTTATAAGTTTTCAGTTTGCAAGATCCTGAGAATGAGGGTCAAAGTGGGCAGAAAAGACAGCAAGATTGCAGGATTTTTTTTTCTTTCTTGAGGCAGGGTCTTGCTCTATGACTCAGGCTGGAGTGCAGTGGCACGATCTCGGCTCACCACAGCCTCAACCTCCTGGGCGTAGGTGATCCTCCCACCTCAGCCTCCCCAGTAGATGGGACCACAGGCATGCGCCACCACGCCCAGCTAATTTTTGTATTTTTTGTAGAGATAGAGTTTCACTGTGTTGCCCAGGCTGGTCTTGAACTCCTGGGCTCAAGCAATCCTCCTGCCTTGGCCTCCCAAAATGCTGGGATTACATGAGTGCGCCACTGCACCTGGCCCCGAGGGCAGGATTTTAGGTCGAGTTGTGTTCTCTCTGTCTGTGCCCTCTGGAAGGGTGAATTCTGTCTTTGTAGAAAGCTGTCTGCTTGGACTGTTGAGTCCTCCAGGTGGCATGCACATCCTTGACCAGCAGCAGAGGCAGAATTTTTGTGCTGGGGATCTTAGTTATTGTTAGGAACAGGCTCTCGGAAATGCCTCTCGCCCTTGATTGTTGGGGATTTCTCAGCCTGGAATGTCCTGGCCAAGCTCTCCCCCAGCCTTGTTTTTCCATTTGGCAAGTCTACTTATTCTTCTCAAGTTGCCCCCATCCATTCATGGAGCTCTGTTCATAACCACTATTGCACTGCATCAGAGTTAGAGGTCTCGTGTCCATATCCCCAGCTAAAGTTATTTAAACACAGATGCTATATTGTTTTGTTTGGTAGCACTGCACTGGGATTTTGGCCTTGTGTATTCGGTGTTTAGTATGTGCTTGAAATACTAGATCTTCCTTAGAAGGAATGAACAGGAATCATATATGGTAAATGCAGCTGAGAGTTGGGGAAAATCTTGGCTCCTAAGAATCATAAGAATGTCTGGAGAAGTGAATGTTAGTCTGGAGATTCTTAGAAAAATCTATTAACAGACACTGGTAAATTTGCCAAGGAATGTGGACCTGGGTTCTTTCATTTTGACTTTATGATCTTGTTAAGAGGTGTTCTTTTGCATCAGGCCAATGGGTGGAATTTGCTTGAAGGGCAGATTTTCTAATAGAAAACCTATGAAAAACATTTTCAGTTTCTAAAAACTTTAGTGACAAAGCTTTGAAACAGGTGATCTCTTAAACCGTGTCTAAAGAAAAAGCCTTGCCTTATAAAAAATGGTCCTGAATCCAAAGTAGAAACACATAAAACTGTTCAGGGGGGATACTAACTTAGAAACCATAGGCTATGGGCCTTGGGAACTTGGAGATACTTGTACAAGCAACCTTGGAGTTTTTGGAGAAGATTTGAAATGGGAATTCCTGGGCTGTGTGGCAAGGGAAACTGAACTTCCTGCTAATAAGCAAGTAGGAGTGCAGAACTTGAGACTTACTATCAATAGTTAAGATACATTTGAATAACTCTCCAAAAAAAAAAAAAAGATAAATCTCTGTCTTAATATTCCCTACTTTTTATATCACTGTACCCTATCTAGATTGTTAAAAATTATACAGACATTTTAATGATTATATGTACTACTCAGCTTTGCTGTGGCAATAACTCCAAAAATGCAAAGGTGTGCAACAAACATGTATTTCTAGGTCATGTTGTGTGTCAGTGGCTGTGAGTCAGCTTCTCTGGCCCTCTCCTGCAAGTCTTCCCATTCCAAAGGAGAAGCCCCTGTTTGGGACACACTACTTTCAAAGTCGAGGAGCAAGGGAGCTGGTGGAAGCATGCGTTGGCTCTTAAACGATCTGCTCTGATCCGATGTAGATTCATGTACCACGTACCAGTGGCCGGAGCAAGTCACGTGTCCAAGGCCAAAGTCAGTGTGGTGGGGATGTGTCTTCCTGTGGGAAGTCACTTGGCAATAAGAAGAATATATGATCCTTTTAAAGGAAGGGAAGTTCATAATTATGAACACTAATGCAATCTACCATATAGTCTTTGTCCTCCACTTCTTTCCCAGAACATTTAGTAAATATAGCAGTTCATGTTTACCATTTAAAAATGCTTTAAACACATTTGCTCCCTATTATGTGTGTTAAAAATTTTAGATAATTTGGGAGGAGCCTGACCTATTGCCATGAACTGATGTGGCAGATCACTGTATGAGTTCAAGTATTCTCTATATTATTGCAGTACCTAGACTTTCCAGAATGGTTTTGAATTATGGCAAATACTTTATATCTGAATGTAGTGGACATGCCTTTGTGATTTAAAAGGTCTTCATTTTTAAAATATGTCCACTAAATTTTTGACTGTTTTATTGTTATTGGAGATAATTTACAGAGCATGAAATTCACCATTTTAAAGTATATAATTGAGTGTATATTCACAGGGTTGTGCAACCATCATCGCTATCTAATTTTAGAATATTTTGTCACCCCAAAAAGAAATTTGGTCTTTATTAAGCTGGCTCTCCCTGTTCCCCCTACCTGTAGCCCCTGGCAACCAAGTCTGCTTTCTATCTCTCAGAATTTGCCTGTTCTGACATTTCATATAAATGGAATTATATAGCATGTGGCTTTTCTCATCTGGCTTCGTTCACTTAGAATAATGTCTTCAAGATTAATTGCTGATGTTTTCTGATAAATACTTTTAAACATATTTAGGAGCTTTTTTTTTTTTTTTTGAGACGCAGCCTTGCTCTGTCGCCAGGCTGGAGTGCAGTGGCACAATTGCGCTGCTCACTGCAACCTCCGCCTCCTGGGTTCAAGCGATTCTCCTGCCTCAGTCTCCCGAGCAGCTGAGACTACAGGTGCGTGCCACCACGCCCAGCTAATTTTTGTATTTTTAGTAGAGATGGGGTTTCACCATGTTGGCCAGGATGGTTTCAATCTTTGACCTCGTGATCCACCCGCCTTGGCCTCTCAAAGTACTGGGATTACAGGCATGAGCCACTGCACCTGGCCGGGAACTTTCTTTTTACTTCTTAATTTTACTTAGAGATTTAAATGGCATGGCTGATATGAGTGATACCAGTAAATATTTTGGTAGTTTTGGACATGAGTATCTTCAACAATGGTTATATATAGAATCAGTTAATGTAATAAATTGTATTGATAAATTTCCTAATGTTAAATCATTCTTGCTTCCCTGGAATACATTTGACTTGATCCTGGTATATATTTTTTTTCCAAAAATTCTTTTAGTGTACTGTTAGCTGTTACTTTATTAATGATGTTTATACTTGTTCTCAGTTTTCTTTTTTGTCCTAATATTTTGATACCAGATATAGATAGTCATCATGAAATGATTTGAAAGGTTTCTCCATTTTAAAATTATGTCTTAGAATATTTGAATAAAGTAGGACTTACTCTTTGAAGGTTCATGAGTGCTCACAGTAAAACACTTGGGACCCAGCTTACTTCTTAGTGGATGTTCTCTGATAACAGTTTTGTGGTTATTTATCTGTTTAGGTTTTTTATCTCTATTTAATTTCACCTTGATCACATAATTTTTCCTAGAAAGCCAGCTAGCTCATATAGATGTCCATATTTGTTGGCACAGTTATTCACAGCACAACCTTTTAATTTACAGTCATACATAGACACAAGTTCTAAATAGTTATTGCCTGTTCCCTTTTTCCATTTTCCTCTTTTTTTATTTTTTATTGAGACAGCATCTTGCTCCGTCGCCCAGCCTGGAGTGCAGTGGCGCGATCTCTGCTCACTGCAACCTCCGCCTCCTAGGTTCAAGCAATTCTCATGCCTCAGCCACCACGCCTGGCTAACTTTTTGTATTTTTACTAGAGACAGGGTTTCCCCATGCTGCCCAGGCTGGTCTTGAGCTCCTGGGCTCAAGCAGTCCACCTGCCTCGGTCTCTCAAAGTGCTGGGATTATGGGTTTGAAGCCACTACGCCTGGGCCATTTTCCTTTTTCTATATTGTTCAGATTTCCTAAGTTTTAGTTTATCTGATTCATCTTTTAGAATAATTAAATTTTGCTTTTGTTTATAACTTTTGTTCTTTTCTGTTTTAATTTATGCTTTCATTTTTAGATTCTCTTTCCAGTTTCTTTAGGCTTTTTTTTTTTCCTTTTTCTTTTAATGGGACCACAGAGTAAGTCTGGCCTAAAGGGTTCTGTTTTATGGGCTTCATCTTTTTCAAATGCATGTTTATCTGTTATTGAGGACTCTTGTTTTTTTGTGTTTCGGTTTTCTTGGGTCTGAGTGATGAGCTAATGCCATTTTGACTTGTTTTTATGGTTTACTTGCCTCTGATGAGGTAAGAATTCAGGCCTGCTATTTGCCTCCATCAGAACAAGTGAATTATATTGGATCCCCTGTGTTTCTACTTGATGTTGTTAGCATTGTCTTAGATCCGTAGATTACTAGTTATCTGTCAGATGGGAAAGAAGCCTGGCTTTCCCTGTGTTTTAGCTGCTCCCCCCATCTCAGTAGAGCCCAGTCCCCCCAGCATTTGCAGTCTGGCCTGCTTTGGGCTTGTTGGACACACCCCAGGGCAGCCAACCTAGATGCCTTCATGTTCCTATGAGCTGCTGCTTCCATCTCTACCCATCATGGGGGAGGGGGAGAAGGCCATGTGGGCAGGGTGCCCTCTGCTGGTGGCCCACACTTGGTGTATTTGCCTGTGCTTGGCATCCCCTTGGTCACAGTCACAGCAGCCAACACCTTGGTGGTCCTGGTGAGAGGTGACAGCGTGCTGGCAGTCCTCACAGCCCTCGCTCGCTCTCGGCGCCTCCTCTGCCTGGGCTACCACTTTGGCGGCACTTGAGGAGCCCTTCAGCCCACCGCTGCACTGTGGGAGCCCCTTTCTGGGCTGGCCAAGGCCGGAGCCCACTCCCTCAGCTTGCAGGGAGGTGTGGAGTAAGAGGCGCGAGCGGGAACCGGGGTTGCGTGCGGCGCCTGCGGGCCAGCTGGAGTTCCGGGTGGGCGTGAGCTTGGCAGGCCCCGCACTCGGAGCAGCCGGCCGGCCCTGCCGGCCCCGGGCAATGAGGGACTTAGCACCCGGGCCAGCGGCTGCGGAGGGTGTACTGGGTCTCCCAGTAGTGCCAGCCCACCGGCGCTGCGCTTGATTTCTCACCAGGCCTTAGCTGCCTTCCCGCGGGGCAGGCCTCGGGACTGCAGCCCGCCATACCTGAGCCTTCCCCCGCCTCCGTGGGTTCCTGTGCAGCCTGAGCCTCCCCGACGAGCGCCGCCCCCTGCTCCAGGGCGCCCAGTCCCATCCACTACCCAAGGGCTGCGGAGTGCGAGTGCACGGCGCGGAACTGGCAGGCAGCTCCACCTGCAGTCCCGGCGCGGGATCCACTAGGTGAAGCCAGCTGGGCTCCTGAGTCTGGTGAGGACATGGAGAGTCTTTATGTCTAGCTCAGGGATTGTAAACACACCAATCGGCACTCTGTATCTAGCTCAAGGTTTGTAAACACACCAGTCAGCACCTTGTGTTTAGCTCAAGGTTTGTGAGTGCACCAATCGATACTCTGTATCTAGCTGCTCTGGTGGGGCCTTGGAGAACCTTTATATCTAGCTCAGGGATTGTAAACACACCAATCGGCACTCTGTATCTAGCTCAAGGTTTGTAAACCAATCAGCACCCTGTGTTTAGCTCAAGGTTTGTGAGTGCACCAATCGACACTCTGTATCTAGCTGCTCTGGTGGGGCCTTGGAGAACCTGTGTGTCAAAACTCAGTATCTAACTAATCTGATGGGGACGTGGAGAACCTTTGTATCTAGCTCAGGGATTGTAAAGGCACCAATCAGCGCCCTGTCAAAACAGACCACTGGGCTCTACCAATCAGCAGGATGTGGGTGGGGTCAGATAAGAATAAAAGCAGGCTGCCCGAGCCAGCAGTGGCAACCCACTCGGGTCCCCTTCCACACTGTGGAAGCTTTGTTCTTTCGCTCTTTGCAGTAAATCTTGCTACTGCTCGCTCTTTGGGTCCACACTGCTTTTATGAGCTTGTAACACTCACTGCGAAGGTCTGCAGCTTCACTCCTGAAGCCAAGGAGACCACGAGCCCACCGGGAGGAACGAACAACTCCAGATGCGCCGCGTTAAGAGCTGTAGCACTCACTACGAAGGACTGTGCTTCACTCCTGAGCCAGCGAGACTACGAACCCACCAGAAAGAAGAAACTCCGAACACATTCGAACATCAGAAGGAACAAACTCCAGACGCGCCAACTTAAGAGCTGTAACACTCACCGCGAGGGTCCGCGGCTTCATTCTTGAAGTCAGTGAGACCAAGAACCCACCAATTCCGGACACACTGGTTTGCCCCACTGCCTAACCTTCCATGTCCTCTGCTCCCCACTGACAATCACACTTTCAAATTAGGGTGCGTGTAAAGGGGGTTCAAGAACATTTTCTACTTAAGTAACCTCGATAACCTGAAGTAACTTCAGTGACATGGGTTAGATTTCTCTGGGTTCTTTTTTCAGTTGTGGCCCAGGTAGAGCCAGTAGACAGACAGCCTTTGAGACCTTTGGCATTTGGATGGCACCCTTTCCTCGTTTCCAGTATTGACATGACTCCAGTCACTGTTTTTCTTGTTCTTTTTACCTCCACTGTTTTTTTGTTTTTTTTTTTTTCCTTTCATTCTCTAGGTTAAATTAGTATCTGGAGGGTGGAAAAGGGGAAAGCAGAGGCTTGTGTTCAACTCACTGAGTGTATCTAGAGGTCTGGCTTTCTAATTTTTTAAACGAGTGTGTCACATTACACATACAAACATGATTGTTTCCTGATTATTGAGCCTTTGGGATTTTTCTAGGTTTCACTCTGTGTTCTTTGTGTCATGAACATCTTTGAACAGAACATTTTTGAGATTGTCCCTTTGAGTTTATTCTCCAAAGTGGGCTTAGCTTTAGTTTTACAACAAAATCAGCAATCAAGAATATTCAGTTTGTGTAGAACAAGTTCATTCATTCTTTTTTTTTGAGATGGAGTCTTGCTCTTGTTGCATAGGTTGGAGTGTAGTGGCATGATCTTAGCTCACTGCAACCTCTGCCTCCCAAGTTCAAGCAGTTCTCCTGCCTCAGCCTCCTGAGTAGCTGGAATTACAGACATGTGCCACCACCCCGGCTAATTTTTGTATTTTTTAGTAGAGATGGGGTTTTACCATGTTGGTCAGGCTGGTCTTGAGCCCCTGACCTCGTGATCCACCTGCCTCGACCTCCCAAAGTTCTGGGATTACAGGTGTGAGCCACTGCACATGGCCAACACATTCTTTAAGCATCTGCTGTGTACCTGGCACGAGGGAGGTAAATTAAGACAAGTAATATGCAGTCTGTGTATTCAGAGAGCCATCATTTTAGCCTTAACGTAAAGATGCCTTGAGAGGCTTTGTCAGGCTCCTCTGAGACTAGGACATTCACTTGCCCATATTCCTGCAATAGAATCAAAAAGAGAAATTAGATTGTTTTAGCATGACTTATTTTTATTAAAACTATATTGGCTCCTAGTCTATACCACTTTCTTTTCATAAATCATATGTTTAATGTAATATAAAATTTTGCCAGTGATTTATGTTAATTTAATATTCTGTCTTGTGGCTGGCTGACCATAATGGTGTATCTTAAAATTGAAATTCTTTGAACCAGAGGAGTTTGTAAAGCAACCTCACTCTGTATCTGTCTTCCTAGGGTAAAGTAAAAGTGGGAAGGAGGAAGAAATGCTCTTATAATGGAAACCTACATAGTGAAAATTGGTATTTTGCAACAATGGGGAGTTTTCATTATTAATCAACTATGTAGTTGTAACTCTTCACAAAGGCTATTCTGGATATCCTTTGTTATAATAAAATCATTAAGAAAATATATTTGAGGCCCCAACTGTGGGTCTCAATGCAGTTTTTATTTTCAGCAACATTTATTGTGTGTCTGCTATGAACCCTGCCTCATAGTTTATAAGAGGATGCAAGAATACTTACAAGCACGTGTGTGTGTGTGTGAGAGAATAGTGATACAGCACCAACCATGTACCAGACACTATTCCAACTGCTTCCATATACTAACTAACTCAATCCCACTATACCCATTTTATAAATGAGGACACTGGGGCTTAGAGAGATTAAGAAGCTTGCTTAAGTTGCACTGGTAGTAATTAGTGGTACTGGGATTCAGAACTGGGCAGTCTGGCTCAGGTTAGCCTCAGTTACTTGTCCTTCCACGGACATTTATTGAGTACTTTTGATAGGCAAGGGATTGAATTTGGTCGTTTCTAAGATTCATTCATTCGTGAAATACTTACTGAGTACCTACCATGGGCCAGGGTAGCATAGGAGGGAAGAATCTGGAGTATGTGGCAAGATCTGATTGACTGACTGTCCCCTCCCTCACTCCCAACAACTGATTTGAGAACTAACTTCATACTGTCTGGCCAAGACATTTCAGATCTTTATGTGGGCTGTTCCTGGAAGGTTATTGGCTGAGGTTCCCAGGGCAAATGTTAGGGGAGTTGGCTTGAAGTCACTATTGGACCTGGGGAGACAGAAAGATAATCACACACACACTCACAATACAGTCACACACACACACATGCACACACATGATGAGCAAGGCACAGTTGCAGTCACTGGGGACTTACAGTGTTTGTGGATAAGTTTGATGTATAAATGAATGATTAAAACTACGAAATGCTTCAGTGGAGGTGTCTTCAAAGTATTGAGAAGGGTGTGAGTAATTCTTCCAGGGAGCGGATCAAGGAAAGCGTTAAAGGAGGGGGGATTCCAGCAGATTCCTGGAAGATATTTGGAGATTATTATGTACAACAGAAGAGCTTTTCCAGCAAAGATGAAGGGGCATGAAACAGCTGGGTGGTTCCTGGGAACTGGTCCCTCGGATGTGGAAGGAGGTGGTAAGAAAGGAGGCTGCTGAGATTAAGCCAGGCCGGATTGTGGGAAACCACTGTCTGAGCTGATTTTGGCATCTCTGCCTTAAGATTGTGAATTCTTTTTTCTTTTGTGCAGTGTCTGTCCACTGACAGAGCTGTTCTGAGGCCTGGTGTGCTAGTGTTGATAAAATGTAAGGGAGGGCCCCTGTGATGCCTAGCATGGCATCCTGCCTGAGGTCAGTGTTTAAATGTTTACTGAAATGACCAAGACTTGATGTTTATCCTGGAGTTCCAGAGAAGATGTTGTCCCCCTACAAATCCCCAGACACTGGGGTGTGGACACCGTGTGTCCCGTGGTACCAGTACATTGAAAAGGCAGTCCCATCAGTGGCTGCTGCTGTAGTTGGACTCTGCAGTCACGTCCACACTGAGAGGGGCTGTTGAAGGTGTGACGTCCCAGCTGATGAGCTTGTTCATCTGCCCTGTAGTCAGAAGCATAGCGGAAGAGAAGTGGAGGGGGGAGGTCTATCGCCATGAGTACCTTCTGTGAAAATGGTACCCTTTTAGTAATTACAGTTTTTTTGATATTGCATAAGTAAGTATGTGATTAAATGATCTGTGGTCAGCAGAAATGGGAGTTGAAGGTGCCTTTTCTGTGTACTTTCCATTACCCCCCAAGTTGGGGGACATTGCCCTTGACCCCAGGCCACACTTTTTCACTCTGCCATGTCCCATTGCTCTTCCCAGATGTCCCATCATCAGCTAGAGCTCATGGATGTGACTGCTAGGTTAACCTCTAATTTCCTGTACGTTCTCTGGCCTGGGGGCTAGGTCATAACTCACCTACAAAGCTCCAAGAGGAGAGAATATAGGGAAAGCACCCTCTATTCCCCAGCCTGTGATCTGATGGCCCACAGGTCACCAAGGCTCTTCCCATGGTGTCATGTCACTTTCTTGCCATATTCTTTAGTCTCTGTCTCCCAGTTATTCCAAAGTGATATTCAGAGGCCTTCATATCTGCTGCTAGGCAGGGCTCTGTTCTGTTACCAAACCTTCAAACCAAACAAGATAACTAACTAGGCCTTCTCAGTTTCACAGCCATTTTTTGAATACTGTAGGGACATAATTTATTCATTGGCTTTTTACCAAGACCTAAAGAGCGAGGTCTGCAATTTTAAAAATCTATCTTTCCCTTCCTTTCCTGGCATTTGCCCCACTGACTACCCTCCTACCCACTACTCTCTTTTAAAAATGTCATGGAAAATTTTAAGCATATAGAAAAGGGAAGAGAATTGTATAATGAACCTGCAGGTACCAGCTTCAACGGTGATCAACTTGGGCATCTTGTATCATTTATATCCCTACCTACTCATCCTTAATTATTTTGAAGCAAATGCCATTTTATTTTATTCATAAATATTTTAGTATATAATTTTAAAAGATGAAGATTTTGTAAAATCATACTTCCATTATCGTACCCAGTGATTCATTAATATCAATATTCAAATTTCCCTAAATATCTCAATATCTTTTTGTATCTTGTTTTAATGGAATTGGTTGATCTCTTAAGTTTCTTTACATCTATAGGTGCTTGTGCTCTCTATTCTTTTCTTTCTCTTTTTCTTTTTTTTTGAGATGGAGTCTTGCTCTGTGGCCCAGGCTGGAGTGCAGTGGCACGATCCCAGCTCACTGCAACCTCTGCCTCCCGGGGTTTAAGCAGTTCTCCTGCCTTGGCCCTCCGAGTAGCTGGGATTACAGGTGCACACCACCATGCCCAGCTAATACTGGTATTTTTTTTTTTAGTAGAGACAGGATTTCACCATGTTGGCCAGGCTGGTCTTGAACTCCTGACCTCAAGGGATCTGCCTGCCTTGGCCTCCCAAAGTGCTGGAATTACAGGCGTGAGGCACTGCACCCAGCTGGGTTTCTTAATGTTTACCTGGGCCCATGTGGTGGTCTTGACAAAAGTGGGAAAAACGGAGTATGCTCACAGGGAGCTTTCCTTGTTGAGGTTTGTTTTTTTAGACGGAGTTTTGCTCTTGTTGCCCAGGTTGGAGTGCAATGGCGCAGTCTCGGCTCACTGCAACCTCCGCCTCCCAGGTTCAAGCGATTCTCCTCCTCAGCTACCCGAGTAGCTGGGATCACAGGCGTGTGCCACCATGTCCAGCTAATTTTTGTATGTTTAGTAGAGACGGGGTTTCACCATGTTGGCCAGGCTGGTCTCGAACTCGTGACCTTAGGTGAGCCACCGATCTCGGCCTCCCAAAGTGCTGGGATTACAGGCGTGAGCCACCGCGCCTGGCCCCTTGTTGAGGTTTGATGATGGTGGGGCCATTATGTTCTCTGCCCTTGAACTGCTTGCTTATGTTGGTTTCTCCATCACTTCCTAAAAGATAAATTGGCATGAAATTGATTCAAAGCACTACCATAGTTTGTTTCTCTTGGTTGTAAAAGGTTTGTTCACTCAAGAAACACTGAGTAAGGAGAGGCTCAGGTGTTTCGAAAGTTATTTTTGGATTTTAGAAATGTTTATTGGTTTGGCTAAACCAGCTGCTTTTGCTGATATTCTCCAGTATGTGTTTTCATTTAATTTTAAGGTACTCTTTTCTTCTTTTAGGATCTCATTTTGCCCAACGGTGGTACTCCAGCAGGTACTTCAAGTCCAGCTTCTTCATCTTCCCTTCTTAACAGACTTCAGCTTGATGATGATATTGATGGTGAGACTAGAGATCTCTTCGTTATAGTCGATGATCCCAAGAAGCATGTGTGTACAATGGAGACTTACATCACCTATAGGATCACCACCAAAGTAGGTCCCTGTGTTATAGAATGCCTGTGTTGAGTGGTCTCAGGGAATTGGGGTCTACCTCAGTGAATTTTGCCTTTGCTCTCCCCCTCATTGTACAACTCTGTTCATCTTGATTACAATTGTGGGTGTGGCTTTTTGAGAGAATAGATGTAATTCAGATGAAAAGAATTATATATAATAGTTTTTTAAATCTTAGAATGAGGAAGAAATTGTGACTAAGATTTTTCAAATAAACATTTAATCCCTATACTTGCGCTTATTTTTTTACCATGATACAATTTAACATGTTAATATCATATTGCTTCTGAAATTTATGAATCATTGTATCAACCTAAATCACTGTGATGAGACCATGAATAAAATTTGGCCTAGGTGGGGTTGATGGTAGCAGGAGGAGGAATAATGGGAGGATAGAAACTAATACTGTCTTTTTGGTATGTGTCAGATAGGTAGTGGGCAGGTGTTGAGATTTAATTGATTAATTAAATAACTTTTAAGATCATAACAATTTTTTATTTTGAGACAGAGTCTTGCTCTGTTGCCCAGGCTGGAGTGCAGTGGTGTGATCTCAGCTCACTGCAACTTCCACCTCCCGGGTTCAAGCAATTCTCTTGCCTCAGCCTCCTGAGTAGCTGGGATTATAGGCGTGTGCCACTATGCCCAGCTAATTTTTGTATTTTTAGTAGAGACAAGGTTTCACCTTATTGGCCAGGCTGGTCTCGAACTCCTGACCTCAGGTGATCCACCCGCCTCGGCCTCCCAAAGTGCTGGGATTACAGGCGTGAGCCACCGCGCCCAGCCAAGATCGTAACAATCTTAAAACTTACATCCTTTAGTTACAATTTTTCAGATGAAGAAATGGAGGTGGAAAGTTCAAATAACTCGCTCAAAGTTACAGAGTTGGTAACCAGGATTCTAATTTGAATTTGTAGGACTATACAGCCTATATTTTAATTTTTTAAAAACATACTCTCTACATAATTCCACTTATAAAAGAATAATTTTAATGTATCATTTGTTACTTATGAAAATTATTTTTTGAATATTTAAAATAGTATTAAAGTTCTAGTCTTGGAACAAGGTTTCCCAATCTTGGCAGTATTAACCTTTTGGACTGAAGAGTTCTTTGCTGTGGGGGTCTGTCCTATAGAGTGTTTATCAGCAGCCCTGTCTTCTACCCATGAGACAGCAGGAGTGTTCTCTTGGTCCCCAGTTGTGACAACCAAAAATGTCTCCAGACATTGCCAAATGTTCCCTGGGGGACAGGATTGCCACCCCACCCCCGACCAGTTGAAAGCCACCTATTTAGAGGAAGAATGACAATATTGACATTATTAGGGAGATAATTCACATTATCACTTTATATTTTGGGATTAAAAAGTGTTTAGTCAGGAAGCTATCCTATTTCTTGGTACCCCACCCCCACCAAGTCACATAACAATGATTTACAGATATTTTTGGAACCTTTAATAGATGGTGTCTTTATGGAAGGCATTAAGAAAAGCTCTGATGAGCATGTCTCTCGTCTTTTACTGTGTCTTTTTTCTTTTTCATTGTAGAAAAAAATTATTTTTTATTTTGAAAGTTTTGTAAGTTCTGTACCTTTCTAAATTCTTTGGAAAGACAAGCAGGGGATAAAATACTCAAGTTATGTTTCTTCATCTCTTATTGGATGAAAATTTTATATTTGTAAAAAAATAAAAGAAGCAATGCTGAAGGCCATATACTGAGTGGAAGCAGGGAGCCTCCCTCAGCCCTTCTTATTTACCTTGTCCTTCTTGCCAAAAGCAGCCATGGCTAAAATTTGCTGTGTGTCCTTCTAGTCGTTTTTCTTTGCGTTTACATTCACACACATGTATAGTTAGAATGTATATAATTTAGATTTTGGTGTAATATTGCTTTCCAATGTTCCCTTCCATTTTATAGTATTTTTGAAGACCTTTCCATGTTCATATGACCATGTCTAGCTTACTCTTTCAATCTCTGCCTAATTATTTATGCAATAATTATATAACATCTTTTCTCTATGGACATTTAAGCCTTCTCCAGTTTTTTGATGTTACCACTCTGTCTTGTCTTGTTCTTTTTTTTTTGAGACAGTCTCCCTCTGTCGCCCAGGCTGGAGTGCAGTGGCATGATCTCAGCTCACTGCAACCTCCACCCTCTGAGTTCAAGTGGATTCTCCTGCCTCAGCCTCCCGAGTAGCTGGGACTACAGATGTGTGCCACCACGCCTGGCTACTTTTTGTATTTTTAGTAGAGATGTGGTTTTACTATGTTGGCCAGCCTGGTCTCGAACTCCTGGTGTCAGGTGATCTGCCCGCCTGGGCCTCCCAGAGTGCTGGGATTACAAGTGTGAGCCACTGTGTCCGGCTGCTACCCTGTGTTTTCTGCACCAGGTTCGCATGTAAAGATACGTCTATGTACATGTGCACATGCACAGTCTTACCCCGCTACACCACTGGGTGCCTAGCCCAGATATTGGGCTAGATGCTTACATATGTTATTTCCTCAGAGGACCTAGATTAATATACATATTTCCAGGAATTATATCCATTTATTTATTTTTTTCTAGGGTGACCTTATTTTTTACCCTGTAGTCAGTGAAAGGTAAGCCTGTTTTTCTTGAGTTGGTGCTGTAAATGGCCAAATGACAAAATGACCGCCTTGCTGGCACAGCAGTGCTTGCCCACTGTGACATTTTCCCTTGGCTTCTTGATTCTTCTGCCCCAAAATGCAAATACTGCAGGACTGCCGTTAACTGATTCAGAGGCTGACGCGCAGCTGCAACTCACCAGTCTTTCCTGTGCTGCTTCTCTTTCCTTCCCTACCTTTTTCCCTCTGTGTTCTTATTTCTGTCCCTTCTCTTGGGCTTGATTTCTTATAAGTCATGAAATGCCTTAGAGTAACGTTTTCCAAGTTCTAGCAGCACATTTTCACTTGGCTGTGATGCCAGCACCTCAAGATAATCTTGTTGCAGAACTGAGTTTTACTTTTTATCATTTCTTTCACTTCTGATCCCAAACCAGAGTTGTCTTCTTTTCCTGTTTCTAATAGTGACACCGGGTTTAAATTTTGGTGGTGCATTCAGAGGCTTCTTTCTGAAGTTGTATTGACGGATATCGTAGGGGTGTGTGAGAATGAGAGAAAGAGAACAAATAGGAGGAACACGGGATCCCAACACCTGACCCCGTCCTGGGACTTCCACTTCTGCAGAGGTCCTCAAACAAAGTTAATGGTCAGAGGACAAGGTTGTTCAAATGCTTTGCTTTATTACCTTAAGGCTTTGATGCTGTAGTCCTAATGCAGATTTCTGATGACCAGGGCTGGACAAAGTACAGAGCTCTTTTCACCTGAGCTAAAATAAGTGAGGGCTGACAGCCAATGTAGGCAAAGAATTATCCACCCAAATCTAAGGTAAAAGTATCTTCTCTCCCTAGTGGTGGAGGAGAGCCAGCTTAGGCCTTCTTAGGGCAGGCAGCTTCTGGCTCTTTCTGCAGACTACAAGAAAGTAACATCATAACAGCAGCTAGTTATTGGACACTTACCATGCAACTGTACTTTTTTGCAGTTGAAACCCTTTTATTTTTATGTTATATAAGTAATGTATGTTCATTGTAGAAAAAAAAGAAAGTTCAAGTAAGCTAAAACACTAAAGAATGCCTATACGCTCACCAGCCAGAAATAATTGTTGGTGACTTTCTATACTACTTTTCTTCATCCAGTTACAAAAACGAGTATTTTGTATACTGCCAATTCACTTAATACATTGTGAACATGTTTCTATGCTAGGAAATGCCAGCAAGCATGCTTTTATGCTATTGTTTATAAGACTGCAATAGTGTTCCATTGTATGGATGTGCCCTCATTTATTTTGTGCTAAATGCTTTACTTATATTATCAGTTAATCTTCACACTCAAGTAGATATAAATACTGTTATCTTACAGATGAGAAAATTGAGAGACAGAGATGTTAAGAAAATTGCTCAAAGACCTGCAACTCATGGGTGGTGGAGCTAGAACTTGAGTCCAGGTCTCTCTGATTCTAAAGATAATAAATATTAATAATCTTGCCCAAAAGACATGATTTTGTTTTTTTTCTTTCTTTTTTTTGACAAGAGTCTTGCTCTGTTGCCCAGGCTGGAGTACAGTGGTATGACCTTGACTTACTACAGCCTCTGCCTCCCAGGTTCAAGCGATTCTCCTGCCTCAGCATCCTGAGTAGCTGGGATTACAGCACTGTGCCTGGGTGATTTTTGTATTTTTAGTAGAGATAGGGTTTCATCATTTTGAACAGGCTGGTCTCGACTCCTGACCTCAGGCGATCTGCCCACCTCAGTTTCCCAAAGTGCTGGGATTATAGGCGTGAGCCACTGTGCCCGGCCCAAAAGACATGATTTTCAAGAGAGGGATGGCTCTGATACCCAGCACTGTGGTCCAGTAGCATGGCCTGTGTGGTTGAAACTGACAATACAGAAGTAGACTTGAGGGTGAGGAAACAGAGGCGAGCCTTCAACTCCCTTCAGGGGTTATTATTTTCTTGTGTTTAGCCTCATTACCAGTGGTGTGTAAAAAGAAAAGAAAAAGAGTCATAACACCCCAACTAGTTCCTCTTTCTAAATGCCGCAGTGGTCAACAGAGTCTAAATGCTGCTCCGAGGCTGAATTATGTACAATGCAAAGTGGACGTTAGTTTAATGACACAGTTATTGCTGGCTGTGGTGTGAGCAGTTTCATTGGTGTAGTGATGCAGAACCCAAGTGGGTTAGAGTGAGTGAGGGGTAAGAGAGAGAAGAGTGTTAGAATTTTGGCAATGAAAGCAAGCATAGAGAGCAGTGGTCAGAAGTGGGTGTGGGTTTGAGGGAGAGGGAGACTTTTTTTTTTTTTTGGACTCCTGCTGTTTTTAAGGATGAAAGAGACTTGTTTAACTGCCAGTTGCCCAGTATTGGTAGAGAAGAAGGCATTAGGTTGAAGATTGGAGAGTAGGGTGGAGGCTCCTGGGAAGGCAGAGGAAGCTAGAATTGCCACTGAAGGGGCGGTGTACTTTTTCCATTGTTTGTGAAGGAAGAGAAGTTTGTTTTGTGGCAGGAAGTTAAGGGGTTCTTTGCTTATATCTGCAGTTTTCTCTCTGAATAGATGATGAAGTCTTCTAAGGGTGGGAGCGGTTTGAAGTGGGGATTAGAAATTTTCAAAACTTTTATGGGCTTTTTGATAAATGATTTGGACAATGTGGGAGTGAGCTGACTTAAGGGAGTATGAAAAGGGTGCCTGGCAATGTTGGAGGGTCTGGTTGTAGAATGTATCGTGTCTGTCCGTGTGTTTGCTTGATTTTGTTTCTCCTCCAGCAGTGTGCTCACACGCCCAGGTCTGGTAGAGCAAGTGGGTTTTTACGAGTTGGGTGAATGGGCAGTGGGGAGGGAACATATAGATATTGCTGTAAGTAAGTGATTGAAGTTCTGGGCCATGGAATGGATGCTGAGTAAAGAAGGAAGTAAGTAAAGACATGAATGGATGGAATGTCAAGGAACTTTAGGTCCCAAGAGGCTGAGAAACCAAGGATGTTGGGAAGAGGAAGAGCCTGAAATATAGGGGATGCCGTTTAGAGGGAGATGTGTGGCTTTCTCCCTGGTGACGGTCTGGGAGAGGCTGTGGAATGGAAGGAGACATTGCTGGCTTAGAGGCTGGTGTTGTGTGTGTGAGCCACCTGGATCTCGAGGGCACCCAGGTTGTGGAAGGGCTTGGAAAGGAAGCCTGAGAGCCAGCTGCTTCAGTCTTCAGGGCATCAGGAGAAATGGCAGAGCTGTCAGTGGATGACAGCTGTGCGGGAGAGATAGAGGATGTATGTCACTGGATGGCACGAGCCTCAGAAGGGTCTTCACAGGGCGGTGGAGGAGTGGTGGTCAGGGGCTGTGTGGGACGAGGAGCATGTCAGCAGCAACTCCTGGCCTTGGGCTGGGTGAGGCTTGTGGAATGCGAGCAGCTCACAGAGGGACCGACGGCAGGGAGGCCCCATTCTCAGGGAGAGCCAGGTTTCAGAATTTGAATGGGCAGAAGAACGACAAGACTTTATTAACTATGGCATGGGTCTTCCAGAGAGCTTGGCAGAAAGATCTGAGAGGAACGAGATAAGTAGAAGTCCATGTTGGAAGAAAGGAAGGCAGAGGAGCGTGAGGATGAAAGGCTGGAAGCCTCTAATTGTCATTCTCAGGGCAGTGGGGTTTTGAGGCAGAATGGGACTAGCTGGTTTTTCTTTGATAAGGGAAGAGATCCCTTTGTTGGGAGATGGGGGTTGCCTAGAATTCTTAAGACCCAGCTGTGGCCTGGACAGATGGCACTTGTGATAAAGATCATGTCTCTCTGGAGTGACTCAGTTGTAAATTTTGGATCAAATGGACGTTCTTCGGAATGGCCCTGGGCCACAGTTGTTGGGCACGTCAGCTCTTGGGGCATAAGGGGAGACCTTATGTGGTAGGGTGAGTGAGGCCCAGTAGGTGGAGTGCCCTGCTGGGTGGCCGATTAGACTGTGATTCTAAAATGTTGAACTTCCAAAGGAAAAAAAAATTGCCAGGGATGTCTGGAGATGACCAGGGACGTATTCACGTGGAGTGATGGTGTTACACTTCTAGCATAGCAAAAATGAGTCTTCTTGACTATGATTCTTGTGCTTGGTCACCTGTTCTTAAACCTGACTGTACGTGTGCGCCCGTGACCTTGTGATCTTTGGACATTCTGCATTGTGGACACACGATGTGGAAGGACGTAGAACAAAATGATGTAGTGGTTGTCTCTGATTATGGAATTGTGTGTGTATGCTTTTCGTTCTTTTTAAAAAATTGTTTACTATGGGTATTCAAAAATAGAGATAAATGTATATTTTTAAATTTTCCTAAGTTAGATCCTGAATTTCACGGAGGAAAAATTTACTACAAACTTATCTTTGGAGTTTTACTGGTCTGCCTGTTTTATGAATACTGTGAGTCCTATAAATGTATTTCTCTCCAGAAATTCCAAGTAGTGTCTCTGGCCCAGTTTTAGCTGGTGTGCAGTGTTTCACTGTGAGTGTGCTTTGCTAGCCTCATTCCTGGCTCTACTTTTTCCCTCTGTCCTTGTTTTTTTCTTTATCTTTTTCACCTACTTCTAATTTATGTCATTTGATCGTATTTTACCTATCACTATATCTTTTCTAGAACAAATTGTGGTAAAAATAAGTAAAATAAATACTGGGTCAGAGAGTGTGCAAGCCTCCATTTATTTATTTATTTATTTTTTGAGACGGAGTCGTCCTGTTTCACCCAGGCTGGAGTGTAGTGACACGATCTCGGCTCACTGCAACCTCCGCCTCCCAGATTCAAGCAATTCTCCTGCCTCAGTCTCCCGAGTAGCTGGGACTACAGGCATGGACCAATTGAACTCTTGACCAAGTGATCTGCCCACCTTGGCCTCCCAAAGTGCCGGGATTACAGGTGTGAGCCACCATGCCCGACCTTGAGCATCCATTTCATGATAACTTCTTACCTTATTGCTTTCCAAAGCATCAAGCAAGTTTTTCTTGCTGTATTAAGTTCCTGATGTCCTTAAAGGAGCTTTTAAAAAATGAGCATTGTGTGTGTGTGAGACTATAAAAATATTGTATGAGAATGGTGTAAAATTTGGAAATAAGGGTGAATATAAAGAGGACAGTTCTCATTATCAGCTTTAAATTTTTCTTCTAAATTTTTAAATATCCAGATATTAATGTAAATGAAATCCTTATGTACAATTAATTTTGTATCCTCCCATTTTCCCTTAAAACAACAGGCCAGGCATGGTGCCTCATGCGTATAATCCCAGCACTTTGGGAAGCTGAGGTGGTTGGATCACTTGAGGTCAGGAATTTGAGACCAGCCTGGTCAACATGATGAAACCCTGTCTCTACTAAAAATACAAAAATTATCTGGGTGTGGTGGTGCACGCCTGTAGTCCCAGCTACTTGGGAGTCTGAGGCAGGAGAATCACCTGAACCTGGGAGGTGTGGAGGTTGCAGTGAGCCGAGATCACGCCACTATACTCCAGCCTGGTTGACAGAGTGAGACTCCGTCTCAAAAAAAACCCCCCAAAACAACAATGTCTTATACCCTGGTTGTGGTGGCTCATGACTGTAATCCCATCACTTTGGAAGGCTGAGACAGAGGATTGCTTAAGGTCAGGAGTTAGAGACCAGCCTGGGCAACATAGTGAGACCCCTAGCTCTACAAAACAAAAAACAAACACCAAAAATCAGCCAGATATGGTGGCATGTGCCTGTAGTCCAGGTACTTGGGAGGCTGAGGTGGGAGGATTGCCTGAGCCCAGGAGTTTGAGGCTATAATGAGCTATGATTGTGCCACTGCCTTCCAGCCTGGGGGACTGTATTTAATTTTTTTTTTTTTTTTTGCGAGACAAAGTCTCGCTCTGTCGCCCAGGCTAGAGTGCAGTGGTGCGATCTTGGCTCGCTGTAACCTCTGCCTCCCAGGTTCAAGCAGTTCTCCTGCCTCAGCCTCCCGAGTACAGTAGCTGAGACTACAGGTATGCACCACCATGCCTGGCTAATTTTTGTATTTTTAGTAGAGACAGGGTTTCACTGTGTTGGCCAGGCTGGTCTTGAACTCCTGACTTCAAGTGGTCCGCCTGCCTCGGCCTCCCGAAGTGTTGGGATTACAGGCGTGAGCCACCACTCCTGGCTCTTATCTAAATTAAAAAAAAAAAAAAAAAGTCTTACCAACAAAATTACTGACAACCATAGAATAAATATGCCATAATTTCATTAATAGTTTTTTATTGTTGAATATTTAGGTTGCTTTGATTCTTTGCTGATTTAAATAATATTGCAATGAAGATCATTATGCAAATATCCTTGCCACAGTTTAGACATTATTTTCCAATGGTAGATTCCTAGAAGTAGAAAAGCAGTGATTAGACATAACTAGAAAAGAAAATCATAGATACTGTAGGTGAATATTTTCATAAGCTTTCAGGGGGGATGGCCTTATTGAAGACCCCAAAAATAGCGTAAAGGGCAAATATGGATGAAATCAACAATAAAACAATGGAAACATTCTGTATCAGACAAACCATTTGGAAATTATGATAGGCAAATGGTAATAAAGAACTTACACAAATGAAAAAGACTTGACTCACAATTTTTATTTTTATTTTTATTTTTTTTTGAGTTGAGGTCTTACTCTGTGGCTCACTCTGGAGTGCAGTGGTGCAGTCTTGGCTAGCTGTAACCTCTGCCTCCCAGGCTCAAGCGATCCTCCCACCTCAGCATCCTGAGTAGCAGGGACTACAGGTGCATGCCACCATGCCCGGCTAATTTTTGCCCTTTTTGTAGAGATAGGGTTTTGCCTTGTTGCTCAGGCTGGTCTTGAACTCCTGGACTCAAGCTGTCTGCCTGCCTCGGCCTCCCAAAGTGCTAAGATTACAGGCATGAGCCGCTGCACCTGGCTGGACTTAAAATTTTAAAAAAGACCCCTGATAAAAGAAGAAAAATACTTTTCTTCTTTTGGCCAATAAACATTTGAAAGGATGTTCAACCCCAATAGTAATTAAAGAAACAACTGTAAACAAAGATGATGTATTATTTTTCATTTATCAGTCCACCAAAGATAACTAGTTCCTGAGAATATGTGGTAAGAATATAAATTGCTATATTTCTGAAAGCAGTTTGTCAATTAAAAAGTATATGTACACTTTTGTCCAGCAATTCTATCTTTAGGAATTTATTTTAAGGGAATTATCAGGTGCTCAATGATGTTTACAAAAGTATTGTTTATTGATGGAAAAATTGGAAACAAATGGGGATTTGGCTTAATTATCGTGTAACCATTCTGTGGAATACTATATATGTGTTAAAAATGACTATGTACATCTGAACTTACTGCTGTAGAAAGATGTCCAAGATGTGCTAAAAGAGATACAGACAATGAGTAAATGAATGAATATGCCTAGAAAAAATATGGAAACATATAAACCATGTTAATTGTGTTTTTCTCTATTTAGAGGGATTATGGCTGATCTTTTATTTTCTATTTATTTTTCTTGAAGTTTTAAAATAAGTATATAACCTGAATAAATAGAAGAAAAAAAAAGCCTGTTCCCCAAAAGTGAAATTGGTTGTGGCAAAAATAAAACATGTGTTCTATTGTGCTGTCTTTTGTAGTTACCAAAAATGATTTCAAATTAGAGTAGAAATATTACATAAACTGTAATTTATGAAATGGATCTGAAAAACATGAGAGAAATGATCAGTTAATCGTGTAACTTTTTTTTTTTTTTGAGACAGAGTCTCTTGCTCTATTGCCCAGGCTGGAGTGCAATGGTGCAATCTTGACTCACTGCAACCTCCACCTCTGGGGTTCAAGCAATTCTTGTGCCTCAGCCTCCTGAGTAGCTGGGATTACAGGCATCCGCCACCACAACTGGCTAATTTTTGTATTTTTAATAGAGATGGGGTTTCACCATGTTGGCCAGGCTGATCTTGAACTCCCGACCCCAAATGATCAGCCCGCCTCGGCCTCCCAAAGTGCTGGGATTACAGGCGTGAGCCACTGCGCCCGGCCAATAATCGTGTAACATTTAAGAAGGCAAAAAGTAGAGCCTTCCATCAGTTTGGTTTACAATGAAAATGAGTTGCTTTAATTTGTCATCTTTCAAAATATGCCTTTCATTAGCCCATAATGATTGGCAAGTTCTCACATGGAGCCTGTGGGCGGGGGGAGATGGGAGGTCTTGAACTTCCCTTCCAACTCTGCTTTTGTTTTTTTGAGACAAGGTCTCACTCTGTCGCCCAGGCTGAAGTGCAGTGGCACAGTCAGCTCACTGCAGTTGTCTCAACCTCCTGGGCTCAGACGATCCTCCTGCCTCAGCCTCTGAGTAGTAGGAACTGCAAGTATGCACTACCACACCTGGCTAATTTAAAACTTTTTTTTGCAGAGATGGGGTCTCGCTATGTTGCCCAGGCTGGTCTCAAACTCTAGGGCTCAAGCTGATCCTTCCTTCTTGGCCTCTTAAAGGGCTGGGATTACAGGCATGAGCCACCACGCCCTGCCCTAACTCTCTTCTTACTGTTGAACCTAGGGCTCAAGGAGGCTTAATGACATGTTAGGGATCTGGTAGGGATGCAAGAACTGCATAGGCGCAGAGTCCTTCCCGCTCCGCCTGTGTGGGTGGTGTGGAGATGGGAGTATCAGGCCACTTGTTCCCAATATTTCTGTCAACAATGACTTGCTCTCTGGATTTAAGTGTTGTCTTTTTTTTCTCTCTCCAATCCTACAATGCTAGTTCCTTTGGGAAAATCGTCTGATAAGTCACAAATACCTACATTGAGTGAATTTCCCCACATCTTCACCCTTGCAAACACAGGGGAAGGTCATGTTTCATAGGCATATGCTGGTGTGTGGGACTCGAAGAGGGGAAACAATGCAGTTAGTTGGGGGTCAGTCCAAGAACGAGTCCTTGAACTTCACCATTTTGCTAAGACTGTGAACACAGGTTTTGGGGAGGATGAAATCATAATTTTTGATGCTAGAGCTGTTCACAGCTTTTTCTTTGATGAATGACTCTCGTTCATGTGCTTAAAGATTTTCTTGGTGCTGTGAATTAAAACAGACTTTTGGCTTGAAAGAGTAAATTTATGAGATGTAGCTTGACCCATTTTTATCTTGTACTTTAACTTCTGAGAACCATGACAGTCATATAGTGTATATCCTCATAGGGAAAAATGGCTTATGTGAGACACGGTTTAATTTGTGCCAGTAAATGAGTAAAAATCTTGTTTTAGTGTAAATCAACTTAATTTTATTTGACATTGATTTTCATTATTAAAGTGCTGCAATCACATTTCAGAAAACTTTAAAAATTGAGAAAAAGGGATGAGATTATTAATATTTTTCTGTAATGCAATGACATTTTTGTATTATCTCTAGATTTTTTCTTATCCATCTAAAATATAACAGTTCCAGGGTTGTGGTTCTGGCAGAATGTGGAAGATTAAGCAAAACCTTTTCTATTTTCATCTAATCTGCCCCTGAAATGAGCAGTGATCTATTTATTATCTTTACTTTTTGTTTATTTTCTCTTTGGCAAAACTTGTCAGCATATTTAGCAGAAGGTGGAGACAATTTCTTTTCACAGATTTGGATTTAGTAGCAATATCCTAAGTGGATTTTTTCTGCTAAAAGAAATTGTTAGAGTTAAGCTTGGAGGAAATGAATCAAATGTTTCTAAACAATTCTGGGGGATAGTTGAATTCTATTTCCTGAGGGTAGGGAAAAAAAACAAAACAAAACTGGCTTTTTTTTTTTTTTTTTGAGACGGAGTCTCGCTCTGTCACCCAGGCTGGAGTGCAGTGGCGCAATCTCGGAAAACTGGCATTTTTATTCCAGCTCCTTGAATTTTTAACTGGGCTCAGTGTCCCAGACTGGTCTATTTTGTGTTGGTAAACTCTGCCATTTGGCTGGTGTGTTTGGTGGAAGGAAAATGTGATCTTGCCTAGTTTGGTTATTCTAAGAGACCTTTTTTCCTTCCCTTCAGCCAAGATATGCTGTTCCCTTATGCTTATTTTTTTTCCATTCTCTTCTTTGCAGAGTACTCGGGTGGAGTTTGACCTGCCAGAATATTCTGTTCGTCGAAGATACCAGGATTTTGACTGGTTGAGGAGCAAACTGGAAGAATCCCAGCCCACTCATCTCATTCCCGTAGGTAGTAAGTCACTACAGCTTGTTTCTCACTTGTGCTGTGTTGTCTTTCCTGAAGGGGTTCACTCAACTCTCTTCCCTTAAGATATACAGACTCACCTAGCAAACGTATGTAAAACATGTTAACGGACACTGTATATAATACTTCACCTATTAGGTTTTAGTTTCTGATTTGCTATATAGAAAGCCAGTTTTGCGGCTGGCTGGGCTTTCTTTAGCCACAGAGGCAGAAATCTAGCACAGAATCCATTGCCATAGTTTTTCATTTAAAAAAACAAGAAACCACCTAACACTGTTTATTGAAGCAACGTGACATTTATCTACTCCAGTGCTTCCATCTGCACAGTTTTTAAAAAACAGAACCGGAGCAAAATGAATTTAAATCTTTTTTTTTTTTTTTTTTTTTTTTTTTGAGACAGAGTCGCACTCTCTTGCCCAGGCAGGTGCGCAGTGGCATGATCTCAGCTCACTGCAACCTCCACCTCCCAGGTTCAAGTGGATCACCTGCCCCAGCCTTCTGGGTAGCTGGGATTACAGGCACATGCCACCACGCCCAGCTAGTTTTTGTATTTTTAGTAGAGATGGAGTTTTGCCATGTTGGCCAGGCTGGTCTCGAACTCCTGATCTCAGGTGATCCACTGACCTCGGCCTCCCAAAGTGCTGGGATTACAGGTGTGAGCCACCGCGCCTGGCCTCAACATTTATATTGAGTACTTTTCTGACTACTTTTGTTAAAAGTAGAAATAATAACGATTTGGACACCAGATGTTTCTTTGGGCCTTGGGGGCTTTAGAGCAGTTTGAGTCATAAAACTCCTCAGAGGGGCTGATTTATCTTTCAGCAAAGACCTTTGTTGAATGATAACTTCCTAGCACTACTAACTTTCTGTTACCACCACATCTCTCAGCCTTTTTCCCCCCATGGTTGGAAGAGGCTGTGTATATTGTGAATGCACTGGCAGTTTTCTCGGTTTTCAGGGTGAAAAGAGCCACGTTGCTAGTACTGTGATAGGAACGATGGCTCTCACCTGGGACTCAGTTCTTTCTCAGGGTATCTCCTTTTTCCCCACATACCCTTTCTGTTCTCCCAGCCTGAAGTTTTGCTTTTTCTGTCTTCTAACCACTTAAAAACATGCCTGAAGAGGAAACAGTAGTTTTTAAACAGTTGGGAATATTCCTTAAAATAGAATCTTAAGGTGGCAAAATAGGCAGTGAATAATTTTTTTAAAATAAACTGCATTTTAGAACATTATCAGAATTACAGAATTATTGTGAAGGTAGTAGAGAGAATTCTCAAGCCTCACATCCGGTATTAACATTTTATATTAGTGTGGCACATTTGTCACAATGAACCAGTCGTTATGAAATAAACACGATTATTAACTAAAAGTCTTTTATTCCAAGTTCCTTTTTATTTTTCTTTCTTTCTTTTTTGTTTTTTTGAGATGAAGTTTACTTCTGTCACCCAGGCTGGAGTGCAGTGGCATGATCTCAGCTCACTGCAATCTCCGCCTCCAGGGTTCAAGCGATTCTTCTGCCTCAGCCTCCTGAGTAGCTGGCATTACAGGTGCACACCACCACACCCAGCTAATTTTTGTATTTTTAGTAGAGATGAGATTTCAGCATGTTGGCCAGGCTGGTCTCAAACTCTTGATCTCAGGTGATCCTCCCACCTTGGCCTCCCAAAGTGCTGGGATTACAGGCGTGAGCCACCACGCCCGGCCCAAGTTCCTTTTTTCTGTTCCAGGATCCTACCCAGGATCCCACATTTTATTTAGCAGTCATGTCTCCTTAGGCTCTTCTTGGTTGTAACAGTTTCTCAGGCTTTCCCTTTTTTGGATGACCATGACTGTTTTGAGGAGTACTAGTCAGGAATTTTGTAGACTTGTCCCTCAGTTGACATTTGTCTGATGGCTTTCCCGATCGGGGTAATGTGTTTGGGGAAGAAACCACAGAGGCGAGCTGCCACCCTCGTCACCTCCTGTCCAGGGCATGTGCTGTCAACAGTGTGCCTCACCATTGATGTGAACCTCCATCGCCTGACTTGAGGTAGTGCTGGTCAGCTTTCTTCACTGTACAATTACTCTTTCTCCCTGCCTTTCTGTACTGTACTCTTTGGAAGAAAGTCACTGTTTATTTATAGCCCACAGCATGCATCAGGGAGCTGCCCTCCTGGCAGCTGGTGCCTGTGAGGTTGATACTGGAAGCTCAAAGGTAAGACAGTGACACCTGCTGGTGAAACATAGTGTCTACTCTTCCATAGACACGAGAAGAGAATGGAAGAGTTTCCAGAATGCCCAAGGTGGATCCAGAATATCTTTAAATATGGTTTCTGATGGTCTGGATAGAAGCAGTTAGTAGGAAGCTACTTTAGAAACAAGCAGAAACTTAATTTTTTTTTCATAAATTCTTGGTACTCACATATCTGGAGTGGAGAGGGATTTAATATGGGAGAGCCTCTCTGATTTAAGTATGAAAGTCAAACTAGAAACCAACTTCCCTCATCCGTTACAAAAAATTTTATAGTAGCTTTGCTAGGAGGTGTCTGTCTGTTATTTAAGCATCATCTTCTGGAGGAAGAGAGGGTGGGATGAGAAGATTATAAGGAAGACAAAGGACCCCTGCCTTGGGGAACTTATTATCAGTTGGAGACCCAGTAAACATGCAGAAATGTTCATTTCCCTTTTTAAAAAAGGATTTATTGAGATTTAATTTATATAACATATAATTCACCCATTTAAAATGTACAGTTCAAAGGCTTTTAGTATATTCATAAAATTGGACAACCATCAGCATTACCCATTTTCAAATCTTTTTATCATCCCAAAAAGAAACCTCCCATCCCTTAAGCTGTCACTTACAAACACTGTGTATCCCCCAGCCCCCGGCAACCATTCATGTACTTTCTACAGAGTTGCTTATTCTGGACATTACATGTAAGTGAAATGATACACAACGTGATTTTTTTGTTACTGGGTTTTTTCACTTAGCATATTTTCAAGGTTCATCCATGTAGTAGCATATATTAATATTTAATTCATTTTTATTGCCATATAATATTCCAGTTTATGGATAATACCACATTTTGTCTATTCACCCTTGATGGACGTTTTGGTTGTTTCACCTTTTGGCTATTATGAGTAATGCTGCTGTGAACATTCATGTACAAGTTTTTCTGTGTACATGTTCCCATTTTTGGGGGGGTGTATTCTTAGGAGTGTAATCGTTGAATCATACATAACTCTATAATTGGCCTTTTGAGGAACTGCCAGACTGTTTTCAAAAGCGATGACATCAACTTACATTTCCACATGCGATGTATAGGAGTTTCTCCACATCTCCATCAATGCTGTTACTGTCTGTCTTTTGGATTGTAGCCATCCTACTGGATGTGCAGTGCTATCTCATTGTGTTTTTAATTTGTATTTCCCTAATGGTGTTGAGCATCTTTTCATGTGCTTTTGGGCATTTGCATATCTTCCTTGGAGAAATATCAATTAAGATCCATTGCCCATTTAAAAATTGGGGTGCCTTTTCATCCTTAAATTTTCATAGTTGTTTTTTAAAATTTATATATATGTATATATATATGTGTGTGTATATATATGTGTATATATGTGTGTGTGTATATGTGTGTGTGTATGTGTGTATATATATATATATATGTATATGTGCATGTGTATATGTGTGTATATATATAATTTGTTTTTTGAGGCAGAGTCTCGCTCTGTCGCCCAGGCTGGAGTGCAGTGGCACGATCTCGGCTCACTGCAAGCTCCGCCTCCCGGGTTCACACCATTCTGCTGCCTCAGCCTCCCTAGTAGCTGGGACTACAGGCGCCCGCCACCACGCCCGGCTAATTTTTTGTATTTTTAGTAGAGACAGGGTTTCACCATGTTAGCCAGGATGGTCTCCATCTCCTGACCTCGTGTTCCACCTGCCTTGGCTTCCCAAAGTGCTGGGATTACAGGTGTGAGCCACTGCGCCTGGCCCCATTATATATATAAAATTTTAAGAGGCAGGATGTTGTTTTGTCACCCAGGCTGGAGTGCAGTGGTATGATCACAGCTCACTGCAGCCTCGACCTCCCAGGATCAAGCGGTTCTCCCACCTCAGCCTCCGCAGGTATGTGCCACCATGCCTGGCTGATTTTTAAATTTTTTTCGTAGAGACAAGGTGTCACTGTGTTGCTGAGGCTGGTCTTGAACTCTTGGGCTCAAGTGATCTTCCCACCTCAGCCTCTCGAATAGCTGGGACTACAGGCACCCTATGCCATCATGTCTGGCTAATTCTTTTTTTGGTAGAGACAGAGTCTTGCTATGTTGCCCAGGCTGGTCTCAAACTCCTGGCCTCAAGGGATCCTCCTGCCTTTGCCTTCTAAAGTGCTGGGATTACAGGCGTGAGCCGCCGCGCCTGGCCAGGAGTAACCATATGTTCTTAAAATGCCGTCTTGGAACCAGAAGTATGCTGGGTGTATGTTTGTCATCTCATAACAGCAGTTCACTGTGTTTTTCTTCATTATGTAATAGTTGGAGCTGCCAGAAAGTCTTCATTATGACTTTTTTCCTCTGTTTTTTTTTAAAGCTTTTTTGAGATATAATTGATATACAGAATAGCCTTGCACATATTTAATGCATACAATTCGATAGGCTTGTATATACCCCTGATACCATCACCATAATCAAAGTAATAAACAGATCCATCACCTTCACAAGTTTTCTTGTCTCCCTTTGCTGTTTTTTTTTTAATAAGAACCTGTAACATAAGATGTACATAACGTGTAACATGAACATGTAACGTAAGATCTCTCCTCTTATCACATTTTACAGCATGCAACACCATACAGTCATTCCCCCTTATTTGTGGTTTTGCTTTCCATGGTTTCAGTTACCTGTAGACCAAAAATATGACATGGAAAATTCCAAAAATAAACAGTTCATAAGTTTTACATTGTTTGCTGTTCTGAATAGTGTGATGAAATCTCATGCAGTCCCACCTAGGACATAAATTATCTTTGTCCAGTGTATCCACACTGTAGACACTGCCCACCTGTGAGTCCCTTAGCCCTCTTGGTCATCAGGCTGGAGATCACAAGAAGAAGAGTGAGTACAGTACCATAAGATGTTTTGAGAGAGAAAGAGAAAGGCCATATCCCCATAACACTTATTACAGAATATTATTATAATTGTTCTGTTTTATTATTGTGAATCTCTTACCGTGCCTGATTTGCAAACTAAATTTTACTATAGGTATGTATAGGAAAAAAATATATGGGTATGTATATACAGGTGGGAAGTTCACTTGAGCCCAAGAGTTCAAGACCAGCCTGGGCAACACAGTGACACCTTGTCTCTAAATTTTATTATAGGTATGTATATATAGGAAAAACATAGTATATACAGAGTTCAGTACCATCCATGGCTTCAGGCATCTGCTGGGGGTCTTGGAATGTATCCCCCTAGGATAAGGGAGGATGACTGTATTGTTAACTATAGGTACCACTTTGTACAGCAGATATCTGGAACTTATTTATATTTTATAACACTAGCTTTATATCCATTGAACAACTCCCCATTTCCCGCTCTCCGTACCCCCTGGCAACCACCATTCTATTTTCTGCTTCCGTATTTGTTCAGTGGGCTTGGCACTTCTTCATTTCCTGGAGCACTAGTTACACAGCAGAGCAATTTCATGATTAGATGGGTGCACATATTAGATTTAGAAGATGAAGCAGATACATTTAATAAACACTTGAGTGTTTAATTTTCACTTGGAAATTTAACGTTCACCTCAGATTTAAGGAAGAAAGCTTTCTGGAAGGATACATTTGTGTTATGTACCAAGTTTTCTTTTGAGTAGTAGTAAACTCATAGGAATTAATGAGAATAAATTTGTAATGCAACAATTGTTTTTTTAATATGAAATAATAAAAACTCCATTTCTAGTTGGTTCCTTCTTTTTTGTACTGTTAAAAATATACCTGTGTTTAGCTTACTCAATGGATAAGTTAATAAGTATTGAAACATTGGTTCAACTTCCTAATGCTTTGCATTAAACTGGGCTTGGTGATTATTGTTTTTAATCTCTGTGCTTCGTGACAAGCTTTTAATCTCTATGCTCCTTTATTTATTTGGTAGTAATTTTTGCCTAGAAGCAATATTTTCTATTAGTCTGACAAGGGTAGGAGAAATAGGCCTCTGCTATGTAAATATTTAATGTGCACTAAATATCTGTTGAATTGCTTAGAAGAAGCAAGTCAATTGCTGACGAGGAAGTTGGACATTTCAGGATTCAGCAATTGAAAGATTTGTCTAGATTTCCTACCCAGAAATAACAGCCTTCCATTGACAGTCTATAAGAAATATGCTATTTTTTCAGATTATGAAACAGCTTTATAAACTAATATGGAATATAAATGAAAGTGCTTTACTAAAGTACTAAGTACTATCTAATTTCAGTATTTCAAGATTAAACCCTGAAATATTTAATGCATTATTGTAATACTTTGCAAATAGGATTTTTTTTGCGGGATCCAACATATATATGTGTATATTCAGTTTTTAAAAGTGTTTTCATTGTAGAAAATATTAACCATATTGAAGAGATTCGGTATGACGAGTCCCCTTGAAACTCCATCACTCAGTTTCAACATTTATCAGCTCATGGCCAATCTTGTTTCATCGCTGTCCACTCCCTCACCCCTACATCCAGGTGTTTTTTATTTTAAGTGCCTTAAACAACAGAAATTTATTCTCTTACAGCTCTGGAGGTCAAAAGTCCAAAATCAGTTTTAGTGAGCTAATATCAAGATATAGGCTAGGGCTGCATTCCACCAGAAGGCTCTAGGGGAGAATTTGTTTGCCTACCTTTTCTAGCTCTTGGGGCCGTCTGCATTCCTTGGCTCATGGCCTCTTTATCTTCAAAGCCAGCAGCATATCTGTTGTCATCTCTGCTTCCACCATCACATCTCCTTTTCTTAAAAAATGGAAGTAAAATCCATGTTACATATCACCATTTTAACCATTTTGAAGTGTCCAATTCAGTGACTTTTAGTACATTCACAATGTTGTATGACCATCACCACTATTTAATTCAGAACATTTTCATTACCCCCAAAAGAAACTTTGTACCCATTAAGGAACCACTCCCCTCCTTTTCCCAGCCTGGCTATAATGAAGAATGCTGCTATCAACACTGGTGGTTGTATAAGATTTTGTTTGAGCACTTATTTTCAGTTACCTTGGCTATACAACAAGAAGTGGAATTGCTGGAGCATATAGTAATTCTGTGTTTAATTTTTTGAGGAATTGTTCAAACTGTTTTCCACAATGGCTTACAATTTTATATCCGCACTAGAAATGTATGAGGGCCCAATTTCTCCACATATTTGCCAACATTTGCTATTTTACTTTAAAAATTCTAGTGGGTGTGAAGAAGTAGATCCCAAATGACTTGTTTTTTTGAGACAGGATCTCACTCTGTCACCCAGGCTGGAGTGCAGTGGCATGACCATAGCTTACTGCAGCCTCCAACTCCTGGGCTCAAGCAGTCCTCCCACCTCAGCCTCCACAGTAGCTGGGACTTCAGGCATGCACCACCATGCCCAGCTAATTTTTTATTTTTTGTAGAGATGCGGTCTTGCTATGTTGCCCAAGCTGGTCTGGAGCTCCTAGCCTCAAGCAATCCTCCCAGCTTGAACTCCCAAAATGCTAGGATTATGGACATGAGCCACTGTGCCTGCTTCCCCCAATCGATTTTTTAAGACATTTTGGCCTAAACGTTATATAGATGTTCTACCTGTAAGTCCACTCCCCTTTTTGCTTTTTGTTCTCAGTGCTTACAAATTAATGAAAATACTTGGCATTTGTTAGACATCTCCTGTGTGCCTGGAACTGTGTTGAGCTCTTTTCATTTACATGATGTGATTTACAGACTATAGATGGACTTGATTTCACCAGCAACCCAGATTCCTATGTGTAAACAACCCAGTCAGTAATAGAGGTGAGGCTGAGAGTAGGTGTGTCCCATAAGGAATCTTGAAATAGGAAGAAATTTCTGAAGCTACATACATTTGGATATGATAATGCTTATGACAGGAGGAAATTCTGCTTGCAGAAGGATTCTCTCTAGGGTTCCTTTAAATAGCAAGTTCCCCCGATTGATGAAACATAAGTTCAATGTGCTAAATCTGAAGAATGGACCCCTATTGTAGAATGTCATCTTTATGTTAAATGAGGCACTCCTAACCACTTACTTGTGCCTCAGGCCATCCTCTCAAGTCTTATTCAGTAGAAGTAAATGAAAGTATCATAACAGGATTCATGAAGTAAGAACAGGAAAATATCCACTGGATTTGGTAATTAGAAAGTCATTGGCACTCAATTTTAAAAGGGCCGTTTCTGCACTGGGTGGGGTAGGGCAGAGAAACCCAGCACTGAAGGCAGTATCACAGCTGGTTTTGTTTTGAGGGTTGGGGGAAGGCTGGGGGTTGAGAAATCAGTGGGATACAGTGAAGTCAAGGTAAGTGACTCCTTTCAAAAAGATTGAATGAGCCAGGAAGGACAAGGGAGAAGATATAAGGTCAAGGGGTGGTTGGATTCATATTTTTTAGGAAGAAAAACCAACCATATTTTTATAGATTCTGGGAATAGAGCTGGATGAACAGGAGATGTTGAAGATACAGGGAAGAGATTAATGACAGGTGCACCCTAATGAACAAATGGGTCAAGGACACAGATGGAATGCTTAGCTTTAGGGGAGGAGGGGTTGTTGTCCACAGGGACTAAGGAATGGAGGTGAGGGTGATGCCCAGTGGATGGGCTTCTGTGGAGGAAGCAAAATAGGAAATTTCCATCTGATACTCTTACACCTGGTTCTCACTTCAGAAAGATAGTAATCTGCTTAGCACGAAAAGCTGGGGTATGAGAATGGCTGCCTAAAGGAACGGGGGAGAGAAGAACTGACCAGAATAAAGGAATTATCCTAAAGGACAGCCATATCTCATTAAGATAACTTCTCGGTGCTTTGGACTGGGCCAGCATCGGGCTGAGTGGCCCGTCTGTCTGATCCAGCACTGCATTTCGAATATTCTACTCAAGTGTAAGCTCTGCAGGATGTCACACGTGGACGTGTTATCCTTGTGTGGCTCTGTAATTTTATTCCTGACTTTATTCCCCTCTCTTCTTTCATTTACAAACCTTTCCACTGTGCCCTTTTTGGAACTCCTGCTCTGTTATAAAGAATCCCCCAGTATTCTTAGCATCTTCTCTGAATATTCCCACCATGTCAAGGTTTAAATGAACACTGGATGTCCCTGAAGATTAGTAGTCCCCTGAAGCTGCTGCCAGTCTTACAACAAAGGCACCCAAACTTGTGTGTGTTTACCCTGTGGTGGGAATCATTCAAAGCACTTTCAACATATTAGCTAATGTAATCCTCATGACAACCCTGTGAAGTTGATGCTATTAGTTTTTACCTAGCACCAACTTCTTGAGGTACCAAGAGATGTATAGAACTTGACGGAAGGCAAACAGCTAGTAGGTGGCAAAGTCAAAAGATAAACCCAGGAAGCATGGCATCAGAATCTTTACTCTTGATAACTAAAACATACTTTCTAAAGCTCTTTCAAGTTGAGGGCACTGAATTCCCTCATACTCCAAATACTTCTTTTCCAGGGGGTGGGGTGTCGGTGTTACCAATTCCTAAATCTTTTCAAGGTTTTGTATTCTAAATCTAGGTTTACTAGGCCTACTCCAAGTGGCCTAGTATTCCACTTTTTTGGGTTGGCTAAGTCCACTAATCCTTGTTGCTATGTCTTATTTCTGGTTTGTTTTTGTCCTTCAGGGTTTATAATTTAAAAAAATCCTCTTTATTGCCATGTTATGGGGGTTTCAGGAGGTTGTGGAGTTAAATGCTTGTGTTTAATGTCCTACTTTGAACTTGAACTGCTAGGTTGGTTTAACATTAGAAAATATATTAATTTACCACTTACCGCATTAAAGGAAAAAGCATGTGATTGTCCCGATAGACCTACTTGGCCAACGTTGTCTTGGTTTATTCCCTAAAGAGGCTTGCATTTTCTAAAGAGGGTGCATCTGCATGAGTGTTCACAGCAGCATTGTTAGTAGGGCCATAAAGCTGTAAACCATTCACATGATCATGCACACGTTCACAGGCAGGAGAGTAGGTGGACAATTTGTCACACAGTCAGTTATATAGTGCATGACTATGGAACAGTAAAATTATTTTCCTATAGCTAAACATGCATCAATATGGATAAGTCGCAGAAAGACAATGTTGAATGACAAAAGCGAACTATACAGGTGTGTACTGCATAGTGACATTTCTGTCAACAGTGGATGGCATATAGATGGTGCTCCCATAAGATTATAATACTGTATTTTTACTGTACCTTTTCTACATTTAAATATGTTTAGGTACCCAAGTACTTGCCATTGTGTTACAATTGCCTACAGTAGTCAGCACAGTAACATGCTAGGAGCAATAGCCTATACCGTATCACCTCGGTGTGTAGTAGCCGCACCATCTAGGTTTGCGTAGGTGCACTCTGTGATGTTCACACAATGATGAAATCGCCTGACAATGCATTTCTCAGAGTGTATCTCTGTCATTAAGTGACACATTAACTGTAGTTTTATTTTTTATAAAGTTAAACAACAAGTTCAACAAACAGTACATTGTTTTAAAACTGAAACTTAGAGGGGAGCAACGACCAAAAAGTTGACGATTGTAATTCCCTCATGGGGGCAGGAATAAGTGGAGATCGATCAGGGATCCGCTGACAGGGAGCTTTGTCAATGGCAATGTTCTGTCTGTCAAGTTGAGTGGTAGATTAATAAGTGCTGGTACTATTATTATGCTTTATGACTTTGAGGTATATAATACGCTCTTTTATTGTGCTAAAAAGCATAGCACCATTTTATAATCTACAATTCAGTGGCATCAAATACATTCACAATGTTGTGCATCTGTCACAACCTTCTGAAAAGTTTCAGAATCACCCTGGAAGGAAACCCTGTACCCATGAAGCAGTCACATCTCATTTCCCCCAATCTCTCCAGCCCCTGGCAACCACACATCTACTGTCTGTCACTATGGGTTTGCCTATTCTGGACATTTCATATGAATGGAATCATATATATGGACTTTTGTATCTGGCTGCTTTCATTTACCATAATGTTTCCAGGGTTTTTCCATGATGTAGCATGTTTTAGTAGTTAGTTTTTATGACGAACTATTAGTCCATTGCATGGATATGCCACATTTTGTTTGCCCATTCACATGTTGATGGACATTTGGATTGCTTCTGCCTTTTGGTCATTGTAAACAAGGCTGTTATGACTATTTGTGTACAAAATTTTGTTTGGGCACCTGCTTTCAATTCTTTTTTTTTTAAAAGTTTTAAAAAATGTTTGTTTGTTTGAGATGAAGTCTCACTCTGTAACCCAGGCTGGAGTGCAGTGGTGCAATCTCCACTCACTGCAGCCTCCCCATCTTGCCAGCCTAAGCTATCCTCCCACCTCAGCCTCCTGAATAGTTGGGACTATAGGTGCAAGCCGCCATGCCCAGCTAATTGTTTTTATATTTAATATTTTTGGTAGAGACATGGTTTCACCATGTTGCCCAGGCTCATCTCGAACTCCTGAGTTGAGGCAATCCACCTGCCTTGGCCTCCCAAAGTGCTGGGATTACAGGCATAAGCCACCACGCCCAGCCTTGTTTTCAGTTCTTTTGGGCATAAATCTGTGAGTGGAATTGCTGAGTTTTATGGTCATTCTAAATTTAACTTATTGAGGAACCACCAAACTGTTTTCCACAGTGGCTGCACATTTTACATTCCCACCAGCAATGTATAAAGGTTCTGATTTCTCCACATCCTCACCAACACTTGTTTTTTTTTTTTTTTTTTTAAGATTATGGCCATCTTAGCAGGTATGAAATGGCATATCATGATGGTTTTGACTTGCATTTCCCTGATGACTACTGATGTTAAGCATCTTTTCATGTGCTTCTTAGCCATTTGGATGTCTTCTTTAGAGAAATATCTATTAGATTTAGTTGCATATTTTTTAAATGTACAATTTTAAAAATATAGCTCAAATATTTTAAAACATGTGCGTAGCAGATACTTCTTTTCCCTGTGGTAGTAATAATAAAGAAGGCTTTTTAATCAAGCAGTTGATCAAACTACTATGGAAACAGATTAAAAGCTCAACGATCCCTTGGTAGGCAGGTAGTTTTAAATTGCCCACAGTATTGACTCTAAGTCAGTATAATAGAGAAATGTATTTGAATAAGGGGAATAAAGGAAATTACGTTTTAAAGAATTTTTGAGTATAAACCTAAACCAAAAAATTGGCTTATAAAAGGTATTTTTTTTAGATACATGAATTTACCTAATTTATTCATTCACCAAGTATGAATGGGGAATGAAGTACTGGGAGCAGAATCTTAAAATACTTAAATAAGTTTTTATGTGGTTGATGCCTGCCTGCCTGCCTGCCTTCCCTCCTTCCTTCCTTCCTTCTTTCTTTTTCTTTTTCTTTTCTTTTTTCTTCTTTTCTTTTCTTCTTGCCATAACTTTTCCATCATATCACATGTACATCAAGCAATGTGAAAATTACTGTTGAATTTACTGGATAAATATCTACTTTTCTGTATTTCAGAGACTGTAATTTAGTGTTTTATTCCTCGCATTATAAAATTGACAGGGATTTACTCCATGTATATTTTTCAGAAATCTTTATATTAATAACTACATGAAGGTCTGCCTGATTAAGAAATACTTTTCTTGGACAGAGGGGTAATAGAACTGTGTGCTAGCTTGGTTGTTTTTCCTTGCGCCATCTCATCAATTACTCTGGTTTTTTTCTTCATGTCTTCACAGCCTCTTCCCGAGAAGTTTGTGGTAAAAGGTGTTGTGGATCGCTTTTCAGAAGAGTTTGTGGAGACCAGAAGAAAAGCTTTGGATAAATTTCTAAAAAGAATTACAGACCATCCTGTGCTGTCTTTCAATGAACACTTTAATATTTTCCTTACTGCTAAGGTAAGGGCAGAAGTTTACATACTCTTCCTCCATATTGCCATTCTTGGGGCTCTTTCCTAAAAGCTGTTTTGAGCAAGACTCAGTCTCTACAAAAACTTTTAACAAATAGCCAAGTGTGATGTTGTGCGCCTGTAGTCCCAGCTACCTGGGAGGCTAAGGCAGGAGGATAGCTTGAGCCCAGGAGTTTGAGGCTTCAGTGAGCTATGATCGTGCCACTGCACTGCAGCCTGGGTGACAGAGTGAGACCCTATCTCTTTTAAAAAAAAAAAAAAGAAAAAAAGCTGTTTTGATCTTTTAGAAGCCACCTTCATGAGCGAATGGTTCACTGTAACAGGGTTGTCATAAAATTGGTCTTTTTTTGGGTGCCTGTGTGCATTAGCATGCTTTTTTGCGTTAGCAAATCCATATAGATGGATTCTGTGTTAGAATTTAGGAGATCTGTCCCCACCCCATCCGGGGCCCCACCCACTTGCAGCAGCAGAGGAAGTTAGAATATTTGCTCTGCCAAAAGCAGAGCTAAGTGTTTCCTTAAACACTTGGCAGTATTACTGGGTGAGGCCAGTCTGACCAACAATGGGCATGGAACAGAAGGAACATTTGAGTGTTTGGTGAGGGTGTTCTTCATAAGGGCGCTTTGAGTGATTACTTGCAGCTGCATTTTACAGACAAGGAAACTCAAGTTCCAGGAGCTTGTCCTTGTTCAGGTAGCATCACTAGGATCTCAAATTGGGTCTTTGTGGCTACTGAGGCCACACCGTCCCTGTGTATCAGACTGCCTGATTGTTACTTAACCTGCAACCATGTTCCTGTCAGGTGGACATTTGCCAGATAAAACATTTGGGTCCTACACAGTTGCCAGATTCTGTGTATTCAAACTTAAGTTGGTTGTCCACTGGCCTTTCTCTTCACTTCCCTGTTGGCAGAACTGGCCAGAAAACCTGAGGTGCTGTGCTCTCGTTGTCTGCAGAAATGGGGTCACATGCTCAGACCCTCCTGCTAGCTTCCCTCCAGTCCCATCTGTTTGGTTTCAGGTATCATATTCCCACGTTCAGGCCATATGTAACATGTTCCATGTTGGCAAGGGTATTGTGGTCCAGATACTTTCTAGTTTTTCAAATCTGCAAAATTGGGAAATAGTTATAGATAACATTAGTTGACATTAAAGACTTTGGAGAGTGTGCCATTCTTCACTCAATGGAAGCCACATGACAAAGTCCTTTAGTTTTTATAACCTCAGTTGGCATTGAGCCTTATTGACAACATTCCAGTTCAGTGTCTCTTTTTCCCAGAGGCTTTCCCCTCCTACAGGTTGGACAGGTACACTTTTTAAAAATAAGTATTTCCTGGCAAACTAATCCTCAGGTATAATTCCTTCAACTCATACTCAAAGTAGAGTACATCCTGTTCTCCAAAAGCACAACTCACTTTCTCCTCCAAGGTCCATTTTCCAGAAAGCCCTCAAGCACATTCATGTTTACTGAACAAAAAAGAAAAGGGAGGGAAAAGCTTGGACCCCTGGTTGTTAGGAATCTGTATGAAGAATAAGTAGGAGAGAGAGAGAGAGAGTGTGTGTGTGTGTGTGTGTGTGTGTGTGTGTGTCAGAGACAGACAGACAGAGAGAGAAGGAGATTTATCTATCTGTGGGCCAAGCAGTATGAAAATGACTTAAAAAATATAAGGTCCTTGACTGCCTCATCAAAATCCGACTCCATGTGAGTGAGTACAGGAGAGGTGGCTTTAAACAGAACAAATCTTAGCCATAATTCAATATCACTTGCTGAACAAAATGTGCTAAATGGCCTTATCTTTTCTTTAAAAATTTTTAAAATTGTGATAAAATACACCTAACATTTACCATCCTAACAATTTCTAAGTGTACAGTTCAGTAGTGTTAAGTATATTTAAATTAGTTATGCAGCTCATCTTCAGAACGTTTGCATCTTGCAGTTCTGAAACTCTATGCCCATTAAATGGCAGTGCCCTATTCCCCCTCTTCCAGCTGCCTCATTTTCTCCTTTAACATACCTCGAATAACTTGATCTTGTTCTTAGATGAGCCACTTACGTGTTCTGCCTTTGGGAATGCAGAGATGCTCTTCCTTTTCTTTGTGATGACATGAGCTTATCAGCAAATTAGAAGTGTCCTTAAGAAGAAGCCAAAAGGCTGTATGTAATGGCTCATGCCTGTAACACCCAGTGCTTTGGAAGGCCAAGGCAGGTAGATCACCTGAGCCCAGGAGTTCATGTTCAGCCTGGGCAACATGGTGAGACCCCATCTCTATATATTAAAAAGAAGCAGCAGCAGCCAGTAGTAATACTGGGAGAAATGGGGACGCTCAATAGCAACTATATTCAAGTCAATATTTTCATCTTTGGCAGAGTGGGTACAGCAATCAGATAGATACTGCTGAATAACTTTATTTAACATGTAAATTAACTTGGTTAACTGGGACACCCTTTCAAAGCTCTACTTGAAGCGGAGCCTATGCAGTCCAGCGAGCCCATTTGACTCTGGTCCCACTCATAAAAACGCTGTCTGCAGAGGTAACTCCAAGAACTCTGAGGCTTCAGTTATAGTCTTGTGAAGGCCTCGTGCCTTTGGGGATGTTTCTTGTCTAGAATGTGGGAGGTCAGAAGGGGAGATGGAATCTTTAGGACACTCTCTCAGGCAGCCTGACTCTGAAGGGAAGGAGAGAGGTGGAGAGGAACTAGAGGAGATTGCTGCTGTTTTTAAGATGAGTCAGGCTTGGATGTATTTTACATGCTGAAGGATTAGAAGTTGAAGATACAGACAGGAGAGGGGATAATTGGTAGGGCAGGGCACTCGGTTGGGGGAAGGTATGGATAGGTGTTCCAGAAAAACTCTCAAACCATGGTTTTCCTCTGTTCTCAGACAACAACAGTTGTCATCAACACAGGAGAAGACTTCTGTGACCAAATTGCAGGGTGGGGGTGGGGGCAAGATTTTCCCCAAACACCAAGCAGCCATTTCCAGCTGGATGTCCACCAGTTTAATTCGCACATTATTTACCTGGACATAGCATCAGATCCCACAGGTTGAGGACTCAGTCCCCAAGTCTGAGAGCTTCCAGATCTCGGACATTAAGTTCAAGCCTCCAAAACTTCTGACCAGCCAGCTTCAAGTTGGGCTTCCTGTGACCCCTTCCTTGGGTTCCATTAATTTGCTAGAGCAGTTCACAGAACTCAGAGAAACACATTTACCAGTTTATTGTAAAGGATATCACAAAGGATATAGATAAAGAGTTGCATTGGGTGAGGCGTGGGGAAGGGGTGTGGAGCTTCCATGCCCTCCCTGGATGTACCACCCTTCAGGAGACTCCACATGTTCAGCTCTCCACAAGTTCTCTAAACCCAGCTCTCTTGGGTTTTTGTGGAAGCTTCATGACAGCAGCATTCCATCCTCCAGGGTGTGGGGAGGGACCCTAGTCAGAAAGGCTGGGGAAGATTCGAGTCCTGCCTTGGGGCAGGTGAAAGGAGGGCAGGGGAAGGACAGAGAGATTCTGTTTGCTGAGGCTTAACACACCCAACATTATAGTGAAAAGACTGGAACAAGGTCTGTGGAGGTTATGAGCCAGGAACTGTGGATAAACACAAACACACACACATACCCCCACACCCACACACCCCTCAATAGGAAAGGGCCAGGAACCGTGGATAAACACACACACACACACACACACACACCCCCCTCAATAGGAAAGGGTGGATCAAGAACAAAAATGAAGGCCTGAAGAAGGAAGTGAATTCACAAGGTGCCTACACTCAGATACTATAGAGACCTCAGCCTGAAATTGTACATCAAATGCGGAGGGGCTGTCAGGCCATGTTAGCCGCCAATTCCACATTCTCTGCTCTATCCTCTGCATCAGGCCACGTCACCAGAAAGCTGTGTCTTTGTTCTGGGTTCCTTTATCTCCCTCTAGTCATACCCTTCCTAGGTCTGGGAATTAATATTCTGTTTGTATTGAGGGTGGATATGAGGAACAGACACCTGTACCTTCTGTAAAACCATTTTGTAAGCTACCCTTTCAGTAGTTGACACAGGACAACCTGAAGATGGTGTAGATTCCTCTTAGGGTTTGATGATAGGAGGAAGCTTGTTTTATCAGGCAGGCTAATATGCTTTTCTTTTTTGCCCAGGCTGGAGTGCAGTGGCACAATCTCAACTCATTGCAACCTCTGCCTTCCAGGTTCAAGTGATTCTCATGCCTCAGCCTCCTGAGTAGCTGGGACTACAGGTGCATGCCACCACGCCCAACTAATTTTTTTTTTTTTTTTTTGTATTTTTAGTAGAGACAGGGTTTCACCATGTTGGCCAGGCTCTTGAACTCCTGACCTCAAGTGATCTGCCCACCTCAGCCTCCCAAAGTACTGGGATTACAGGCATGAGCCACCGTGCCTAGCCTGGCTAATAGCTTTATATTTAGATACAATGGGTTATGAAACTCAACATATTTCCAGTTTTGCCTTCAAGAAATCCAGGGTTAAAATGTTTTGCTGTTTACAGCATCCATCCTAGGCCTGAATTTTCTAGCAATGTTTTTCTGTCATGGTTTCCTGCTTTTCACCCTTTACTCCCCTTATGTGGGTTTAGTTGGGGTATATATAAATGAGTGATGGATCTCGGAACTTCTGCTCTTCAGTTTTGCTCCTAAAGACAACATAGGGTACTTTGTATGGGAGAAACAGATACTTAAAAAAATTATGTTAGAAACAGCATTGTGTTTAAAGGGCAGTGTGCTCAAGTGAGTGAATTTGATTAAGGATTGGAGTTCAGCTCTGCTGAAAGGGATTTAGGTGTCAACCTACGGGAGCCTGAGTCTGGTGGTTATGACGTCCAGGCCAGGGTCCTCGTGTGAATGTGATTAGAGCCTCTAACTCAGCTCCTTGTTTCCCGAGTCCTCCATTTCCAAACTGAAGCTGCTTTCAGAAGCTGTTTTATTTAGTCCTGCTTGTGTGAGTGAGTGAGTGCTTTGAGCTTATTCACATATCATCCTCAGGACCTGAACGCCTACAAGAAGCAAGGGATAGCATTGCTGACCAGAATGGGCGAGTCAGTCAAGCACGTCACTGGCGGCTACAAACTGAGGACTCGGCCGCTTGAGTTTGCCGCCATAGGTGACTACTTAGATACGTTTGCACTGAAACTGGGAACCATTGATCGAATAGCCCAGCGGATCATCAAAGAAGAAATAGGTGAGCTGTCTGTTGAGGTCTTGATTATGCCCTGCAGCCACATTGGCAGAAATGCCATTCATGTGTGCTACAGAGAATCAAACTGCAAAATGCTGGAGTGACAGAACTAGGCCATCTTTTGCTTATCAAAGAAATACAAGGAGGGTAGGAGTTAGGTGTGACTGGAATGTCACTTTGCACCCCGGACCCCGTCCTTTGTCCTGCCGTGTCAGCCTTGTGTTTGCTTTTCCCATGGCCAGCACTGCCACCTGATTCGTCAGGTGTTTCCTCTTTTATGCTCTCTTAACTTTAGCTTTAAAAGTGGAGACATAGACTCAACTGCCCTTCATCCATACAGAACAATAATTTAGTAAACAAACTTAGATACCTTTTCTGGCAGAAAGATGGTTCAAAAGGACAGCACGGGGACCTGTGTTTGCCAAAGTTATGACCCTGACAAATCTTCAGACTTGTAATTGACTCACCCACCCCACCATGGTTCATTTTAAACCCACTCCTGCATGGGGGAGTTGCCAGGGCCTGTATCGATCCTTCCTCATTTTGCCCCCACTTCCTTCCCACCCCTCTCGGGGCCACCTGCTTTGCCACATCTCAGAATGTTGGGATCTTTTATCTCCTTACATACATGTGGGGTGGACAGACGTGAACAGTGTAAATGATCGCACTGGCATGGGAAGCACGTTGAGAAGGATTCCCCAGCAGTTGCCATTCATCGGTCTCTAAGCCATGATGACTGCGTTCTGTTGTAACAATGGCAAGACTCCTGGTGACAAATGATGGGCCAGATTTTCTTTATGGGGGAAAAAAAATCAACATTTTTTTTTCTCATTTCTTATACTTGTTCCCTCTACTTGATCCACTGATGGTACCATGTGGGGCCCATAGGTTTTGGAGATAGCTTTGGATACCATCCACACGTAAGGATCATGCAGAGTAAATTCTGATGGCATCCAAGGGGCTGAGGTGACCACTGAGTGAGAGAGTGAGTCTGCTAGTGTAAGACCACATCTCTTGTATCAAAATGTTTCCTAAAATTCCATTGTTTATCCATTGTGACTGATTTTTTTTTTTTTTTTTTTGAGACGGAGTCTCGCTCTTTCGTCCAAGCTGGAGTACAGTGGCGCGATCTCAGCTCACTGCAAGCTCTGCCTCCTGGGTTCACGCCATTCTCCTGCCTCAGCCTCCCGAGTAGTTGGGACTACAGGCGCCCACTACCACGCCCAGCTAATTTTTTGTATTTTTAGTAGAGATGGGGTTTCACTGTGTTAGTCAGGATGGTCTCAATCTCCTGGCCTTGTGATCTGCCCTCCTTGGCCTCCCAAAGTGCTGGGATTACAGGTGTGAGCCACCATGCCTGGCCCCTGATTTTATTTTTTAACCTTTAAAAACATCTCCCTAAACCTATATGAAACTCTGTCTCCATTGCCTGTTAAAATACTGCTTCACACTATGGATAGACGAGTGGTTATTTTCTTTTTTTTGATGGAGTTTCGCTTTGTTGCCCAGGCTGGAGTACAGTGGAGCGATCTCGGCTCACTGAAAGCTCTGCCTCCTGGGTTCAAGCAATTCTCCTGCCTCAGGCTCCCGAGTAGTTGGGACTACAGGTTCCTGCCACCACGCCCAGCTAATTTTTTTGTATTTTTAGTAGAGACGGAGTTTCACTGTGTTAGCAGGATGGTCTCGATCTCCTGACCTTGTGATCCACCCACCTCGGCCTCCTAAAGTGCTGGGATTACAAGTATGAGCCACCGCCAGGCCGGTGAGTGGTTGTTTTCGAAGATGTTTGGTGGATGTGGCTGCTACTGCTTTTCCCCATAAAGCCCGTTATCCAGAGGCATGGCATTCCCATCACAGGATGGAATGGATTGACGTAACATGAGCTGTCAGAGGTTTTTAAGCAGTTGTGCTAGAAACAGTGTTGTGTTTAAAGGAGAGTGGGATCAGGTGAGTGAATGGCCAAAGAAACACATGTTCATGTAGAGAGCTCTTGGCTGTGGTGATTACTGAGTCAGTAATAGCAGCAGCTGCTACCCAGCCAGATTTTAATTGGTTTCTCTTCCCTGTTCAGAGTACCTTGTGGAGCTGAGAGAATACGGGCCTGTGTACTCCACATGGAGCACCTTGGAGGGTGAGCTGGCCGAACCCCTGGAGGGCGTGTCAGCTTGCATTGGGAACTGCTCTACAGCCTTAGAAGAGCTGACAGATGACATGACAGAAGACTTCCTACCTGTGCTCAGGGAATATATTTTATACTCTGACTCCATGAAGGTAAGCTGGCTTGCTTCTTGTGTATTTGCATGCTTTCTTTTTAAGAGCAATTATCAGAAAGTAATGGATTATTGCCTGTTTGCATGTGATATAAGTTTCCTTCTTCCTGGGTGGGCAGGATCAGACATGTGGACTGACATCATAGACATATAAATGGAACACATGGTGAACCAAGTATGTGAATTAAACAAAAAAAAAGTTTGGGAAGAAATTCGTACTAGTTTCTCTGAGAGTTCAAGAAGATATAATGTCTATGAAACAAGAACGAGGATGCCATGGAAAAGTAATAGGTAATTAGAGCTCTTGGAAGTTACAACATGATTGCTGAAATAAAACTGTGTGATCAAGTTGGAAGGTGAAATTGAAGAAATCTTAAAGTAAGACAAAACAAAAGTAGCTAGAAAATAGAACAAAAATGCAAAAGTACTGAAAATGCGAAAGAAAAGAGACATAGGGGATTAATCCCAAAGGTTCAGCATCTGACTGATAAGAGTTCCTGAGAGAATGGGGAAGACTGAGGGAAGGAAATTGTAATAGAAATAATACAAGAAAATCCCCCAAAGCTGAAGACATAATTTGTCCAATTAAAAGGACATAATTGCCCAGCAAAAGGATTGAAAAGATCACCAATCCAAAGCATATTATTGTTGAATTTTAGAACAAAAGTGATACGAATTTGAAAGCTTTTTAAAACAAAGGGAGGGGCAGATGATGTATAAAAGGAACAAGAGTGAGAATGGCTTTGGTCTAGCAGCGGTGAATGAGAAGAGGAACTATGAGGACAAAAAAAAATCTTTGGCCTCAAATTCTGTATGCAGAATCTGAATGGAGTGCAGGAGGAAATGCACCAGTGCCCACACTGGAAACTTCCCCAGGCTGCTCATAGACTGGTTGGAGAACATCGCTTCAGGAGACTCCAACGATGGGGCCACTGATTAGTGGAAAGGCCCAGTCTTTATGACCAATAGAAAAAGATACGTGGCTCAGTGTTGAACATTCCCACCTCTAAATAGCACCCTCCTACTTCTCAAAGGAGACCTCTGAATGATTAATCCGTCCTTGGGGCAGGTCTAGGGCATCCCATGAGGAAAGACCTGAATAGGGACTGACCTGAATTCCAGAGAGAAATCTGTCAGTCAACATTGGGTTGTAAAAATGTTAAACCAGAAAGATCGTAGATCCATGAAAACATTGTACAGCTTGAGAACAGGAATTAAAAAATAATCAACTAGTTATAAAAACAAATTATGATGGAAAACTTTAAGCACAGGCCAAAGCAGAGAGAATAGTGACGAACTGCCACATACCCATTCTCCTTGTTCCATCTTGTCCCATCAGGTGTGAAGGATTGATATGTACTGAACTGTGGACAGTGGAAAATGGAGCCTCTGGTGAATCCCATTTTCATGTGTGTGCTATAAAGTTACTAATAAAACACTTTCAAAGGCAGGATTGAATTTGGATCTCTCAGTGACCAGGGAAATGGTTTGAATTTCCTTATCTGTAAGTTGGAAATGATGGTGGTGACAGGATAAAGTCAGATGTGAGATCATTAGCCTGAGACCACTAGTTGGAAATTACTGGAACTGAAGCTGTAAACCAAAACTTCTGGCTGTGAATTTGCAGCTCATTCTCCTGTATCACATTGACTTTTGTTAAAAAAAATTGGGATATACACATTGAATTTTTGATCCTATGGCCAAAACAAGTATAGAAAGACATCCTGACTTTCTTAAAATGAACTAGAATATTTCACTTATCAAGCTAATGGTATCTGTGTTTTTTGTTTGTTTGTTTGTTTGTTTGAGATGGAGTCTCACTCTGTCGTCACCAGGCTGGAGTGCAGTGGCACGATCTTGGCTCACTGCAACCTCTGCCTCCTGGGTTCAAGTGATTCTCGTGCTTCAGCCTCCCGAGTAGCTGAGATTACAGGCACCCGCCACCACACCCAGCTAATTTTTGTATTTTTAGTAGTGACAGGGTTTCCCCATGTTGGCCACCCTTGATCTCCTGACCTCATGATCTGTCTGCCTTGGCCTTCCAAAGTGCTGGGATTACAGGCGTGAGCCACCGCGCCTGGCTGCTATCTTTTTTTTTTTTTTTGAGACGGAGTCTCACTCTGTCGCCCAGGCTGGAGTGCAGTGGCACGATCTGGGCTCACCGCAAGCTCTGCCTCCTGGGTTCACGCCATTCTCCTGCCTCAGCCTCCTGAGCAGCTGGGACCACAGGTGCCCCCCACCACGCCCGGCTAATTTTTTGTATTTTTTTAGTGTCATCCAGGATGGTCTCGATCTCCTGACCTCGTGATTCGCCCGCCTCGGCCTCCCAAAGTGCTGGGATTACAGGCGTGAGCCACTGCGCCCAGCCCTGGTATCTGTTCTTAAAAATAAGTTTTTACAATTCCTGGAGTGTCCCTGGATTTGTCTCTTATGTATACACACCCTTCATCAAATACTCTCTTAACCTTGCCAGATGAAAAATCCAATGCATACACAGCACTGGGATACTATAGCACAGATTACTCTGTTTTTGCCTGTGGCAAGTATGTTAGTACTTAGTATATATTTGTATTTGAAGCACAATTTAAAAATGTCATATAGCAAGGATTTATCTGGCATCTATAAAACATTATTACACTGGGAGACATAAGCTTGTGTAATTTAAGTTAGACATCAAAGAAACATTTGTTTGCTCTTTCTTTACCCCCCATGTGTGGGGCATATGTATTGAGTTTCTTGTTTACTGAGCCTGAAAAATCAGGTCAATCAGGCTGAGCGAATGGGATTAATTGTACACAGTCTTGTCTGGGGAAGGGCATGGAAAAGAGGAAGTGTGGACTGGCAGTCTCTGAAACCCAAGTTCTGTCCCCGATAGTAGCTGAGCTGAGTCCAATTAATAAGAAACAGGGCCACTGCTCCTCCACTTTTCACCAGGAAAATGTCTCTGCAGAGTGCCCTGGGCACGATAGGAGTGATTGGATGGCAAAGCAAAGACTATGTCTGGGATTATCGGGGTCTGTGTGGCTGGGAGTAAAGACACCAGGAGAATGATAGATGTCTTAAGTGGCTTCCCCACCTTTTCACATTGCTGCTCTGTAAGAATTTTTAAGTATATTTTCTTCCTCCGAGAGAGTCATATAGTTCCATTTCCAAAATGGCTTTCTGGTTTTTGAAACTTAAGTAGGACAGACTTTTCTGTGCAGTATGGAAACTAAGCATGGAGCAGAGGACTTGCCACAGGCCTGGCTGTGGCCCGTTCTTTATTTTTTGGAGATGGAGTCTTGCTCTGTCGCCCAGGCTAGAGTGCAGTGGCACGATCTTGGCTCACTGCAACCTCTACCTCCCGGGTTCAAGTGATTCTCCTGCCTCAGGCTCCCGAGTAGCTGGGATTACAGGTGCACACTACCATGCCGGGCTAATTTTTGTATTTTTAATAGACATGGGGTTTCACCACGTTGGCCAGGCTGGTCTCAAACTCCTGACCTCAAGTGATCTGTGTGCCCCGGCCTCCCAAAATGCTGGGATTACAGGTGTGAGCCCCCACATCAGGCCTGTGACCTGTTCTTCATCAGCTGCTGAATGGTCCTCAGAGCTGAGAAAGTCCTGGGTTGGTTTTGGTGAGGAGTTACTGGTCTGGTGAGGTTCTGTCAGTCTATCTTCATCATGGCCTTGAGGGAACCTAATGGTGAATGTTTGTCCTCATCATTTAGAGGTAGTGGCCTGTGCCTTAGGAATTTGAAATGGTGGAGGGCTGGTCCATCCCTAGATGGGAAAATGCCAGGGCTCATCAAAGTCCTGTCCTGATGGGGCTGTGGTTGGGGTTCCTCTCTGAGTTCAAAAGGGCCTTTAGGATCATCTTTCTCATTTGCTCATTGTTGACATGAAGAAACAGACGACCCTTGTGGGTAAATCTTTTCTCTGTTGCATGGCCACAGGACTATACTCGTTAGTGACCAATCAGCTTGTAGCTGTGTGTTTACTACTTGCCAAGAGGCAAACTAGGTGACTTTAGGCTTTTCAAGCCTGGCCTCCAACTGTATCTCTTTCAGGACAATTGTGGCTAGGTATGTTCTGTTCCCTTTGGAGGTAGAGAGCATAGAAAAATTGGGTCATTATCAAGGCACTAGGAACAAATGGAACAATGTGAGTTTAAGCAGTGAACAATGAGAACAGCTTATACTAGAAAGACGGTTGAAGGCATGTGTCACAAGGATATGTGTGCGGGGGGCAGGAAGGTACAAAAGGTTAGTTACCCTTAAGCCCAGACTCAAGTTAAATACCTCGCAGACATCCACAGGTGAGCCCTTATATAGGATTTCACATCCTATAAACTGTGTGTGTATAATGAAATTAGGGTAGTGATGGGCTGAAAGAGGCCCTCTTGAAGTCCTCACCACTTTTCTGGCAGTGCCTTTTGTGTATTAGCGTTGTCATGACCAGGCCAAATGTTGGAAAAGCTTTATTCCTGAAGGTTTGGGCAGGACTATCTTATTTCCCACACTGCCTTATCCATAGGAGATGGTCAGCAAGTATGTAATTGAATCGGACAATTTGGTAAATTTGCGACACTTACAAATATACAATGATTGCGCATTTTACATCTTATTTTTAAGAGGTTTATCTATGTCAATGCGCATGCTTATCTCAGGGGTCTTGGTAAATGACTGGGGTGGGGTGAGGGTCTGAAGTAAGAGTGGGTTGTAAGGGAAAGCCACATGGAAAAGTCTGTGGCTGGAGACTTGGAAGACATATGGGAGTGAGCTGCGCAAGGGTCAGAGGTTGGAGCATTTTAGGCAGAGAGGAGCAGCCAGTGCAAAGGTGCAAAAGCTGAGATGAGCTCAGAGTCTTTGCAGATCAGAAAGGCTGGTGAGTGGAGCCCGGTGAGCAAAGGAGTAAGTGGTAAGCGGTGAGGTCAAAGAGAGGTAGGAGCCTGGTCCTGCAGTAGCTTTTTTTTTTTTTTTTTTTTGAGACGGAGTCTCTGTTGCCCAGGCTGCGTGATCTCAGCTCACTGCAACCTCCACCTCCCGGTTCAAGCGATTCTCCTGCCTTAGCCTCCTGAGTAGCTGGATTACAGATGCGCACCACCATGCCCGTCTAATTTTTGTATTTTTAGTAGGGACGGGGTTTCACCATGTTGGTCAGGCTGGTCTCGAACTCCTGACCTCATGATCCACCCACCTCGGCCTCCCAAATGCAGTAGCATCTTAAAGACCATCTTAAAGGCTGGTAAGAGTCTGGACTTTATTCTAAGGACTAGAAGGGAAGCCATTTGGTTTTATGCAGGGGGATGACAGGATGTGATTTTTACTTTAAGAAGACAACTAGTACTACAGTATGGAGACTAGATTGTAGAGGATGAGAGTGGTGGTTGGGAAGGCTGTTGAGAAGGCTGTCATAGGGAGCCAAGGGCAGAAAACTAGGTGGTGGAGCCTGGACTGCAGTGGTAGAGACGTGGGTGGATTTGGGGTATATTTTGGATAATGGGCCAATGGCACTTGCTGTTGTAGTGATGCAAAATAAGAAAGGAATTGGGGTTTTTGGCTTTAGCAGCTGGGTGGATCGCAGTACTGTTTATTGGGACGGGGAGGGTCCAGGGAGGAACAGGTGGAGCAGTTGCGAGTCCACTATTTTGGGCATGTGGAATTCAGAATGCCTCTTAATCATTAAAGTGGAGATGTCATGGCAGTTGGTTATGAGTTAGTCTAGAGTAGGAATAGAAATTTGGGAGTCATTAGTGTATGAATGGTGTTTAAATCTCTGAGACCGATGGAGATCACATGAGGAGATGTGATTGAGGTGTGTAGATTGTGAAGGCCTGCGCCTGTGGCATGGTAATATTTATTGATCTATCACCTTAAGAGGAAAGAACAAGTAGCAAAGGAGCCCACGAAGGAAGGGTTGGTGTGGCAGGAGGGAAGAAGAGGATTGCCTCCACGAAGCCAAGATAAATGTTTTAAGAAAGGGCAAAATATATCTGTTGGATTTAATAATATGGACATCGTTGGTAATCAAGATTACAAGTGTGAAATGTGGATGCAGAAGTTTTGGTTTAAAGACAAAGTTTGTCTTCCAGTTGGAGATAACTTCGACAACATTCTGAAGTAGTCCTTTTCAAAAGCCAATTTAAATTGTCAGGCGGTTTCTTCAGCCTGCCCACCCCTTCCCCACAGGGCCACAAGGTGGCGCCGATGAGTCAAACTCCGGGAACGCAACCAGTTGGTGCTTTAGGTTGGCCATTTCCGGTGCCTTTCCAAAACTGAAATGAAGAGTTTTCTGGAAGATTGAGTTGTCAGGGAAAAAATGTCCCCTTTCCTGAACAAAAGAGATTATACAGAGTGGCTAGTTTCTTGCAGCTAAAATAATGTGAAGAAGCAGGATGTGAAATATACATGATTTCAAAGACTTTTAAAAAATAAGAAAAGTATTAAAATGAAAACTCTGAGATTCCCAGTAATGGCAGACTGAATACACATTTAAACTTCACCAAAATGACACTAAAAGGATTTTGAAAAAAGTCACAAGCCCACAGACAAGAGCAACAGGCAAGGAGGCAATAGCAGTACAATTTTGGGAATGGATTGAGAGTTGATAAGTACTTTAAATGACTCAAGCTGATTTTGAAACCGACTGTGGGGGAAAAAACTGAGAAGCCATCTGGTTTACACCGTGGAACCCTCCAAAAAGGTCAAGAATTGGCAGCACCACGCCCCTCTGGAACTGAGGTAGAGCTGAAGAGAAGAATAAATCTAGAGTCTGTTTAAGAATCCTAGCTTCTGATCCTCTCCTCCCTGCTCACACAGGGGCCACTTCCTTCTCCACTTTGGCAGAACTGAGGGTCGATTCTCCGGAGGGGGCCTTTCTGGAGCAAGAGACTCTAGGCACACTTGAGGGTGTTCAGTGAAAGATTAGTGAAGTTGAGACTCTTCTTCTGCTTGGCTCTCAGTCTTAGATCTTCCAGGCAAGGAGGAAAAGAGCCTTTTCTAGAAAATCTAGACGGGCCAAGAGAAGTGACCCACAGATACTCATATTGGCTGGCAATGGAGAACCAGGGTGGTCCCTCAGTGAAAGGACCCAGCCGAGTCTCCTATGGAGAATGTCAACATCCCTCTGTGTGCAGAAAGCTTTCAATCCATTTCCATGGAGTTTCCCTCTTGGATGAGTGGACAGACAAGGGTCACCAGATATGTAAGGGAAGATTTGAATATGAATATCAGAAGTAAAAACAAAGAAGAAAAAGCCTATTGAATGAAACACTGATGGGGAAGAAAATTTCCAGAAAAAAAATGTTAATATTTTCCAAAAGAGAAGATATCACAGCCATAAAACAGTAATTTTTAAAAATTCAGAGAACAAAGAGCTCTTGGAAATTAAAACCATAATAGGAATAAAAAAATTAATAGAAGAGTTAGAAGAAAAAGTTAAGAAAGTCACATATGAAAAGAAACCGAAAGAGAATTGGAGAAAAAAATATGAAAATTAGAGGATTAGACCATCTGAATAACAAGTGTGCAGGCAGAGAAACAGAGAAGTGGGAAGCATCAAAGAAGCCATTCAAGGAAAGAGACCAGAAGGGAAGAAATAATGTATCACTGATTGTGTCTGTGTGATGAGATTATGTATGACTTCTCCCCCTCCTTTAAATTTTCCAAATTTTGTGTACAATTATCTTTTAAAATGAGGGGATAATGTGTGGTTTCAGTATTACCAACATTGCCCCAGGACATCTAACTCGCAGGTGGTCCTGGTTTCCATAGAATGAATATGTAAAAGGAGCATGTTGAAAGGGGTAACCTGAACTCAGTCATTTAACCAGAGCTAGTGATATCACCAGGACCAAATCAGACTCATTTTCCTGCCTGCAGGAAAGTGCCCTTCTAGAGGGCTGCCCTAAGCCACAGGGCTATGTGGGTATTTTATTTTTATTCTCATTTGTTCTTTATTACTGAACTCCCATTACTCTACATGAATTCCACTTGGGTCTTGGGTCATCAGCTCTGACCTACAGGAATATGAACCATCCCATCCTGCAGTTCTCTGTGGGGGGCTGAGCTGTTCCTGCTGCTTTGGTATCCTCTTCCAGCCCTGCATCCTAGTGCCCCTCTTCCACAAAGTTCTGAAGCTGAAAAACTTGGTGGGCTTGAAGAGGCTTTTTGGTAGCTGCTGACCTTTGGGGCTGGGGCTCTTTTTCTGCCTTTCCCCCTCCCATAGTTTGTGAGCCCACAGCCTTGGCAGGGTCAGACATGTGCATGAGTCTGAGGATGGGGAAAGGAGGCTGTGCTTTCCCGTAGATACCACTGTGGTCTTTCTTGGGACAAATCCAGTGCAGATGTTGAAAGCCAAACCACAGGATGCATCTGTCATCCAACTCTTCCAAACATTCTGTCATTGTAGATAAAGGCTGTTTGATTAGTATTTCATGGATGACATAACTATAGACCTCTTAATGACTGTTATTAATTTGTTACATTTGGATGACAGATATTATGTTTCTATTGTTTAGCCTTTTTATTATAGAAAAATTCAAACATATCACAAAATAGAATGATAACAATAAACCCACATGTATCCCAGCCGTCCCGCGCATATCCCAGCCGTCCCGCACGTATCCCAGCCAGCATCAGCAGTTGCCCACTCATGACTCATCTGGTTCTGTCTCTGTCTCATGCTGCTCCCAACTCCCACCCTGTGGTTTAATTTTACACAAATCCTGGAATCATATTATTTCATACAGAAACATTTAGTACCTATCTCTAAAATACAAGCATTCTTTTTTTTTTTTTTTAAAAAAGGACTACCTAATTATGTTTAAATATCCAGTGTTCAAATTTCCCCAGTTTGTCTCAGACACTTTGTTTCTTTTTCCAAATTGAGATCCAAACAGGATCTATACATTGATTGGTATGTTTCTTAAATATTAAAAAATCCTGCTTTGTCCACTTATTTTTCCTTGTAATTTATTTGTTAAAGAGTCATTTGTCTTCTCTTCATTGGAAAAGAGAGATAGTAAAGTTCCAGATTATTAGGACCACTTGAAATTGCAACAAAATGTTCAAATGTTTTAAAAAATAAGTGTCCGAGAGGAATTTATTCCATGTCTGTAATTAAAAATCATCTTGTGAGCGTGAGGCCCTCCTTGGGCACCCTATGTACGATTTTGACTTCCCCAAACCCTTGGTACTTACCTTCCATTCCTGTTTTATTTTTCCTCCTAATGCCTAGAGCTACCTACTATATATTTTACTTGCTTCTTGTCTGCCTCCCCTCTAGAATGTAAGCTCCACATGGTTTTGTGATTTGTTCTCTGCTGTATCCCCATCCCTGGCTAGATGAATGAAGATGTATGAAGGCGAGGCAGAAGCAGGGTGGGGATGGATGTGTAGAGGAGGGCAGGTGGCGCCAGGCGTGAGGAGGAAAGTCTCACTGTGCCCTTCGCCTTTTTGATGTGTTGTATCCATGGGATGCAGATCCCTATAAAGTTCCGTGAGAAGTTCAGATGATGACTCTCTTCTGCTTGTCACTCATTGATGGAGGGGCCTCTCTGCAGACACTGGCTTGGTCTCTTGGCCTCTTTACCCCACTGCTGGCTCAGGCCTCATCTCACAGCCATAGGCTTGTTTGACCAATTTTATCAGTAGAGACTGGGCTGGGGGCCCATCCTCGCAGAACATCACCAACAGCGTGCAAAGGTGTCCCAATGAGGGTGGTGGTCGTCAGCAATTTGTCTTGATTCAGAACACGTTGCCCAACCTTTATTTAGCGTGGTTGGATTATGGGCCAGCTGTGAAGCCACATGCTGGAAGGCAGCAGGAACAGCCTGAATGAGCCACTGCTGTGCCATGAGCCAGGTGTGGCCTTGAACAGGGCCCACCACCGTCCCTTAGTCTCCGCATCTGTAGAATAGGAATGATGTGCGTTCACTCTGCAGGGTTACTGGGAGCCTTTTGTGCTGTCCAGCGATGCAGTGCTGTTAGGGCGGATCCTACAGTCAGCCTGTGCGAGAGGGCAGCATTCTGGCCACACCGGATAACACTGAGAGACAGAGACCCTGCCTCTCCTGTGGGCCAGGGCAGGCCCAGACTAACTGGAGGGAGGGATATGGCTGGATCTGCAGGCTCCCTCGTCTGTTTTGGGCATGGGGAGAGGAGATGCTTTTGCACTGTTGTAGCTGAGTGGGGTTGATGCATTTCCTCCCTACCTCTCACAGTCCCAGGGGTCTTGCAACCCCAGCAGTGCCCCCAGGAGCCCCCACACTGTGCTGGCGTTGTTCCAGGGCATTGTCTTACAGCTTTAGTTAGGAGGCTCTTGCCACACTGACAGAGTGTGTGTCACTGGGACAACTCATGCTCCTTCCTAGAAGTGCTATCTGGATATGTGGTTTTTTTCCAGCAAGATGCTAGGCATCCTGTGGAGGGAAGTGCACACCAGTGATAAGCATCCCGCGTGGCCCCCACCCTGCTGTTCCGTTGCACCTTTTGGGGAACCACATTTGCACGTCCATGGAGAAGAGGATTTTTACTACTGCTGGTACCAGACCCATAGATTTAGATTATTTTCTGGGCTATATGAAGTCCACAAAGGACTCTTTGTTACTTTATAGATTTATGTCATCCAGTATGGTAGCCACTAGCCATATGTGGCTATTTAAGTTTAAATTCAAATGAGTAACATTAAATAAAAATGTAAATCCATTTCCCCAGTCCTGCTGGCTTTGTTTCACGTGCTCAGTAGGCACGTGGAGGCAGTGGCTCCTGGATTAGTGCAGATTATAAAACGTTTCCATTATAGCAGAAAGTTCCATTGAACAGCACTGTAAATATTCCTACTCAAAGATGAATGAGTGTGGGGAGGGAATGTCAGGGCACTTAGGAGACAGCTGAGTGGCAATTGACGAAAAATTATTGCGATTTTAACCTCATTTTCATTTCATGATAAAACACTTCTCAAAGCAAACTTTTCAAAGGAAGAATTGAGGTTCCCAGTTTTGACACATTCCATTAGAAGGCTGAACCCACAGCACTCTCAACTCTTCAGTTGCCTGTCACCTTTTAGCACAGGCAGGGATATGGGGTGCCTGTGCTTAGCCAAGGAGTGATTCCTTCCTGCCTTGACTCCACACTCTGCTGGAAGGTCCCCTATGGGGAAAGTGCATGATTAGAAACTTTCATAGCAATTTCTTTCTTTTGAGTTAGTGGAAAAGAAAGGTCTCATCACTCTTGGTTTGCCACTTGTGGTTCTACTAAAGGAAGAAAAAAGAAACCCGTTGATGAAACAGATACCTTTCTAGAAGGTCTACTGCAAGCTTTTCTATTTTGCTTGGTAGGTTCATAGCAGCAGAGCTCAGACTAAATGAGGGGAGCCCCAGGCACAGATTTACGGGGGCATTCACTCTCAGGTGCCAACCTTGTACTCACATGGGCCAAAGAGGGAGTGTCTCCTTACCTTTTGCACCCCGGGTGCCTGGCTTGCCTCACTCCTGTCCCATCCAGGGCTGGCTCTCTTGGGGCCCATTGAGCCTTCACTCTGGTGGGCTGGCTGCATGGTTCTAGGAATTCTGGACTTGCACAGGTATAGCCCCTTTAGCACATACAGGTGCATACTGTGTCTGAGCCTGTGTCACACTGAACCCCTCAGGTAGGGAGTGCATCTCTCTGCTGTTTCTATACCTGGATCAGAGTAGAGGACTAGTAAGTGGCTAATGAATGAATCAATGAACACATCAGTCCACTAGGGGTCCACTCAGTGAATTAAAGAGTGAAGAGTTCTCTTAGACTTTTCCTTTAAGATTTCAGAGAACATCCAGTGTTGTAGCCTGCAAAGCTCCACATTTCTGCACAGCTGGCCTCTGGCTGCACACAGTGACGCGGAGAGTCCTCCCAGCAGTGTGACAATGGATGGGTGCTGTTTCCTCCACTTGCCTTTCCCTAGAATTTCTTTCCTTTCAGCATCAGGTTTTAGTTACTTTACTAGAAACTCCAGCATCAGGAGTGGTTCTCCTCTCTTCCCTCCTTTCTCCTGCTTCCTCCAGAGTTTCTGCCATGGCCAGACTGTCCTAGGAGCACATGGCTGGGCCTGGGATAGGCCTTGATTTGGGGAGGCGTGGGGGAAAAGAAGCAATTGCCTGGGGGTGGGAGGCCCCTTTGTGGACTCAGTGTTACATGCTTCTCTCCTCTGCCTCCCACAGAGTGTATTGAAGAAGAGGGACCAAGTTCAAGCAGAGTACGAAGCCAAACTGGAAGCTGTGGCTCTGCGGAAGGAAGACCGCCCCAAGGTCAGGGAAGCCACCTGGGAAGGGCTGCAAAGCTGTAGTCTCCCTGCTGGTGCTAAGTAAATTCTCGTCTCTAGATCTGTATGACTAAGAGTGGTCAGTGCCAGCTGGCTACGTTGATGATGTTGTCCTTTTTCACTCCCTTTTCTGTCCTGTTTCTGTGAGTTTCTAGTGTTCACTTGGGATTGAGTTTTCCACTGTTTCCTGGGCCTAATTTTTTTTTTTTTTTTTAAAGCCTTACAGCTCTGCCATTCACCGGCAGTTCCTTGCTCCATAAAATGGCATTGCAGAGAGGAGGAAAGAAGAGCCTAGATCAGTGCTTTCAAAGTATGGTTCATAGGCCCACAAACTGTACAATCCATGATGAGGAAAGTATAGAAGCACTTGGAAACTTCTATAGGAATTTGATGTTGCTGCAGAACCAGTTGAACACATTGTGTTGAACACTCAAGGCGAGCCTGTTAAACTCGCATGAGGAGTTGCGTGTGGAGCAAGCTGCATGCTGGTTCTGCACGGCAGGACTACAGCTTGGTCAAATTCGGGGAAAAAGCCAACAAAAAGTGGCCCTTTACTCCACAGAGTTTGAGCAGCACTAATCTTGCTTGTCTAGGATGCCTTCTGGCTCCAGTGTTTGTAACTGCTTGGTAGGTTCACCTCGCCTGCTGCCTAGACAGAGCTGATTTATCAGGACAAGGGAATTGTAATGGAGAAAGTAATTCGTGCAGAACCAGCTTACAGGATACTGGAGTTTTACTGTTATTCAAATCATTCTCCCTGAGCATTTGGGGGTCAGAGTTTTTAAAGATAATTTGGTGGGTAGGGGCTTAGGAAGTGAGGAGTGCTGATTGGTTAGGTAGGAGATGGAATCATAGAGGGTGGAAGTGAGGTTTTCTTGCTGTGTCTTCTGCTCCTGGGTGGGATTGCAGAATTGGTTGAGCCGGATTACCACCTTTTTACATTTGTGGGCTAAATGCAAACTTCTAAAATATATACAAACAAATCATCCTTTGTCATCCCTTTAAATCCCTTTGTTGAAAGGAAACTTTTAAAATATACACAAATAAATCATCCTATGTCATCCCTTTAAGTGAGACCGAGACATGGCTCAGCAAATGGCACCATGTTCCAGAATATCACAGGCCAGCTCAGAACTTGTCAGTGGGGCTGCCCATAGGCAGGCCTCCTCTTACTGGGGAGGTTGAGGTGGGAGGATCCCTTGAGGCCAGGAGTTAGAGGCTGCAGTGTGTTATGAGTGCACCTGTGAATGGCCACTACACCCCAGCCTGGGCAGCACAGGGAGACCCTATCTTAAAAAAAAAAAGGTTTTGGATTTTGGGGCATTTTGGGTTTTCAGATTGGGGACGCCCAACCTGTGTAACAATGATTTACAAGGTATTTACATTGTATTAGGTATTATAAGTAATCTAGAGATGATTTAAAGTATACAGGAGGCTGTGCATCAGTTATATGCAAACACTACATGATTTTATGTAAGGGACTTGAACATTCACAGATTTTGATATCTCAGAAGTCCTGGAACCGATCCCCACCCCACCCCACCAGATAGCAAGGCGACAACTGTGTGTGTGTATATGTGCATGTATGTGTAAAATCTCATTGATTCCATACCACAACCATGAGGTTTAGGTACCATTATTATCCCCATTTGAGAGATGAGCAAACCAAGGCCCACTGTCACACAGCTAGCACTGGTAGAGCTAGGATGGTACCCTGCAGTTTGACTTTTTTTGCCACCTACCATTCCATCACTCTGCCTCTTTTTGGTTTGTAAGTGGAAGGTGTATTTGTTTTCAAAGAGAGGGGTGAGAGTGAGGAACGTTAGTAAGATAATAGCAGGGACCTGCATTTCAGGGAAATGGTTTGACATCAGAGCTGCTGGGATTTTCCTCCTTTGCCGTGGTTCCTGCTGCCGCCGCCATGCCAAAACATACCTGGAAAGGAACCAGCTTTGGAATTTGAAACCCACACCTCAGAAATGACACACCTTGGCTTTGTGTAGTGTCTTTAATGTTAATTGCATCACAGGATCACTGCAGTGGTCATCTGAGGCCCAGGGGGAAGGCATTGTTCTTTCCCCGTTTCATGGGTGAAGAAATGAGGCACAAAGGAGCTGGACACATTGCCCAGCCTCTTTGATGCCGAGTGGCCCTCCATCCTGTGCATGTTTGTTGTGTTGATTCCAGCATCACCCCTAGTGATCTACACCAGAGCGTAAAGGATGCATGTATCTATGCAAAGGCAGATGATGAGGACTGGAACTGTGGTCACTGGCCCAGCATATGCAGCTGGCACCCTCCCTCTAGTTCCTCCTGCCACAGGCTGTCAGCCTTCTTCCATCCTGTGTTCTGTCACAAGGGAGGCGACAACAGAAATGCAGAGCCATGTGCACATAGCTGCCCTCTGCCTGCCTATGGCCGGCCCCACTGATGAGTTCTGAGCTGGCCTGTGATATTCTGCAACATGGTGCCATCTGCTGAAGCCATGTCTCGGTCTCATTTAAAGGGATGACATAGGATGATTTATTTGTGTATATTTTAAAAGTTTCCTTTCAACAAAGGGATTTAAAGGGATGACATAGGATGATTTGTTTGTATATATTTTGAAAGTTTGCATTTAGCCCACAAATGTAAAGATAGAAGTCATTCACAGAAAAACAAATAACTGCATGATCTCACTTATATGTGGAATCTAACAAAGTTGAAGTCATAGAAACAGAGAGTAGAACGGTGGTTGCCAGGACTCAGGATGGGGAAATCGTGGTCAAAAGGTACAAACTTTCAGTTATAAGGTGAACAAAATCCTGGGGATTCCATGCATGATGTGGAATGTCTTCATTAATTTGATTGTGATCATCACTACACAGTGTGTACATGTATCAAATCATCACGTCATACGCCTGGAATGTATGTAATTTTATGTGTTAGTTAAATATTTAAGGAAAAATAGAAGTCACTTTTTCTGGCTAGGGAGGGAAGGAGAACCAACAAGTTCTGCCGCTGGCCTAGTTTGGAAACCGAGGATCCTGCATTTTAAAGACGTCATGTATGTAGTTCTGTAAATAGCATCTGTACAAGCTCAGCACTGAATACGAGCTTTCTCAGAGGCTGATGCTGTCATTTAATATGTTCAGCCCTATACAGGACACATTCCAAAGCCAGGAGCTGAAGGTTCAGAATAATAGGCTGAGTTAACTCTTAACTGTGCCTGGCTTGCTGGCTGCTGGAAACACACACCAGGCTTGGAGCAGTCTCGAGCAGAGGGAGACTCTGGTTTTGGCGCCCTCAGACCCCCACAGCTGCCTGCCAGGGCTCCTGGCTCACATTCCTATGGGTCTGGGTGATTCCCGTCCACTGCCCGTGCTGTGGAAATCTTTGGCTGCTGCTGTTCTCCGCCTTCCTGGACACAACTTACCCACATGGCTCATCCTCTTGGCCACAGGAATTCTTACCAGAGGCGAAGGGTTCCCCGCAGTCCATGAAAATGACTAGTCAGTCCTGAACACACATCTGCGTTCTCTTAGCACACCGTGGCCAGGCCATCTTCACCTTCCCTCTTCCTGGTGGGATGTTGAGCCATGCCACATTCACTTTGCTGCTTATTTAGCAATTGTGATTTTTAAAGACAAAATAGACTGTCCTGGTGGTGTGCCAGTGAATGTAATGTAACAGTGGCAGCAGCAGAAATCCTTTGCTGCCTTTGAGTCTGGGGCAGCAGCTGCGTTGGTGGGCAGAGGAGGGTGCAGTTGGCAGCCTGTCCAAGTCCAGCATGATTCGAGCACAGGATTTAGAATGGGATGGCCCTGGGTTCAAAGCCCAGCTGTGCCCTAGCTTGCACTGATTTGCTCCTCAGCCTTTGTGGGCCTCAGTTGCCTCACACACATGATTGTTGTGGTGCCATAAAGTGCTCGGCATAGTGTCTGACGTAGTGACAGATGCTCCGTTGGAGGAGTCTCCCGTGTCCACACTGGCTGCAGTAGGAATGTGGGCGGAGAACTTTGTTTTCTGGGTTTGCTGTCACATATTTTAAGAAGTCCCTTTTCTGACCACAGTGTTTTAGACATTGATTCCTGTGTCCTCAAGCTTCCCCTGCCTCCCTAGCCCTCCACACACCTGTCCTCCCCGACAGCCCATCAGGAGGTTTGGTGGATGCCAAGGAAATGAGCAACTTAAGCTTTTGCTGTGCTTTGCCTGATGTGGTTGTGAGCTCATGAAGCCAGAGCTGCTGTTGATGACATTTTTTTTAAAAAAAGCCAGGGAATTCGGAAGTGGGTTAGGGCTGAGTCTATCCCAGAGCCTCGGCCAGGTCTTTTGGGAACTGATGGTGGGAGTGAGGTAGCTCAGGGGACTGTCGCAGGAGTGCCAGGGAGGAGAGGGCCCCTGGTATGGGCATGGTCAGCAGAAGATCCGAGGGAGTCTGGGGGCTTACCTCGTTATCAGGTGAAACCTTGAAAAACTTGCACCGAATAAGGAGGGAAAATTGATTTCTGTGGAGTCATGGAGTGGCATCAAAATCGGATCACTTTTTTGTAACCCAGGGGAAGGAAGTGGCCTCATGTGTCTCCACAACCTTCCCTGTGAATTTCAAAGTGGGGTGATCCTCTTAGGGGAGTCCTAGGACGTCTTGTGGGGAAAGAGCAGGTGCTGAGGGCAGAGGATGCGGAGGCCTCTGGAGCTGGGGAAGAATGGTGGTGTCCTAGAATGCAAAGTTTTGCATTGTGGTTGCGCTGAGGCTGGAGAAAGCTCAGCAGACACTGAGGTGGTGATTCCCAGGCAGATGGAGCTTTGGACTCTGGAGACTTGGCCTTCTCCATGTTAATTGTGAGGTTGGAGAAGCGACATGCACTTACTTAGTAGGGGCTGGCTGCCTTCTGCTGGACCTGTTGGGCCATAGCCTGGTGTACACCTTAGAATCTAACCCGCCATGGAAGGTGGGGGGCATCAGAGCTCTTACAGAAGATAAGGAGAAGCTGAGGAATTGCATTTTAAATGGCACCGGGAGCATCCGCACCCTCGAATGACAGTGAGGGTAACAGAGAGGGAGCTCTTGCCTTTTCCTGTCTTCCACTTCGGACTCTTTTCAGTGCTAATACACTCGGTATAACTAGCTCCAAAAAGAACAAAGAAGGGATGCCAGGGAGAAGGCTTCATAGAATTCCTAGTTATCTTCAAAAGGTAAATAAAAAAAAGCAGGGTGCTGTTTTAGGCCCTGACCCACGGGTAGCCTCATCCTGGGTGGGTGCCAGCTGAAGAAGTTTAAATGGGTGGTGTCAGAGTGCAGATGAGGAGAGATGGGCCATGTGGAGGGGACCTGGGGTGTCGGTGTGGGTAGGGGGCCAGCATGTGGTGTGTGGGGGGGTGGGTGTGTGGTGTGTGTATGGGGAGGGCACGTGGCATGTAGGGAGGGTGTGTGGCGTGTAGGGAGGGCACGTGGCATGTAGGGAGGGCGTGTGGTGTGTGTGGGGTATGTGGTGTGTGGGGGTGGGTGTGGTGTTTTGGGGGAGCGTGGGTGTGGAGGGGAGTGGGGCGTTGGTGTGGGAAGAGCAGGTGTGTCGTGTGGAGGTGACTGGGATGGAAAGGTGCCCAGAGCTGTTCCCCCTCTGGTTGAGAGAAGAGCAGAGGGAAAGTGGAAATTGGGCTCTCTGGACAAACCTCTTGAAGGCTGTAGACCTTGGACAGCTCTTAGAACCACCAGGATAGTGAATGTTCTAGAATGGGAAAGACGTGGTGGGTAGTGAAGTGAGAATCCCAGTTGTAAACTGGCAGCAGGGAGACTTCTACATATGGAGCTTCTGCAGACCAGAGAATGGGGCCTGGTGTCTGTTGTTTCCAGATCCTTCTGGCAAGTGAGGACCCTCACCGTGGGGCAGAAGACCAGGTGCCTCCAGCCAAAGCAGGCAGAGCTCCCCCATCCCCTCAGCTGACTTAAGTCCCACCGCAGCCACCCTCTGCCAGTGTGGTGGTTCCCATGTGACAGATGGGGGCCTGGGGTCAGAGGAAGCATGGAACTTAAGTGCCAAAGTCAACAAATGGTGGAGCCGGTATGGGGTCCAGGTGCACCTGGCTCCAAAGCTGACGCCTTTCCCCAGGGCGCGGGCCCCAGCAGCTGTGCACCCTGAGGGGGCGCCCTGCCTTTCCCTAGGCAGGCACGGAGAGTGTGTGTGGCCTTCCCTCGGTCTTCACTCTTGTGTCATTGCGCAGGCAAGCTCGAGGATCTCTTGCTGTCAGCTTCTCTGCTCCTCATCTCATGCCCTCGCCTCTCCCTCCCTCACTCCCCACTGACCATTCTCTGAAGTTTGTTTTTATCTATTATTAAAAAAGCATTCACTCAGAGAGCCACTGACTTTCTGTTTGCCCAATTCCATGGCCTCTTTTCAAACTTGACCCTGTGTCAGTGTTTTCTTACCTGTTTTCACCTCACAGCTCAAATAGACACTGAAAACGCAGTTACTGGAAGCTGGACGTGACCAGCCTGGGGGCTCTGGCTTCCCAGAGGGCAGAGGACCAATCTCTCTGCCACTCACACATTGCTAGTTAGGGAGCCCTGTCCCCTGCTCACTCAGCAGTGTGTGGCTGTCACTGGTCCTGGAGCCTGTCCTACAGCAGCCACGAGCTCCCCTCTTCTCCACACTTTGGGATTATATCTGTCTTGTGTAGTCTTTGGAGATTTTCCTAACCTGCTATCATCATGAGAGCAGATAATGTGACATCTCCAACCCAGCTCCAAGAAGGAGACTTAGGTTGAGATTTCTGTTCTAGGGCCTGGAAATGCGTGGCACATGGAAGGAGCTCAGTAATGCATGCATGCATCCATCCATCCATCCATTTATGTGTTTATTTACGAGACCGAGTCTTGCTCTGTTGCCAGGCTGGAGTGCAGTGGTTCAATCTCGGTTCACTGAGTAATGCATTTTTAAATGAATTTTGAGTGAATTTAAGTTACTGTCCCGTTCCCCAGCACACAGAAATGCACAGTCCCATCCACGTGACTCTTCTGTCATTGCACTAACAACCTGTATTCTGTAATGGAAATTCTCATGAGAGATTGGGAACCAATGTGGAAAATACAATTTTGTCCCCTCTATATAAATTTTTATCTTTTGAGATCTTATCTGGTGATATTTTTGTTTGGTGTCATGATAAGCAACACCCAACCATTAGCAGTGCTGTGCCATGTCAACATCCTTCAGATGCATGGTAGCACAACCGTAACAATACCTCAGTCACGAAAATTAAAACATTGAGATAAGAGGAAATGCTGAGGGTGGTGGCCCACACCTGTTATTATCTCAGCACTCTGGGAGGCCAAGATGGGAAGATCGCTTGAGCTCAGGAGTTCGAGACCAGCCTGGGCAAGGTAGCAAGACCTCGCCTCTACTCCAGATAAAAATATTAGCTGGGTGTGATGGTGTGCATCTGTAGTTACAGCTACTCGGGAGGCTGAGGCAGGAAGATCGCTTGAGCTTGGGAGATTGAGGCTACAGTGAGCTGTGATTGCGCCACTGCACTCCATCCCGGGCAACAGAGCAAGACCTGTCTCAAAAATAAATAAAATAAAAAATAAAAAGAATGCTTAGTGTTACTGGTCAGTGAATTGATAGTTACAAAGACACTATCCAAAAAGAATCAAAGGTGAGAAGAATACACGCCTGAGTGTGAGTTGCCAGCACTCCCCTTCTTCAAGTTGGGGAACTTCACAAGCTGGTCACAGACAGCTCACCCCAGTTCCTCTTATTTTCTTATTTTTAATCCTTCCGTCCTCTTCTAACTCCTGCCACCCCTGGGCTTCTCTGGCTCTGTTCTCTCTGATTCACCACCTCCTCCTTCTGTGCCCGCCTTTCCGCCTTTCTGAGTGACTTTTGCTGAGTCCTTTATTAACCCTACACATGCTGGCTTCTCTGTGAGTTCAAACCTTGGGCACTGCCTCCCTCAGCCCCACGTTTCCCTCCATATATTTAAAAAAGATTATATTGTGGTAAAATATACAGAATATAAAATTTGCCATCTTAACCATTTAAAAGTGTACAGCTTAGTCGTGTTAAGCACATTTACATTGTTGTGCAATTGATATCTGGAACTCTTTTCATCTTGCAGAACTGAAACTCTGACCCATTAAACAACTCTCCATTCCCCCTCCTGCCGGCCTCTAGAAACCCATGTTCTGCTTTCTGTCTCTATGACTTTGACCATTCTAGATACCTCATATCTAGAAGAATATAATATTTGTCCTGTAACTGGCTTATTTCACTCAGTGTAATGTCCTTGGTTTATCCATGTTGTAACGTGTTAGAATTCCCTTCCTTTTTGAGGCTGAATAATATCCCATATATATGGGACATACACACACATACATACATACACATACATATACATACCACATTTTGTTTATCAGTGGACATGTGTTGCTTTCATCTTTGGGCTACTGTGAATAATGCTGCTATAAACGTGTGTACAAGTATCTCTGAGACCCTGCTTTCAATTTCTTTGGATATATACTCAGAAGTGGAATCCAGCAGGATCATATGGTAGTTCTATTTTAAAATTTTTGAGGAATCTCCATACTGTTTTCCATAGCGGCTATACTATTTTACAATCCACCAACAATGAACAAGGGTTCTAGTTTCCCCATGTTCTTACTGACATTTATTTTTTTGAGACAGAGTCTTGCTCTGTCGCCCAGGCTAGAGTGCAGTGGCGTGATCTTGGCTCACTGCAATCTCCACCTCCCGGAGACCAGCCAGGCTGGTCTCGAACTCCTGACCTCAGGTGATCCGCTTGCCTTGGCCTCCCGAAGTGCTGGGATTACAGGTGTGAGCCGCTGCACCTGGCCTATTTTCTGTTTTTGTTATTTTTTTGATAGTAGCCATCCTGATGAGTGTGAGGTGCTATCTCATTGTGGCTTTGATTAGCATTTCAGTAGTAATTATGATGTTGAGCGTCTTTTGTCCTTGTTGACTGTTTATCGTCTTTATTTTTATTTTTTTGAGATGGAGTCTCGCTCTGTCGCCAGGCTGGAGTGTAGTGGCATGATCTTGGCTCACTGCAACCTCCGCCTCCCTGGATCAAGCAATTCTCCTGCCTCAGCCTCCTAAGTAGTTGGGACTACAGGAGCACACCACCATGCCCAGCTAATTTTACTGTATTTTTAGTAGAGACAGGGTTTCACCATATTGGCCAGGGTGGTCTCGATCTCTTGACCTTGTGATCTGCCCGCCTTGGCCTCCCAAAGTGCTAGGATTACAGGCGTGAGCCACTGCGTCCAGCTGACTGTTTATCTTCTTTGCAGATATGTTTAAGTCTTTTGCTCATTTTTAAATTTGGTTGTGTATTCTTTTCCCAAAGCCTTTATAAAAGAGCTGTGTTTGGTTTTCTTGTTATCTCACCCCGTTTTGTGGAGGGAGGCGTCACTCTTCCCCTGGCTGCAACTCCCTCCTTTCTCTGATCTGTGGACCTGTCCTTCATTCTGAGCCTTTGGTGGCATTAGTGCCACCCTAGTCATTCAGACTAGAAACTTCAGGCTTCTCTCTGACTCCTTGTATTTTATTTCTCATGGGCAGCCAGTTGCCAAATCTGTCAGTTCTGTCTCCACCAGGTTGGTTTACTCCATCCTCTCCCTTCTGGTGTTAGAGCCACAACCCCAGTTCCAGGATGCCCAGTGCAATCTCATGCTAATATGTAGTTTAGAGATGATTCATCTCTGTTGTCTAATGAAATCTCAGGGTGGAGTAGCATTGGCAAAGGGTGGCGTAATGTTTGGGAGAACATATAATAATATAGTTTGTATTTGGAAGATGAAAACCTGTTTTATAACACATGGAATAAAGCTTGAGGAGCTGTGCAAGGGATAGATTATCTTTTGTGAACAGCAAATTATAATATTGATACTGATATGTGCTAACAAATGTTTATTGAACACTTACTATATGCCAGGCACAAGTGTGTCACAGGTGTGCAATGACTATCTGGAACCAGTGTTGCAGGCGTAAGAAGAATTTACCAAGACAATTATAGGTAAAGAAAAACAGATTTATTAGAGAAAGTAGGAAAATACATTGCAAGGGTGCAATAGGCAGATCAGCAAGAAGGGAGCTGACTGCCAGGAAACAAAGGCTTGCTGGGGATTTCATAGAATGGTGCTTGTGCTGTGTAATGAAGAGGGCTTCGTGCAGTGCTGATAACTCCAAGGTTGCAGTGAGCAAACTTGCATTTTTCTATTAACTGAGGGTCTGGTGATAGCTGGGTGCAGGAAGATTGTGTTATTAATATTTGTGCAGGAAGGCTATGTGTCCTGGATCATGAAGAAAAGCAGAAGTATAGCTTAATCTGCCTTCTCTTTTTGCTTTCCCTTGGTCCTGCCAGCCCAACTCCCCCTTCCTAATTAGGACGCCGTAAAGCACTTAATACGTATTAGCCTGTCTGGCCTCATGACAGCCTTGTGAGGTGGAGGATATTATTAGCCAGACAGAGAAGCTGAGGCCAGGTCCCAGGCCACACACCTGGTAAGTGGCAGGTGGGGTGTGCAAGCTAAGCTCTGGAAGTTTGGTTCTAGAGCTGTCCACTGCAGCTGGAGGAAGTGTGGGGCTTTTTCTGTTCTCCAGAAGTGGGCATGAGTTAACTGGGCCTCAGGAAACCAGGCCTTTGGGACGAGCCTCAGGCTCCTCATCCCCTGCCACCGTCTGCCAATCTTGCGAGCTGCAGTTCCCTCTCCATGCCGCTGTGGGCCCTGTGGCCTGTGCACAATTCCTGCGGTGGGTCCTGGTGTCTTCTCTCCTCTGTCCCTTGCGTGTACTGCCACTCTGGAGTGCCTTCCAAGTGGTCACACATCTCACATCTGTCATCTTTAAAGAGCTGCCTCAGTGCTGTTTCCTCCATGAGGCCTGATCTTCCCAGGTTGGCCGCCCTCTCCATCCTCCTCAGTGTGCTTATCATGGGGGCTGCAGGGGAAGCGACAACACTTACGATATCTCGCCTCAGTGTCTAGGCATGTGCCTGTTTCTTCTCAACTAGACTGTAGGTTACGGGAGACAAGATTTGCCTGTTGAGACCCAAGCATTTTTGTATTCCTCAGTGCCAAGCACAGAATGTGTTATGAAACTGAGAAGCCAAATATTTCCCAGACCGAGGCTCAGGCAGTCCTAAAACCCACAGCCGTGGTCTAGACCCTGATTTTTGTGGGTAAGTCAGGATTCCCATCTCCAGAACACACCTGGGAATTTTTAAACCTGGGAATCTTTCCTCTGTAAACAGTCCTCTGATTCAGAGACCCTGGCTGCCCTCCTCTCCACCTGTCCTGGTGAGGTTCTCTTTCCAGGGCTTTCCATTTTCTCCTCACAGCAGAAGTTTCGTTAGGCAAACAGGAAGTTGCTCATAGGCACCCTCACTGCGATGCAAATGTGAGCAGTGGCCAGGAGACGGGTAAGGGAACTGGCCTGTGCCTGTGGGGAGGTGAGGCCAGCCAGAGACGCTGGCTCGCTGGGCATCTTTCCATTGAGGCTGATTCCTGGAGTGACTCTGGAGAGGCAAGACTGGGATCCTCTGGTTTTTATTTCAGTTTTTCCTGAGGTAACCAATAGTAATGGGTGGTCTTGGGAGGAGGCAAAAGAGACTTAAATCATGGCATCAGAAGAAAAAGTCAGTCTCTGATCTGGTATGGTGGCTCACACCTGTAATTCCGGTGCTTTGGGGGACCGAGGTGGGAGGATCCCTGGAGGCCAGGAGTTCAAGACCAGCCTGGACAACATAGCGCCACCACATCCTACTTATTGTAGAGATGGGGGTCTTACTATGTTGCCCAGACTGGTCTCAAATTCCTGACCTCCAGCGATCTTCTGCCTTGGCCTCCCAAAGTGCTGGGAGGCATGAACCACTGCACTCAGCCCAGTATTTTTTTTTCCCTCTTCCGGAAGCTTATGGGCTTTGAAGAAGGCCTCTTTCCCCATCTTAACAGAAAAATTCCTTGCTTTTAAATTTCCCAGAGTGTCTAGTTATCTCTTTCTCTCCAGCTCATCCTGGTTTCACCCATGTCTATTTCCCGTGTCAGGCACATTCGAATTTGCTTGCCTTGGCCGTGTCTCTTCCCTGACTCCTATGTTCTACGACCATCTCCACGTGGTCTGTGGAGAAGATGGCTGAGTACCTTGAAGGTGTCCAGCTCCCTCAGGCCTTTCTCATTGGCATCATTCTGGGTCAGCTCCTTGCCCGTGAGGCTTGGCTATAAACCTCCCCGATTGGTGGAAATGGATTCCCAGTGGTGAGCCATGGCTTGGAGACAGTTTGGTTCATGGGCCCCAGCACACCAAACATACAAGTCCTCACTTGTGATTGGGATACATTTGGCAGGTCGGGGGTTTGACCTGGCTTTGGGCATGTCGGCTCCCTGGCCACCATCAGGGCCCAGTGGAGTGCTTGAGTTAGGAGAGAGAAGCCAGTTTTGGGAAGCGCTGCAGCCACAAAGCCCAAACTCCAGCTGCACAGGATAGTGAAATTCACCAAAGCAAAGTGAAAGTTGTGAAACTTCAAGTGACATAGTTCCCTTTTGAGAAAGTCTTCTAAACCTCTTTAAGAAAAACTTGAAATAGCCTGCTGTATATTCTTTGAATTTCAGATTTTTTTGACATGCATAAGTAACTTTCCTCCTACTTTCTCAGACTTCTCTAACTCTCCATTTAAAAATATCTGCTATTGGGAGAAGCATAAACAAGCCTCCAGGTTATTTATAATGTGGGGTTCAGAGGAGGCACCTGGCCAGTAGTTGTCTTATTGCAATTCTCTGATTAATGAGGAAAGGCATCATCAAATGTCACAGCAATGGAATAATTCATGTGATCTGGGAGAACCTACCTCTTTTCTAGTTCCAATATGGGACACAGGAGAATAGCAGGGCAATACAAATGCTGTGTATTTGCAAAGTCTGCACACACTTTCAAGTGTGGATGAGTAAATCCTAAAAGGAACCAAAGACATATGAGTCTGAATTGCAATGTTTCTTCTTCCTGTGTGTAAATGGGGGTGTTTCCCCCACGAGTCTCTGTTGTGTTTGGATGGGTTTGAAGATTTGGGTTAGGAGAGCCCCTTTTCAGACCTCCTCCTTAGACCTGAAAACCCAAGGCTTTGCTTTCAAATAAATGCCTCCAGAGGAGGGAGCATGTTGATGGCATTTTAATGTAGGGCTTTGGCCTTTGACAAATATGTGCTCAGAGGAGCTCAAAGCAAGAGATGCCAGTTCTGTGTGCAGGGCACCCATGTGTGCCTCCCTTTTCCAGGTACCGGCAGACGTTGAGAAATGTCAGGATCGGATGGAGTGTTTCAACGCTGACCTGAAAGCTGACTTGGAGAGGTGGCAGAACAACAAGAGGCAGGACTTCCGGCAGCTACTCATGGGGATGGCTGACAAGAACATCCAGTATTATGAGAAGGTAATGAGTGTGCCCAACAAGACTGGTTTCTAATGGCCAGAGCCTTTCACATGGGCCTACCAGAAATCCAGAAGCTGGGAATCCTGCTAGTCTCATCTCCTTCCCTTATTTTAGCTGCTTAGTCTTGGCTCCCGCTTCATGCCCTTGCCCAGCCGTGTGGCTGCAGTGCTGGGTTTGGCAGCAGAGGAGGTGCTCACAGGGGTTTCCCTAGCACATGCTGCTGGGGAAGCAGCCCGTTGGTCTTCCATGCTCTCTGGGCCTGGCGCTGGTTGCTTCCCAGAGCCAGTCAGACCTTCAGCACAGCGATGCTGCCACCGAATGGAGGCTTTGGGGTTACTTTACTCTGTGATGGGGTTCTGTACACAGGGGCCCTTCACTTTGGTTGTGCAGTGAACCCCTCTGGTCATCTGGTGAAGCCTATAGACCCCTCACCAAAATACTCTGCATTTGTTTTTTAAATAGACTTCAAAATATTGATTTTAAACACCTAAAATAAAGGGATGTAGGATTACAAAGGAAAGCAATTCTATTAAAAAGTTTTACTCATGGATCCCCTTGACCTGTGGACCCCAGGTTAAGCACCGCACGTGTGCACGCACACACACCCCACCACCACCACCACACCCCACACACACACTACACACACACCACACCCCCCACACACTACACACACACACACACCACACACCCCCATACTACACGCACACCACACACACTGCACACCCCCCACACATACACCCCACATACACACCCCACACACAACCCCCCCCACATGACACCCACACACCACACACACACACACCCCACACAACCCTCACATACAACCCCCACACACACCACACACACATACAGATGACTCTTATCAGGCTACAGCCCAGTCTCCTCAATCAAGGTTTGCTTGATTCATATATCCAGCAAGCCAATGCGAGGCCAGGTGCAGTGGCTCACGCCTGTAATCCCAGCACTTTGAGAGTCCGAGGTGGGAGGATCAGTTGAGCCCAGTTCAAGACCAGCCTAGGCAATGTAGTGGGACTGTCTCTACAAAAGATACAAAATGAGCCAGGTGTGGTGGCGTGTGCCTATAGTTCCAGCTACTCGGGAGGCTGTGGCAGGAGGATGGCTTGAGCCAGGAGTTCAAGGCTACAGTGAGGCATGATTGTGCACTACTGCACTCCAACCTGGGTAACAGAGGTTTGTTGACCCTGTCGCCATATATATATATATATATATATATATATGCACGCACACACACACACCCATATATATACACACATATATATACACACACGTATACATACATACACACACACATGAATGTGTGTGTGTGTGTGTGTGTGTGTGTGTGTATATATATACATAGCGACGGGAAAAAATTCTGTTACCCAGGTTGGAGTGCAGTAGTGCACTCTGTTACCCAGTTTCTTTCTTCCGTAACTCCCATACCTTCCCTCTGCTGTTCAGCGGCCTTCCTACTACTACAAAACCAACTATGTCAAATGTCTCCGTCGCTCCCCTTGGTAATTAATCCCAGCATTCCTAAATTCCTGGTCCCAGGAGGACCCAACCCTGGTCTTAAGTACATGTTTATCTGTCTTCCCACTATATCACAGGCAGGACCACCATCTTGGGGCCTGGTATTGCTTCTATACATATTTAACAAATGCTTTTTGTGCACTTGCTGTGTGCAAGGGGCAGTGTGTACCAAATTGATAAACAGCAGGATTCCTGCCCTGTGGAGGGTATGTGTTCATCAAAGGAGCCCACAGCTTCAGAGTGAGATAAGGAAAAGAACGGGAAACTGGGGGAGAAAATACCAGGGGGCGTAATGCAGACTAAGGGTGAGAGGGGCAAGTGGAGTGGGCAGGAAAGGCCAGTCTGAGGAAATAACATTTCATCGGAGTCTCAGAGACAGAGGCTTGGAAAACATATATTCCAGGTATAGGAGACAACGTACGCAAAGTCCCTGGGGTAGGAAAGAGTTTGGTACATTTGAGGACCAAATAGAAAACTGGTATGGCCTTGGTTTATCATGGCTGACATACAAAGTCCATTGCAGATCTGAAGTGATGGCCTAGAGAGAGAGCAGGACCTGGAATGCCACAGACCCCAGACCATCTTCCATATATAAGGTGGGCTTCAGAGTTTAGCTTCCTCTCTAACCTCAGAGTCACCAAGGAGGAATCAGGGAGCAATTTCACCACTCCTCTTTCCGGCTTGACCTAGGATGCCTCTCTCCTCCTCCCTCCTCAGAACTTCTCCCACCTCCTCAGAACTCCTCCTACCTCCTCAGAACTCCTCCTGCCTCCTCAGAACTCCTCCCACCTCCTCAGAATTCCTTCTCCCTCCTTAGAACTCCTCCCCCCTCCTCAGAATTCCTTCCCCCTCCTCAGAATTCCTTCTCTCTCCTCAGAACTCCTCCCCACTCCAGAATTCCTTCTCCCTCCTCAGAACTCCTCCCCCTCCTCAGAATTCCTTCCCCCTTCTCAGAATTCCTTCTCCCTCCTCAGAACTCCTCCCCACGCCTCAGAATTCCTTCTCCCTCCTCAGAACTCCTCCCCGCTCAGAATTCCTTCTCCTTCCTCAGAACTCCTCCCACCTCCTCAGAATTCTTCCTCCCTCCTCAGAACTATTCCCACCTCCTCAGAATTCTTCCACCCTCCTGAGAACTCCTCCCACCTCCTGAGAACTTCCCCCGCCTCAGAACTCCTCCCACCTCAGGATTCCTCCTCCCTCAGGATTCCTCCTCCCTCCTCAGAACTCCTGCCTCCTCAGGATTCCTCCCACCTCCTCAGAATTCCTCCTCCCTCCTCAGAACTCCTCCCACCTCCTCAGAATTCCTCCCACCTCCTCAGAATTCCTCCTCCCTTCTCAGAACTCTTCCCACCTCCTCAGAATTCCTCCTCCCTCCTCAGGACTCCTCCTCCTTCCTCAGAACTCCTCCCACCTCCGCAGAATTCCTCCTTCCTCCTCAGAACTCCTTTCACTTCCTCAGAATTCCTGCCTCCTCAGGATTCCTCTTCAGAGCTCCTCCCACCTCCTCAGAACTCCTCCTGCCTCCTCAGAACTCCTTTCACTTTCTCACAATTCCTCCCACCTCTTCAGAACTCCCGCTCCTCACACCTCTCCCACCCCCTCAGAACTCCTCCCCACCTCTTCAGAACCTCTCCCCACCTCCCCCAAACCCCTCCTGCCTTCTCAGAACCCCTCTCCGCTTCCCCAAAACTCCTCCCACCTCCTCAGAACTCCTCCCTAAATGACTCAGTACAAAGTCCTCCTCCACCCCTGGGCTGCTACTGAGAAGCCTGATGTGATTCACTTGCCCTCTGTATGCAAGAGACTTTCCAAAGGGAGAATCATTTCTGCTCTCAGAGGACGATGCAGAGTGTTCTGAGTTCTTGGCCTTTCACAAGGATCTGGGATGAAAAGAGGTTGATGTAGTGGAGCGAACATCAGCGTGGGAATCATGAGCTCTGCCATGGACAAGCTGTGTGTCTGGGCCAGTTATTTAACCTGAGTCTTGTCTTCCCCATCCATGAAATCAGTGTGTATGTGTCAAGTAATAATTCTCCTTCATAGAGGAGCTGTGAGGACTGGTGATAACTAATGTAAAGTACGTCACCATGTTTGGCCATAATAAAACTCAATGAACACTGGCTTCCCTCTTCCATATTCCCTTTTGGGAGATTCAGGTGTGACCCAAACAAGCAAACTTGAGGTTGGTGAGGAAGAGTGGGCTTTCCACCCGCGCCGAGTCAGGTGGCTGGCCTGCTCCAGCTATGATTTCCATCCTGCACAAGCGCCACCCACACCTGGAGCAGTGTCTCCATCCCTGCAGAGATCCTATGGCCTCTTCAGGGGTTTCCTGCTTGGGCTCTTTCCTGCTTTTTTGAAAGGAAAAGAATTTCCTCCAGTGAATCCATTTCCATTCACTGGATATGAGCTTTACAGACTAAGATGAATGCATTTAAGCCTTGCAGAGATATTGCTGTCTTTCATAAAGATGGGGTGACGCATTCAAAACAAACACTTGTTACCTCCCCGTTTGTAATGGTTATGGGTGACGCATGCAGGCATCATTAGACAAAGGTAATCCAGCAGGATCGACAACGAAAGGGTAGATCAGAGCGGAATTGAGAAGCTGACCCGAAATCGGAAACTCAAAGCTGATACTGTGTGTGTATGTTGTCGTTCCAGTGCCTCATGGCGTGGGAGTCGATTATTCCACTACTGCAGGAGAAACAAGAGGCCAAGTAAGTTCTTTCTCGGGACGGAGACTCTTCTACCTACACAGGGCCTGGCACCCCATACCAGAATGTCCCTGCAGTGCCAGAGACGCAGCGCTGGGAAAACAACCACAGAAACATCTCTCCTTTGTGTATTTTTCCCTCCCCCACCTTTAACCCCACAGTGGTTTTCAATTAGTATTTATTCCATGGTGGAGTCTGTGAGGCTAGAATCATCTCTCAGCAAGAGCAGCATACCTCCGTGTTATGAAGGCACCTGTTCAGTGAAGCACTACGAAAATTTGAAACCAAGGGACAAGACAACCTGCAGCTGACGCTCTGACATTTCATGACAGTTTCCTCTTTAGGGACAGCTGAGTTGCCAGTTGTGGGAGAGAACCCAGGGCCTGCTTTTCAAGGATGAGGAGGAGGCAGGAACAGAAGGCAGCTGTTGCTTTCTGTGGAAACCTGGCCCCTCTGGAATTGGCCTCTGTGGGCATTGACTTGTCTTGGCCGAGGAGGCGTTGGTGCCTCCCTGGCAAGTCCTTAACATACAGTACCTGTAGCTGTGAGTGTGGCCTGCTGCCTGCTTGTGATGAGTGATACCGTCTTACTGTTTCTGTTTCACATAGGGACATTTAAATCAATGTCAACATGCGTCCATGCTTGAGTGAGCAAGCCAGCGTCCTTGTCCTCCTGCAATGCCTTTGGGAAGCTCAGGGGAATGCTCCCCAAGCTTGTTTCTGACACTAGAATGCAACAGATTGGAAACTTTTTGTGTAAAATGAAAAAAAAACAGCACTTTTTTTTTTTTTTTTTTTTTTTCTGTGAAGGTCTTCAGTGTTTTGCTTGTTCACTGTCATCAGAGCAGGGATTAGACCTGTTAGGGAATATCTATTGTCTTGAAGTCAGTAGCTCCCCCATTGTTGAGATCAGTGGGCATATACAAAGCTCCACCCCCAGTGTCAGCTTTGTGCAATTTGCCTTTACCTCACCAAAAATACCTACTTTAACATTTCCTCCTGTGTCCTCTGAATGTCTGGGCAAGCTTTTGGTGAGAGGGCTGGTATGTTGTGTTGTTATGATACAGTTGAAATTTGTCAGTGCAGTGTGAATGTTCTACATAAAGTGCTTTAACCCTTAACATTTCCTGGACAGGAAGGAAAGTCAGTACCTGGACAGGCCTCGGAAATGACAAATGCAACAGCGAGCCCTTTGTTTCCAACTAAGCTAAAGTCTCCTCAGTGTGCAGCCAGATTCCTGGGGACTGCTGACTGTGGTTACAGGCTGCATTTCAGACGATGACCAGGTTTACTTTTCAGATCACAAAGCAAACAGTCACCAAGGATCTATCTTCCAACTCATTTCTTTTTTTTCTGCTGAAATAAGCTACATGTCATGTTTGTGTTCTTTCATCTGTGGCTCATCCCTGTAAAACTACGAATCTGAGCCTCAAATAAGCGGTAGTTTTTTTTTTTGTTTGTTTTATTTTTAATGAAACAGCTGTGTTAAGGCGCTGCTTCAGATGCAAGTTCACCTGGAAATACTGGTCAGCGGGCAGCACATCAAGGTCACTTAAGCCCACTTTTAACTGCAGGTCATCCTCACATCGGCCAAGGCTGTGGTGCTGTTGATGCCGCAGTTGGGACAGCATAGGACGGCTTGGTTCTGTTTCATTGTGTTTGACAATGTTGCAGTTTAAATGATAATGTTTAAATCAATTGGTACTTGCCTGTAGTGTTAAACCCTATTTGTGCCATTCTCAAGTCCTTTGATGTGAATTTTCAGTTTGGTACAGTTAGAAGTGACTCATTGATGCGGAAAGGTAAGAACAACCCATGTACCCCCAAGTGATTCCGTGCTTTATTCTACCTCTAAAGCCATCGTGTTGGCGTGGGTATAGACGCCTGAGTCTGACCTGACACTGTGCTGGGAGAATCAGGGTGTGTGTCTAATGGCGAGCTGACAGCCCTCTGTTGATATTTGGCAGAAGACACCAGACCAGCCCAGCAGCAAATGCTCATCTTTGGGAACATAGGAAGCTTTGCCTTGGGGAAGGCTTTACAAATGTCCAGTGTAATGAATGTTTGGAAAAAACTGGAGTTACAGGAGAATGAAATCTGACTATCTGCTAGTTGCCAAAACCCAGAAACATTCCTGTGTAATGGTTAGTTGGGAAAGAAGGCAGCACTTGAAAAAATTTACCAGGTTCCTTACTGGGAGATGTGGGAAGGGGTGTGGGATGCACGCGGTCACTCCCTCTCCTAGTGAGAGGCAGATGGCTGGCTCTGAAGGGAGGCAGGCACTGTGGGATTTGGTCTTGCTCTGTTTGGTCCCCATGTGATGCCCTGTGCTGTAAGACATCAGAAAGACTTGGAACAAGGCAAACTTTCTGTCCTCCTGGCATGTTATTGATAGCAGAGCCAGGAAGTCCAGTGTACATTACAGATTTTCTGGGAGAAATAGTCCTTCCAGAGAAAGGATTCCTTCCCAGCCTCCAGGCTGGTGTCTCATGAGGTCAGGAGGCTGGCCCAGAAGGAAGGGAACGTTAGGTGGTGAAGCAGGCTCCCCCGGGCCTCTGAGGGCCAGCAGTCCCAAACCATTTGCCTCTTTGTTTTGACCAAGCACAAAAGAGATGCTCCCTAGAAGTGTCACACGGAGGCTTCTGTGCCAAAGACTGCCTTGTAGAGGTTTCATCACCTCACCCTTCTTGGCTTCACAAAACTGTGGCCCTGAGATCACTACTCCTCTCTTAAGTATTTATTATTATTATTTTTTACTTTACCTCAAGCAGACAGACATAGGTTTTGAGGCTTGAATACATGGCAGTGGAATACAAGGCCCTCCCTAGCAGCCGCCCCAGGCCTGGAAAGTGGTAGATTTCATTTGCCCGGGTTAAAAATCCAGAGGAAGACAGAAGAGAGGAGTCCTAGGAACTGAGCAGATTTTAGAGACGCAAATGATGTTTAAGAGAGCCTTGTGATTTCTAGCAAGCATGGGCACTGCTTTTTCTTACTAATGTGGTAGATCTACGTGAACATTCTAGGCTGTTCTGCTCAGAGCGAGGAACCACTGCTCCTCAATGGAGAGGGAACATACCACCCAGTCAGGCTTAGCGTTGGGTTTTATCCTTTAATAAAAGTTTTATAATGATTCCTGTTCAACTTAAAGTGTGATTATAGAGATGATTGGCTCCATATTTCACCACGTCATTCCTTCAACTCACCAGACACCTTTCTTTAGTTGAAATAAACCGACATGACCTGGAGATCATGGTGACTGTAAGCTAAGTCTGTTTTCATGCCAGATTTCAGCCCCACCCAGAGTGTGTTCTAGATGTTGTTGATTTGAATGGTTTTCCCAGTTCCCACTCCACGTGGGGAGGTTGAATGAATGCACACCTGCTGTTCACTTCGTGTGAGGCTGCCTTTTGTGATCAAATAACAGGAAGTTCTGCTTTAGAGGAGGGCACGATGACCATGTGGCAGTCTCCAAGTGGAATTTCTCTCTTGGGATGGCAGCCCAAGGAACATCCAGAGTTTGTGTGACTTGGTCCTGCCATTGTTAGCTTTGAAATCACAGGCATCGGGCTCTGTTTTGACACCATTCATTAGACTGCGGGACAGTCATTCTTTACGTTCTCTCTTGAGCTGGTGAGAGAGGAGGAAGAGGGAAGTCAAGAGCAACCTCCAAGGCCTGTGTTGGCCTTTTCTCCTTGGGTCTTGGGGTGGGTTAGAACTGGGTTCCAGTCTGGCCAGATGGGTTGCTGGCTGCACTGAGGGTGATTCTTCTCAGAAGATGGGCTGCCTGTGGTCAGGACAGGGCACACCAGTCGGGACTCCACCTTCCCAGACACCTACTTTAAGGACCTGTGGAAACTGGGTGATCCAATTATAGGGCTGGGGCAACCCTGCTTTGGCCACCCTCATTTACAAACTTAGGTTGGGAGTTTGGATTTCCTGTCTGACTTCCAAAAGCCTTCAAGATGGCAGCAGATGGACACACCCTCTCATTTCTTATGTCTTGTCTGTCAGATGGCAGGAGGCCTGTATCAGTAAATTTGAGGAAAATGTTCTCTCCTGGGCCAGCCTCACAGCTTGCGTCGTGTGTGTTGGAATTGTTCTCTTCTGCCTTGTTCTGCCTTGTGATTTTTTCAATTCAGTGAATAAACCAGGAATCCATTTTTTCACCAACCCACCCTGTAGATTGTCAGCTTTTTGTCTGAGGGATGCCTGGTCTCCTCACAGTTACACGTAGCAGAGTGTGTGTAAGTTGTCTGTGTTGGAAAGGTTGGGCTGGGGGCTTTGCTGCAGGGGATTTCTTTCTTCATCATAAAACTTTGAGATACGTCCTGAGTATGACTGTCTAACCCTTTCTATGTGGCAGAAAAATATGTTTTCTAGATAGTTTTTACTACTACAGAGAGTCTGTAAATAAGTGCTTTGAAAAAAATAACAAACCAATAAGATATTTGTCTCCTATATAAACATTCTATGTATTTAGCACTTGAAAATAAACAAATCCAGAATTTAAAAAAATGCCACAGACTTTTCAAAGCCCAACTCTACTTTTTTGAGAATTTGTCCATACCTACTAATATGCCTTATTCTTCTTCACCTAGTGTTTTAAAAGTCCTGGGTAGAAAGAGTTTTAGAAATCAGTTGTTCAGCTTCAATAATATAGAGATCTAACATAGTCCTCAGGCCCCCTAAAGAAACAAGCAAGAAAGTGAGGGCCATCACTAGGGTTGGCTTTGGGGAGGGGAAAACTAAGGACTGCTTTTGCCAAATAATATTTTTGATAATGTAAGGAAACACAGGGACCACAAAACCTTTTCTTTTTTTTTTTAAGTGTGAAAGGTTAGTGCCTTTTGGCATACTTTTGATTTTAGAGGATATAGTATCGGCATCGACAAATCACGTAGAAACAAAGAATGCTATAGATGACAACAGTATTAAATGTTACTCCTGATTCTGCAGAACAGCTTTTGAAGATACTGGGGGGTATCTTCAAGCCTCAGAGCAGCTTGTTTCAGATAGAAATTCTCCATGGGTTGAAATGCCAAAAACAGAAAACATGATGTTGACTCATGTAATTTAGTCCATTTTAGCAGAGCCTTTAGTGTTAACCCCAGTGGCGAGGAGCATTGCATATTCTCTGTCAGCAGCAGCACCCCCACACCAGGTGGTTCTGGGCTCTCTGTAGGCTGGTCCTAGTAGGTGACACCCAGCAACACCCCGTTGGACAGGATTGTTCACAGTCTTAAACCAACACTTCAGTCAGAAATGATACTGGGAGGAGGAAAGGAAAATCACTTTTTTTCCTCCATGTGGAAGTGAGGAGAGAGGAAAGTGGATTGCAAACCAAAATGTGAGTCAGTGTGATGAAGCAGTGGCTCTGTCATCTCAGCCTTTATCCAATAACAAACCAGCATCTCTTAAAGGCGCTTTTGGCCTGGACAACCCTGAGGTTTGGGTCCTGTGGTGGATTCCCTGTCCATTGTATTTCTGTGTGCCTGTTCCCTTCATCGCTGTGAGTTGGGAGTGCATTGAGAGATGATGTCCATCTGATATATTCCTGTGAAATAAACTGCCAGCAAACTTTCTAGCTTGTATTTTAACTGTTAAAGAAGACATTAAAAACTTCGGCTTTGGACATGTCCACATTATGGACTGTCATTTCTTATTTTTAAAAGTCATTCTTTACGTTTAAAATTTTAAAATAAAAACCTTCTGAGGTATTGATGTAGTCTGCCGTGTAAATGTTACCTTCTCTCCATGCTGCCATTATGCCAAAACAAAAGCTGTGAAAAAAAAAGTGCTTGAGAGAGTGTGTTGATAAGAAAGTGATTTATTTACAGATGGAAGTCTTTGTTTCATGAAGCTACCAAACTTTAAAAAGAATGTCACGCTTTTTTTTGTTTGTTATGGAAACCAGAGATTGTACAATGGAAAAAGAATCATTTTTTTGTTGACTTTTTGATGCTGGCACGAGGTTTTTGTCCACTTTTTTCATATATCTGTGTATAAAAAAATTGTTGTTTACTATGGAATTAGTATTACATTTTGAGGTAAACAAAAGAATTTGTATTGCTTGATAAATATTAGCTTGTAAATTTAAAGTTTCTTTACTTCAGTTAACTTAAAGGACCAATAAACCCATAAAAGATGCTTTCTTTATCTTGAGTCATGTCCTCATTTGTACCTTTTTGTAAGGCAGAAAAACATGTGTGCCTATTTTTCTGTTTTCTTATTTTCTCTTTACACGTTTTCAGTTTGCTTGTAAGAATCAAGACATAGAGTGACAGGAAAAAATATATATAATTGAACTATTTTTATTCTTCACTTCTTTATAGGCCCAATTTACCCTCAATTTACCCTCTTCTACATCTTCCACATCTGCACCAATCTGGGGAGATGAAGAAGCTTCCTAGTGTAGTAGCCATCATGATTGGCAGGCAGACTGACAGCCAGCCGAGGTATTTACTACATGAAAGATTTCCTGTGTTATTCCATAGCAAAGCACAACATTATATTCTGGGTCAGGGCCAGTTAAGTTGACCTGATGATGGTAATGCATTGAACTTGAGTATACTTAAAATGGTGCTCAACTTGACTTACTGATAGCAGACATCG